>NW_025091264.1:1405000-1891127 GCF_001078395.1 Aspergillus udagawae | reverse complement strand
GAGACTACTACTACTACCACAAAGACTACCCCTACGACCACCTCCACTCCTTGCGACACTACCACTACCACAAAGACGACCCCTACGACCACCTCCACTCCATGTGAGACTACTACTACCACAAAGACTACCCCAACGACCACCTCCACTCCATGCGAAACTACCACCAAATCTACCCCTCCTCCTACTGGATCCACCACTCCCTGCGAGACCACGACCACTGCCACCCCGACAGAGACTACTACTCCATGTGAAACTACCACTACGCCCACTACACCTCCTGCCAAACCTACCACTACCACTACCACTCTGTGCGAGACTACCACGGTTGTCCCCGTTCCCCCAGGGACAAAGACCTCCACCTCCACTACCAGCCAGACCAAGACCTCCACCAACTCGGTCACCGTCACCGCTACCGGGACTACCAGCATCCCTAACCCACCAGGCCCGACCACCTTGACCACCGCCCCTGCCCCGTGCACGACTTGCGGTGGCAAGAAGACCACTCCGCCCGTTGTGGCTCCTCAGCCCACTTCCTCCAGCCCTACGACTGTCGCTCCTCCTGGAGGACTCGCCACCGGTGCAGCCAGCAAGCTGGGCTCGTCTGTTGGCAAGGCCTTGGCTATTTGTGCAATTGCACTGTTGCTGTAAATGATCTAGGCCATGGACATGTGATGGACAGGACAGGAGGATGATAAATGAAAGGAAAGGATATTAATGTCTACTTATAATTTGATTCTAGGAGGGGGAATGTTCATATGAGCTTGGGTTTGAGCTTGGTGATATGATTGTATCTATTTATCGATTCAGTCAGATAGTAGCTAGTTACATATTCGATTCAATTCAGGAATTCTTTCCCAGAAGTCTGAAATCCCGACACTGACTGCATGCCACATACATCATCCGGAATGCACGCCAAAGCCTAAACAACACCCCCTTGTTCGACGCGCAGGTATAAACACCCTATACCAACTAGACCTTCAGCACACAAGCACAACTTTACTTGTACTCTAATTATTTGCCGGAACCCAACAGCGAAACCAAAATGTACTTCATGACCCTTACCCTGACTGCCCTGCTCACGCTCACCGCAGCAAAGAACCCAATGCCAATTGTACGCGTACCCCCTCTCCCAGTCTCCGTGCCAGGGAACTAAGTGTACCTTCACTTTCAGGTCATAATGCAATCGCAAAAAGGGCTCTCGGTCCTTAGCGGGTTACCAGGGAATTGTATCACGTATTCCGTGGGTGGGTGCGTCTACACAACCCATGCCGCATACACATGACAAAAAGTGCTACTGCTGAAGCTAATGAGGCGTAGACCTTTGAAAGAGGTGCAAATTAACATGCCTTGTCGGTTTTACGAGTGAGTGCTTCCTCCTGTGGGATTGTTGTATGCGTGCTGTGCTGATGCGGGTTGCGTGCAGTGAGATGAACTGTGCCGGGAATGGGACGGATTATTCGCCTGAAGCTGAGATTCCTGCGGGGGCTGTGGTGGAGACTGGGAGTGTGCGTTGTGGGGAGGAGTAGCAGTCTGTTGGGTTGTTCTTTAGCTGAAATGGATGAGTAGTAGAGTTGAAAGGCCTGGATATGCTGAATATCTGCATTCTTACATCCGTCTAATCAAGGCTGTTCATCATGAATCTCGTTCTCAGTCCCTGGAAGACCATCCACGCGTCCCATTTCCTCCGCTTGATGTCCTCCGCTTCGCAGACCAGGCCACAGTCGGCACAGCACGGCGGAACACTCCATGGGAAGAACCCGTTCCAGCATAGGAAGATGTGTTCGGTGTCCGAGCAAGTACCTGAGCTCGTGCTCTCCTGACTCCCGTCCTCGTCTTCACTTCCGCTGCAGGACTCCCAGTCAGAATCTGCGGATGTAGAGCCTTGCACCAGCCGGGCGACTTCGGAGACCCCCTCCGTTGCCAAAACATCCTTCATGGACAGCCCAACCCTCTCGACAGCTAAGCACCACTGGAACCAAACCCGTGGAGAACTCAGCGCAAAATCCGACGGACTGTGTCCGTACCCATCTTGCAGGTTCGGATCGCACCCCGCCTGCAGCAGGATGCCGAGCCTTGTCTCCAACGAATCCCCCTCCAACTGGCCGTGGACGGATTCGGGCCCGGAAAACGCCATCGCCAGATGCAGCGCGCCCTCGCCAAGGTGAGACGTTGCGTGCGGGTTCGCGCCCCACTGGAGAAGCTCCCGAAGCACCACGACCCCATGCCATCGTGGAATGCAGGCGTTGTACAGGAGTGGAGTGAGGCCGTCGGCATTCTCGTGCTCGATGTCACAGCCACTGCCGACTAGTAAATTGATTAAGGCGACGATCTCGTCCTCGTTGATGAGCTCGGAGCCGGGGAGGGTATGGCTGACGGTGAAATGGAGGGGGCTGCCGCCGAGAGCGACGGAGTTGATGTCGCAACCGGCGGAGATGAATAGACGGAGGATTCGGTAAAGGGTTGACTTGTGAATGGTATAGTTTGTTGCTCGGTACCAGAAGGCATTTCGTACGTCGTAGATCGCGTTTGCTCCGTCACTAGTCTTGTCAGATGCTGCTCCGGTTCGTGGACGCAGAATGGACCTACCTGCGGCAATGGTTGGGATCCGCTCCTTCATTAAGGAGGAGGTCACATATCTCGAAGCGGAGGTGTCGTGCAGCGAACTAACCGGTCAGATTGGACGACTCTGGAAAATTGGAAAACCTACAGATAAAAGGCTCTCATTTTCCGTATTTCGCACGGTGGGCGAAAATTCCCTGCTCTTCAAGAGTAACCGCAAAGAGCGTATGTCATTCGCCTCGACACATGTAAATATAGGTGATGTCGTCTCGACGATCGCGTAGGACGAGACATGCCGGGTGATTGTGGGCTTGCTCAACCCGTCATGAAGCCTCGAAAGCGAAACAAGAAGTCCATCTTCGGCCACCTGTGGATTGGGCGCCAGGAGAAGAAGAATGTCGGATGCACGGGCAGATTTCGAGTCAGCGTCTTTGGTCCACTGGACCCGAATGGAGACTTTGCCCGCGGGAGAATCTTGAAGCACAATCTGCGATGATACGATCTGTTGAGTCGGTTGTGATCTATTTCTTCCTTTGTTAAGGGAACTGCCTGCGAAATGTCGTCTACAATCACGGGTGACATTGTCACTTTGCTGGGAACTCATCTTGATGACGGCCGCGGCTTTCTCGTGGCTACTCGCAAGCAGACTCTCCAGCTCAGTTCGAACCCACTGCACATCAATGTTGGAAAGCTTCTCATGTCCCGGTTGCGGAGACGTCAACAACTGCAATGCTTCTCGGATCCTGGATTGGAGTAACATCAGAGGCAGAGCAGCGCGTTTGACATCTTCGAAGTTGTCCCAGCTGTCCATAGAGACGTCTGTCTTGTCATCTTGTTTTTCGATGCGTATCTTCATAGCTGTAAGCTGTGCCATGAGCGAGTCGATAGCCTCGAGAGAATGGGAAAACCCAGAAGGAGGTTGACTCTTCTCTGACCAAGCCGGAGGCCTGTCATCGACATTCAAGGGAGGGGGTATTTGACTACTCTCTTTGATAATTGACACAGCATCATGAATACTATCCAATCGATTGTGAACAGCAAGGTCATTGAAACTGGCCACCGTCAGCCTTAGATGCAAGCTTTGCAGGTTGATAGACCATCCTACCTTCCCAGTACCTGCAGATTCATGCTCAGCTGTCTCTTACATCTATCTAGATTCCGAAACGAACGCTCCAGCTTCCCTCCAAGCACCAATTTGACCCTTCCGCCCACCATCTTCAGCTTCTGCCTCGTACGACTGGACACAACATCGAGGTTCTTGGCCACAATGGCCGCAATATTATCATACTCTTTCTCCAGAGATTGGAGCGTCGAGTAGATATGCATAACCGGTGAGGTTTTCTGCAAGCTCATTGACGGCAGTCTTTCCTGGTACTCATCACAGTAGCGATGGACATTTTCCAGTAGGAATTCCACCTCGTGCATCTCCACCTGCAGCTGTTGGATTTCTGCGGGGACATTCTTCACGGCCGCAATGAGCTGGTATGTTTCCTTGCCGATGCGACATATTGTGTCGATGAGGCCGATGACAGCAGCGAGGTTTGCTGTGAGTGATAAAGGGTCCATGGATCCATGGGCTTTTGTGAAGTTGCAGTTTCATGTTGAGGATGGGTGGTGTGGGGTACGAGCTGAAGACCAACGAGGCTGAGCATGAGCGAGGCTGAGTCTTCGTAATCGTTGGTATAAATATCACCCACTTTCCCACTTGAGAGCAAATCGACAAGATTTCATCTCACTACTTCGATTGGAGCATACATTGCAATCAAACGCGATGGATTCTTCCATCAAATCTCAAGGCTACAATCGCTATGCTGTAGACTTCCTCTCAGCAGTGAACGGCCCCTCATCTCCGAATTACTCACATCCTCCGCCCCAGTACACTCCTCGCGATTCGTATCCCATTCCGCAGTCACTTCAGACCGCCAAGCAGAGCGAATACTATTCCAACCGACCGATGGCCACACAGGAGTCGGCGAATTCAATTCGGCAGGATGAGTACCATCACTACCGAACCAATCCCAACTTTTATCACAACCGTGATCCGCCTCTGGCAGCGGACCGAAATGCATCAATAGCAACGCAGAACGAGCACCACTGCTACAAAAACCAGCCCGAGTTTTATCACCATCGACGTGACGGTTTAAATAATGCTTCGACAGCACCTCAGGGCATACCGATGGGGATGCAAATAGCTACGGCCACTGAGAATAAACTAGGCCAAGTGGCACAGCAACGAGGCTTCTACTATGCCCGGCCACCTCTTCCAGGGAATGGCCAATTTGTCTCACCTGTATGACAAATCTAAAATCGGCGGTTTATATAACTGACGCGAATACCAGCCGGTTTCGCAGCAAGCAGCCACGGCTTCGATGCGGGATGCTTATTACCATCGCCGGGAGCAGGGGAATTTACGAAAGTAATGACGGTACATAAGGTTGTCTCTGATTGATCTGTTTATAAAAAAAAAAAAAAAAAAAAAAAAAAAAAAAAAAAGGGTATCTGGTATACCTTAATGAGCAATGGCAATATCTATCTGAAGTCTAATGACGGGAAACCGAGCTCTGGACCACGCAAGCTGTACAGACAAGGGAAGTTATCAGGGAAAGCATGCAGTGCCACCCGCAGCGAGTTATAATATCGACAACGGCCTTGTTCAGCTGCTTCATGATCACCCACACTTTAGCTCGCTGCGTCTTGCTTCTGACGATATGCATCACGCCGTCCGGACATGAGCAAGGCACGAACTTTCCGTAACTGCAGCCGCAGTAACACCTGATTAGATAGACCTGCTCCTCATACGAGCAGCGAGTCTGAGATTCATGCAAGAAGATATCAATGTTCCTGGTGCATGGCTGCCGAAAACTCCAGTATGCAGATCCACGTCTCTTAGAGACTTTTTGCTTTGCGACTAGCGATTCCCCCTACAGCCAAACGCTGTGAAGAAGGCAAATTCGGGGCGAAACGCACTCGAACTTCCAACGTATGCTTGCAGGTGACGACGAGTATGGAGTTGGCTGCCAGAAGCAGTTGGCCGTTGGGTCATTCGAGAGGTTTCGAATACGGCGCAATGCTCCACTTCAGAGCTGCACTATCTGATTAAGGGTGAGCGAGGTAAAGCTGAACTTGTCATCGTCGAGCTGCTGCATGATGTGCCAGTGGTATGAGTGCAGAGGCATCCCAGGCTATTATTGAGGACGAAGTCTCCATAGTATTAGTTGGACTTGATGCTAAGAAGTCGTAATTGGAAAATTCGGGTTGCCTCCTGCGCGGATGGATTGGTTGATGTATCAAGCAAGTCAAAATAAAGAAGCTCCAGTTCGTCGGACGGGACTTTGGTCTTAGTGAATCAATTGCGTGCTATGTATTGAAGCCACTTTTCAAGTGAGTGTCTCCGCAATCGAAAAGTACCGCTTATGCCATCAAGACACTGTAACCTGGGATCGACTGCCGCTGAAAACGCGTCCAATTGCTGGTTACAGCAAAGTTCCTCTAGGTCAACCGCCAATTTTGTCACCTCGCTGAAAGTTGCTGTATCTGTCATCTTCATCGCCATCGCCAATTAGAGCACTGTAAAGTAGAATACATACCTTCCTGTACCATTTCTCGCAGAGTATCAGACTTCAAAACGCCAGGTATCGGCAGGAAGAACAAGGTCCTTTCCAGATGACTTCGGCATATAACTTCCTCACTACTAGTTGCATCTGATGACGTCTTTGGTGATGTTATCATAACGCATCACAGTGTGCCTCTGACGATTTCTCCCATTTCTGGGGGGAAAGGCGAAGGTAACAGATCTGGACACGCATCGATCACAAGCCCCTTCGGAATCAGTGCGTCGAATGTATTATCCATGTCAACCGTAATATATCACTGGCAGGATGCGTAATAGATGGCGTGACTTTTCGTTTTGACTGTTTGTGCAGGCCGGTTGCTAGCCATGACCTGCCCTGCCCCATGTCGGGGTGATTTCGAGTGAATATATTGACTCTTGGTCAACTATGGAGGCTTGGTTTTGCCGAGTGATTAAGTTGAGTATATAGCGGATATTTAAATTGGGTTGGAGCGAGGCTGTTGATCCATCTGCTACGGACTCTACGCGAGGATTATACATCACCAGACCGGTCAAAGAGCTAAATAAACAGTCTCTATGCGTAAGAGCAAACGGGTTTAGTTTATGGGTAATGGTAAAGTCATGAGAAAGGCAGAGTTTTATCGGTACCTCATAGATGGAGGAGTTCTTATAACACAGTGAAAAGACATATATGTTAGAAGCTCTCAGTTTAGCCTATGGCAAGTGAAAATGTATCCTAACATTATATATAGTCCAGTCGCACTTTACGCGGCATCTAAAGCCTTATGATCTAGAGATATATCACAGCATGTCAATGACAGGATAAGCTATCTATGTAATATAGCCGACCTCTCATGAAAGATTATGCTCATTCTGAGTATGCTATGGTCAGCGCTGTTGTAGCGAGGTCACATAGAACCCATTGGTGAAAGCCTTTGGCCTATTCTGAACTACATATGATTTACGCCTCGATGACTACCTTATTGAGCACTGTACCCCATATCATGGCATCTCTGTATCTATGAAAAGACTATAAATGATAGTCGATATATTTTGGATTCATCAGCCAGCTGGCAAACTTGCGCGCTGCTGTAGCCCTAAAATTTAGACGACATCTCGGTGATAGATGGTCCTTTTACCCGACGACTTCTCAGTAAAGGCTGGTCGCCATCACCAGTTCGGTCGTAGTGGAGCTGCGGTGTTTCTCTGGCATCGCCCCACAGCATGATCAACGTCCTCGACTGTGTGGCAAGTTTGCCATGGTAAGTAAACATCCCCAACTAACAGCTCATTTTGCGGGGGGAACGCCAAGCACGGCTGGGGAAACCGCTGTCTTCTGTGCTTTTCCAAAAACTCAAGGTGCGAGAAGTGACTGATTATATCAGCATACTGCATGGTTCTATAGACAATAGTGAATGGGACAGAGACTCGCGGCGGGTGAAACTATGAAGCGGAGCCTGACGGTGTGAAGAGAGTTTGTAAGAAGAGCGTCAGCGCTTTGTAATTGTTCTCTAGTGGTCATCTTGGACCCGCAGACGAGACAGACCAAAGCTTAAATGATGCTAAACAGCTAAGAACTCAATAGCATTAATGCCTCATATCCGGTGAAACTAGAGACACAGGAAAAGTATCAAGGCGCATGCAGGCAGTAACGCAAGCCTGATACACAAGCACGTATGGGTACACGTGAGAAGATCGCTGTCTTGGATGTCGTTATCCGATATAAGACAAGATCAGCAGATGCCTCTGCAAGCTATACTTTGATACGCGGAGAATCTTGGACAACGGCAGTGGGCAGGCTACAGCTGCCGTCCTGAGCCGAGGAGTTTCTGCCTCTCGTACGGAGTATCTAGTAGACAGTTGATTTTCTCGCTCCAGAATCATAATGACCAATATCGAGTGATACTTCGGGCTTTCAGCTGTGCAAATCATCTCGAAAGCTAGTGCTGCGCTGATCGTCCCATATCTCTTCTGTTCTGTGTACTTCTAATCTTCCTCTAGTCTTAGCCAGGATATCACTGCCCCAGTACTACGCAGCGCGCATGCACTAGACGCACGTCTGTGGAAAGATCGGTAAGAATTCGGCCAATGTTGCCTCCCAGACTGGTACTAGGCAGACAGACTAGGCAGACAAAAGGTCTCAGACTCTCAGTACTATAATGCGAAGACTATGAATATAGCACGCGTGTCTCTACTACTTAGAGTCTGTATGATTATTGGTCCCCTGATAGTCAATTATAGATGTGTGAAGCCGATCGATATTCGATATATCCCCCGTCGTATTCTCGGATTCACGTATTCGTAACTGCCTGTAGAGAAGAAATTATACTCTGCTCCTCTCCTCTCAGTTACCGTAGTACCGTAACCATCCACAAGATGTATAGCCAGAGACCTCGATTTGAATGGTTAACTCATTTTCCCAACTTTCAAAGCAACTGCGGCAGGAAGGGCAGGGTTCAAAAGAGGAATCAGGAAGATACTTGGCTGCGGATATGTAAAGGTTGCTACGAGGAGTGGTGGTCCTCGATGGATCCTTAGCATGGATAATACGCTGGATCTACGGAGTAGTCAAGGTTCGCCCCGGAAATTCATCGCCGTCGTTGTGGTTCTCTGTGTATGTGTCCTATTGAACGAATGGAACAAAGACATTCAGCGGACCCCCCTATCTTAGCTGGTGAGAGCTGAGAAGAAGGCGAAATGGCCGCTGTCCTATCTGATAGGCCGGGATAATGGAACAATGGTAGGCCGGGCTTGCGCAAGCCAGCGTCTTAAGGTTTCACCAAGACTCATGGCGTCTTGAAGGAGGAACGTGGACCTGCAAGGATACAAGGCTGATAAGGATTTGTTTGTTTATACTCTGTACGCAATGTGAATGGACGAATGGCCAGGTTGCAGAAACCATATGCATCCTGCAATATCAGATACCCATGATCAGCACCCAGTTTTCTGGCTGCTTACGTAGAATGCTAGACAGCTGTAGGTCTAGAACGTTAGATGACAATGCAGGGCTGCACGGATGGCGGGAGATCTGGACTCCGTCTCTCTTCAGGAAAACGCATGCATCTGTTGTGCAGGTTGTTGTTTATCTTGACTCCGCAGGTATTAGTAAAACAGACTCATCTGTCCTGCAATTCCTGCAGCCTAGGCACCTACTTTTAGTCATCTCTCCCCCGTAGATAGTCACCACAGTCGTTTTCTGTCCTCTGCAGGCTTCGGTCCTCAGCTGAAGACTTCAGCCGCAGGGTACTATCCTAGTGAATCTCGCGGTTGAGGAGAACGTTTGTCCCTAGGGCTTTGTTCCACACGTCTCGGCCTATCAATTTATTCTATGGGGGAAGCACAGCCTCATCAATTTTAACTTAAACCTTTGTTTTCCAGGCTTTGCTTTAGTGTGGTCAAGTTCCAGACGCCGACAGACTGGGATAGTTGGCACCAGGATCAGGAGAGTTCTCAATGTCTAGTAAGCGAACCTATGGATCCACATATCGACATCAGGCAGAGAATATCAATTACAAAATAAAGAGGTCCTTGATATGGAAAGTTTGACACTAGTTTAGTTGGATAAAAGATGTTGGCTAAGAGTGGTTGGGCTTGTATGCACGGAAGAGGTCATCATTCCGCATTCCGGACGACTATGCGCCATGAGGTCATCTGAATAAAACGTGTTTTAGAGTTCGCTTTGCTTAATGCGCAATGCTACGAGTCTGGACTCTTGAAGCCTCCACTCTTATCGTTGGGATCCGCCGGCTAAAAAGGGGACCAGTATTCAGGCACGATTCCATTCGGACCATTCTCGGCCCAACCATGGATTCACTTGTAGCATTTGCAATGTTACTTTTGACCGATGGATGATGATTCGTCGCCTCGCTCTTGCCAATTCAACTACGGACGTTAATCCGGCGATTCCAAGACTACAGTTGCTTCGCAACATGGGCTAGCCTGAGACTGTGTCCCAGACGGGTAGGTACATATTCAGCAAGATGGTGAAACGCTCTCTGGATGCACCATCAGACCATGTGGCAGTGCAGATCGGGCGACCAGAATTCGGCCGTGAAGATAGGTAAGCTAAATACATTGTCCATCCGCAACCCCCCGTTTAATTAAATTTTTAACATTGGGCAGACTGCTGACGATCGTCTCCTGCTGATCAGTCCTTGGCCAAATGAGGCAGTGTGATACCTTATGCCTGCGGTAGCTGGTCAGTGATTATGAAATCAGAATAACAATATTTACTATCCGGCTCATCTGAATCTGGCTGTGATTGAACCATTGCTGTGCGTTCGACTCGAGAGGATAACGACTCTTTGACCCAGTAATGGTTCATCTCTGGAAACATACTCGAACAAACCCAAAACCAGAGTCCAGACAGGCACTCAGGATCGATAAAAGTGTGACGGCATGTGGAGGTCCAGTCGATCGCCTGATCCTGAATCCTCAGTAGCGACGGGACGGAGTCTTGAACAGAGTTCCCCTGCCAGCCGTGTCTTAAAGGCAAAGCTGCTGATTGGTATTTGAAAGCCATGGCTGTACAAACTTCCGCTAGTCTTGAAAAAAGTCTGGAAGCGATTCTGGAGCAACCCGCGGGTCCCTTTGACCACAGTACGCAGTAGTCCACAGGCATTGGCGACGCAAGACTGGAATTCTATTCCATGGTGCATGAGCCAATCATGTCGTATTCTCGGATGGGCTCCGCCGAAGCCCCCGTTTCTGTCTCCATTGAAGATGCGGACGAACCAGGTCCGTTGCGGGGGGGTGACGGAAGCCCGGAGCAGATTGGCAGACGTGTGGCCATTTTTCCTCCCCCTTAGACTTTCTGCAGCCCGTATTTTTACTGAGAATCGTTAGCAAGCTTTTTATGATTTCCGGTTTGGGCATTCACATATCCCGACGTTAAGGGTCGCATGATTGCTAGTCGGACTAACTTCGGACGAAGCCAATAGCTAGCCATGTGCCGACACCAAAACTTTCCACGATTCGAGACCTCCCACTGCTTGGTAATCGAATAATGCACACCTGAGACTTCTGACCCTTGACCTGGTGAGTGGGCAGATACTGTCCCACGGCCTCCACTGCCAGAGCAGAAACACAGGTAATATCTGCTCTGCTCATCTTATTCCATAAAGGGGTAATAGTCTAGGGAGTTGTGATTGGACTCGGGATCTGAGCCTGGCCTGACCCTTGACTGGTTCCGGGAGCGATTCGCTAATTTCTCGGAGCGAGGACCGTTCCCCGCCCAAGGCGCTTCCTTCGACATTTTCCGCCAGTACTTCGATGTTGGTCGTGGTGGATAGGACATGCCAAAACCATAAAGCACTCCAATAATTCCATGGAATGATCATGGCAATATTCGCTTAGAGCATTGCCCCAGCAAAGGGCCCTTTAGATTTGCACCGGAATTTCCAAGAACGGGCTTAGCCCCAATAGGAAAATTTAGGTAATATCTTACCTTATACTTAATCAGTAGCAAGGGGTACCTTTGCAATCCACCTGTCGTCATCATCGTCATCACCATCATCGCCGGTATCGAGCGGTCTATGAGTGCGCAGTACTCCGTATGATTCAAGATACACCGTGGTATGAGTATGAGTATGAGCACCATATCGATAACTATTGTGATCCTTAGAATATGTAACCCTAAATAAAAGGTCTTCCAGTGATAGGGCGCTCAGGGAACTGGGGGAAGGTTACCGAAAGACAGCTAGTAAGCCACTTTCTCTGTTTGACAATAAGTTGAACGCCGTTTTTCCCGGAGAAATCGAATCTGAAAGGATAATTAAGAACAAGGCAGGAAAGTAAATAACACACCTGGAACCGTTTTCTTGAATCATTGTGTATCCCCACGGCAAAATAACTCGGTGGCTGGCTACAGCTGACTTTGTGGGGGCCAAAATTCTCTGCATATGGCAGCATTTAAAGATTGGAAAAGAAAAAAAGAAATTAAACACCGAAATTGGCATGTTAATATAGCCGTCTGAAAACAAGGAGACATAATCGTCGTCTAACAAGTTGGATACTATATTAGCATGGAATCTCTCGGTATGGATGCCATTCCAGGCGCTCTTCGAACGAAATGGATTGGACGGGCTCTCCCAGTAGTCAGGCAATAACGAGCCTGGTCTTATCGCCATGTGGTTTGGATCGTCAATACCCTGTAAGATTAATCTATTTAGTCACGAATAGTCGAAACCACCCGCTAGCCATCCTCGTGGCTGACCCATTTCGACAAGTAGAATCGCACCACTACCAGCTTGGTCCCATAAGTTACCCTGTCTGTATTTGGCTCGAAGAAACAGAGATGCAGCGAGTTCATCCTGGCCCCCAAAATCAACCATCAGGAACCAATCGCAGTCGTTAAAAAGTGGAAAAGTTGTGGGAATCACTCAATGGGAATGAATTTGAACACCATTCAAATCGTGGCGCTCGTTAGCCTCTGGGGCTGAAATTATTCCCTATTCCTTCCGGAATAAAAGCGCTTACTCCTGGTTCATGTCTTTCCAGGAGCTTGTTTCACTTCAACGGTTGAGAAGCTGTCTGTAGCTGTCTGCACGCCCGATGTACACCCGATGTCGTCGTAGGAGTAGTTGTGGGTCTCTCGCGGCGTTCCGACTCTGTCAAGTAAACAGAGGCTGAGGGCAACGACGTTAGTCCAGGCTTTGAGCAGATCATCGCGACGAGGATCTGCTCGGTGCATAGAAAGAGCCGATCAGCATCATACTTAGCAATATTCAGTCTTTGGTTGAGAAGCGGACCCGCATCACCGTTAACAGGTGTATAATCGAATAGAAAGAAAATAGAGGATTAAGTAAAGGACAGGCGCCGTGCTATGCAGACCGACTACTCAGACAATGCTATTGACCACCAGAGACAAACTGGGTTACTATAGGAATAGCAAGAAACCAGTCAAGAGAGTACGGACGTTGTTGGTTGAGCTGTCTGGGCAGAAGAGCGCATGACAAAAGCCGTGGCAGTGAACCCGGGATGCTTACTTTGCACTGGAAGGGCAGTGATTAGACTACGTACTAGATGGATACCGGAGTAGTAATGATTCTAGCACTAAGATTGAGGATTCAATCTGGTCAGAAGCAGAGTCTCCATCCTCCCGTCAAGGTCCCCCGGTTCCATTTGCGCTTATTTCCATATCTGTTGAACATACATTTAATCCACATCCCCCAGGGCTCCTAACTACATACTTCCTTTCTCTAACTTCCATGCCTTGAGCAGCATAAGCTTGTGAACATTACCGGAACCACTTCACCAGCTTATTATTTTCAGTGTTTATATGTACCTGCAACTCTTGCTGACCTGAGACTCACCGTACGCTCCGACTTCGGTTTATTTACCTTCGTCCCTGTTGTTTGATCCACACTCTATATTTCCACAGTTTCACCGCGCTAGTTTTCCTGTCAACTTGCTTCTCTTCTTTTCAAACCCTCTGGGTCGGCTACAATCACGGTGCACTCTTTCTTGGTATCTGAAAAGAAGGACTTCGTATACAGTCCCCTCACCAGAAGCGCTTATCAACACGACAGTCATACAGCGGCTCCTCGGCAATACGAACGTGCAAGCCTCTCTCACTCCAAGCCACGATTAGGCGATTGATTACCCATCGCTTTTCAAGTTGCCTTTGCCGCACTGTGTCATACACCGACGACGCCAGTCTCCCAACTCTCAAAGTTCCTCTTCGGGTTCATTCAGCCTTTCAGTCTTGCAGTACTTGCTGTCTATCCAGCTAAACTTGCTGTCAAATTGTCTCTGATTGCTGGGAAGTCAGGCTCCACCTTCCAAGCAAGGAGAACAGTTCAAGGCTGGTTTTACTATCAGCCTATTGTTAAGAATCATCTTGGAAAGAGCCCCGGCCTACTGTCTCTCGCCTGGTGCAGTTCAGGCTTAATCCAAGTATGGCACACAACACGCAGAGTACGCCCCGTCCCGGGCCATCCGTTTCGTATCTTACAAATCTCACTCATGACAGGTTATGGCTGGCACAATCGGTCATCACACCCGTTGCAATCACCTTCAATAGGCGTTGATCAGCAACTATACGCGCCTCCGCCGACGCTTCCGCCTGGTGGTTTTGCAGTCGGCTACAATCCCCAACAGAGCTCGCAAAGCCACTATCACCCAGCTTCCTCTTCACAGTATCTCTCACAGCCAAATCTTCCACATGATCGACACTGGCCTAGAAGGCAAGCTGACCCTATGTATCCGTGTCAGGCTAGGCATGGATCGCTAACCATGCTCATAGTTCTGCTCCACCAAACACCTTTCCTTCGCTTCCGGGGAGCCCTCCAGCGCTTCCAGATCATGCATATGCTTCATCGTACGCTTCTCTGACGGATTGCAAGTAGTGGAATGGTTTACTGACTTTTTTAGTCCTCCATACATGCTCCAGCAATCAAATTACATGCTGAGCCAAAGTCCCTTACTTCCGTAAGTATCCCTCAACATCAGCTCTCAACTGGCCGTCAGCTGACTGAGCTATCTTATTGCAGGCCACATCCGAACCCAATGTCAGTCAGTCCTCCAGCGCACATTGTGGCGCCCGCAGAGTCGTTATATTCGTCCCCCGAATCCGTCCCTGCATCCTCAGACGTGGATCGCCAAGTACGAGTAATCAGCTCACGGCCAAAGCCACAGTGTTGGGACCATGGGTGCAATGGTCGTGAGTTCTCGACCTTCAGCAATCTACTCCGTCATCAAAGAGAGAAATCGGGTGTGGTTGCAAAGGCAGAATGCCCGAGCTGTGGTGCCGTTTTCACTCGCACAACAGCCCGCAATATCCACGTCGCTCAGGGAAAGTGCAAAAGTGGAAGAGAGTCATCGACAGATTGATCTTTCATAGCCCAGCGTTTAGTACCTCTTTATTTTTATAATACCAAGCCAAGGTCACAGCCGACCGCATCGTGACCTCAGAATCTAGTCCTCCCAATGCATGGAAGATCAGACGACTGCAGGCACTCAAAGTTCTTCTTTTGCATTACATTACGCCAGATAACTCCTGAAATCAGACACAGGAAGCGTGAAAGCTCATGATTATCATTCATCAATCTGGATTTTGGGAAATTTTCATTTGGGAATTTAGGTTAGCGATGAGCCTGTATCACCACATTGAAGAAGGCTACTCGGTCCACAGTCAGATCTAAAATAGCTTTGAAAACAAGCAGCAACAATTGTCGGGCCATATTTCAAAAGAACTTCATGCTGAGTAGAACTATTCAAGGACCCGTAGAGGCCAGAGTTGTCAGTAGTCTATACTGTGTGTTCTTTTGACCAGGAAACCAAGCTCGATGCACGTGGTGCTTACCTCACCAATCACCTGATCTGGTCGTGTCATAAGTGTACAAATGGGATGGAATCATGACTAGGCTGATTATCAGCATGTCAAGCACTTGTGACTCATTCTGTCCCATCACGATGTCGTCCGCTTTGTAGCTCAATTCTCAAATTGCGATTGATTTGTATTCTTCCCAGCTGCTCATCAAAAGGACTCCTACCTCTTCATTCTCGTGGCTGTTTTGAGCCTACGGATTTATACTCTCCATCGCATTAATCTTGGATTCGCAAGATGACTTTATCAATACAGAAACTCCTCGGCATATGTGAAAAACACTTCGCTCATCGACACATAGTTAACCTCTTGAATGTGTGCATATTGCAACTTCGACTGATACGAATATAAGGCTCCTTTTTTTGTGTTGTTCAAGGCCAAACATTTCGGAGACTGTTACCTCTTTTCTTGGTTTGGTCACTCAACGCGGATCAAAACAAGTGTGTGAATCATGGCATCTATTTTCACCTATGACCCGGACCCTCCAAGGGTTTCCTCGCCTTGGTCGACGTCGGGGTCGTCTACTCCCCAGCTTACGGCGAGTGGGAATCGTGGCCTGGCGATCCGGACGCGTTCTGGCACGGAATTGGACCGTGTGGATCCAGACTTTCTGTCTGACTATGGGATCACGAAACTGGAGCCCGAACCGCAAGAGGGACCCACTGAGTACAAGCTGCATCTACTTTTGCGGTCCCGTCGCCTCTACAATTCCATGACGACTGGTCATGTGGTTGGCGGTTCGTATCATTCTCGCGCAAGCTTGTCCGCCTCAGGACCGACACCGTCCAGCTACGAGTCGAACTTGAGATCGGCTCAGGTTCGCTCAACGCAGAGCCGCCAGCAGCGCCTGCAGCAGTTAACGACTCAACTTTTGTGGCGTCTGCAACAGTCGTCACCGTTCCATTCGTCTACAACTGCCAACCTTGTGTTGCCCGTTCTTCCGGAGGCAACTCCTCAGCTTGGTACCCCGCAGAAACCGGCTCGTTTAATTCCTGGCTTGGAGGAGAGTCAGGGGGCTTTGTATGAGATTGGCGTGGCTGACGATGGGACCTTCGTTGGACTAACGCAAGATGAGTTGGACGAGAGCTTGACCAATCTGCAGGTCATGGCGGCTAGTTTGGGTTGCAGGGTCGAGATTCTTCGCAGAGTCATCGTCGGCAAATGCGAATGGGCCGAATGGCCGGAAGACACAAGTGCTGAAGCAGCCCATACTGGCAAAGTCCACACAGAAAGCCTCTGGGTCGCTGAAGCCCTGGTCAGTCCCGATTTGGAGTACTACGGCTTAATATCGCACCGTGACGGATTCGATGGGCAGACTACCTCGTGCGATACCCAAACGAGCTCTATCCGCGAGGACAACCATTCTACGACCGAACAGATTCGGATCTCAATTACTGGCCCGACTGCAGCCGGCAAGTCGTCTCTGTTGGGTACTCTGACATCATCAATACTCGACAATGGTCGAGGGGCAAGTCGATTGAGCCTTCTCAAACACCGCCACGAGATCTCGTCCGGGATCACTAGCTCTGTTGCCCAGGAACTTGTAGGCTATGCGAATGGAGAGTCAACTAATGATCCCGTTGAGGTGATCAACTATGCGTCCGGAAATGTTGCAGCTTGGGACGACATCCATGCCACGGCGAAGGATAGTCGTCTGGCATTTGTGTCAGATCTCCCTGGCTCTGTACGCTACCTCAAGTCTACTTTGAGAGGATTGATCAGTTGGGCACCTCACTACGTGTTGCTCTGTATCCCGGCCAACTGTGACGAAGAAATGGTCCCGGAACCTGTTGGTGGCGCTGCAGAACAGATGGCAGAAATCAATCTCGCTCTGTCACACTTGGATCTGTGCATCAAGTTGGGGATACCCACCGTGGTAGTTATCACCAAGCTGGATGTTGCATCTCGAGCAGGCCTGCGGGGCAATCTCACGAAAGTCTTGTCAGCGCTGAAACTGGCGGGCAAAAAACCTGCTATGTTGCCTGTGCAATCCGCTACCGGTGAACAGGACGTGGACCTCCAACACATCTGCCGGACTGATGCAGATGAAGTCAGGAAAGTCATTGATGCAGCGAATAATGACTGGTCATCAACAGTTCCGATCGTTCTGACGAGCGCTGTCAGCGGTACAGGTGTAGGGAAGTTGCATGCTTTTCTTCGATATCTTCCTATCCCTCAAAGGCCGTCCTTAAGGAGCACCGTCCTAGGCGAGACACTGTCAGATATGCATATTCCCGCAAATTTGTTCGACATCGATGAAGTGTTTACCATTCCCCCATCCAAAGTCTACTCTACGTCGATGGAGCAGAACGCAAGGGAAAATCAGGGCGTTGTTCTATGTGGATTGGTTCGTTACGGGTCAATCTCGGTTGGAGACGAACTCTTGGTTGGACCGCTACTGGCCAATCCACAGGCCGAGCCCGAGAATCTCTTGTCAGCACCAAGAAGTCAATCGGGGCGAAGCAGACCGCCATCTGAGGAGTTTTCTACGTCTTTTTCACAAGGATTCTTGTCCGGGAAAGCGACTTTCCCCGCTCAAGCAATCTGGCAACGTGTGCGAGTCGTCAGTGTTCGGAACCTCCGGTTACCGGTGCGAACTCTCATTCAAGATCAAGTCGGCACGATCGGTATTGAGCTCCTTCCAACCCAAAACGAGCAAACCCCGCGTTTGGGAAAGGTACGAAAAGGGGCTATCCTAGCCGACATTGCCCCCAGCGGCTCGCCCGCAAAACCTTCGCTTTTCCACACCGGATTTGTTGCTAGCTTCCCCACCAGCGAGTTCACGTCGTCCGTGTCTCCGCCTCTACTGCTAGGTGGCAACGCTATTGCCTATGTTTCCAATATCCGCGCTACGGTGAAGGTGACTTGTGTTACTCTTGCGGAGGATGAGATTATCTCTTCTCCCCCATCGCCTACGGAACCGGACTTCTTCAGCTTTGACAGCGATGTTGTTGATCGTGGGAAGGGTCATGCATCAGAAGTGAATAATGTGGTCAATTCGGCCAAGAATACAACTCAGGGGGATGTCAAAATCTCATTTTCGTTTGTTACGTCGGTTGAATGGGTGGAAGCCGGCTCTCGTGTGCTTGTCGTACCTGGCACTTCTACAGCGTTGTCGCCTGCGCAAGGCTCCGCACCACCTTTAGGGCTTGGGGGCTTTGTTGGCAGAGTCTGTAATGTCGTATCTTCGGAACCATAGGAGAGTAAATGATACTCGGGATGACTAGATTCCAATCGTTCTTTTTGTTTTGAGTTGTATTTGTTTGCTTTAATTTGTCAGTTATCCCTCTTAGAGTTAAATTCTCAGCTTGTTGCTTTACCGCAATAGGGTCTTCAGGTATTGACGTCTACACCAAGTCATACTTCGAACTATGAATGATTTATGATGCCATTCTCCTCTCAGTTGTGTTTCTAAAAATTCTCTTCCTCCCTCCTCGACTTGAGCAGTCGCTACAACTGCTGTGGAAATCCTCTCCCTGTAACAACAATATAGTTTTTCTTCATATCATCTTGAATAGACACGTTCTGTCGATCATACAATCTTGAGCTTGACAATGGCGAATGTTGACCTGCTGATTCTGACGGTTCTATCTCTTCAGCCATTTTGGACTTTGAAGATCCTGTTATGTCCACTTTAAGGCAGCTCTCAGAGTCTCCAAAATCAGGAGACGCTGTTTCTGATGAAAGAACATCAATTGAGAAGCTCACACAGTATAAGCCTCAAGATAGAAAAGATGAGACAGTTAAAATACTCAAGAGCTTTATTGACAATCTGCCATTCGAGAGCAGAAAAGTCATCATGAAGTTCATCAATATCAGTGATGATCACAATATTTCTAATCTGGCTCATCATCTCAGAACTGCTGTCCTCATCCCAAGTATGTATCTTTATTCCATATTATACTATGCAGTGTCCTCGTGTCTAGTATAGTGTGGCTAATATTTTCTTCTGTCTAACAGTGAAGGCACAAGGTGGGAAGACGCCACAAGTCACCCCGTTGCCCTTGTCAGGAAATGATCAGGAATGGCTCAAGAAAACCTGCTTTCAGCGTGACAACTATCAATGTGTTGTCACTAAGATTTGGGATCCTGTAGCAGACTCTATTTTTAAAATTCAAGGCGAGATGACAATCCATACTCAGCTCGCGCATATAATCCCATTTTCTATGGGACACTGGGACAATGAACGGAAGGTTAGTTTCTATCCCAAGTACAGTTAAAGACTTTCTAAGTAAGTGCTTTAGGCGAAAGAAATCGCACAATGCTGGGAAACATTGTACCTTTTATTTCCCAGCATCAAGGACATCATCAAGCCAACTACAGTCAGTACCCCGGCAAATGTGATGACGATGGCCATGTCAATCCATCAAGATTTTGGCAGTTTTCAAATTGCCTTCAGACCAACCGTATGTGTTTCTCCAAATCATAAAATTATTATATGCTTACTTGACCAGGACACAGAGAATACATATAGGATCAAGGTGTACCCACGGCATCAGAGATTCTTTGACCAATACTATGAGAAGCCCATAACCTTCACCATGCACAGCGCCTCAGAATTGCCCAGTAAAGTCCTCCTTGAGACGCATGCGGCGATCGCCGAGATTCTTCAGGCGTCGGGGCAGGGGGAGAAGATCGATGAACTTCTGCGTAAATGGGACGACATTAGACGCCCGGCATCTGATGGAAGCACGGATCTGGAAAGCCTTCTTTCGTTAGTACGTGTCCATTAGCATAACGTATTTCCCAGGCGAACGGCCCATCTCTGTATTCCATATAAAATGGCACCCTTCAAGGCTTTAATATCTCAACAACCAAGCATCTACGGGGTCCAAGTTTAGGTATGAGTATAGTATAGACATATAGAATCATATTTATAAGCCACAGCCTCCTAGTATATGTATATACTTAAGGTAACATAAATTACACCTGCATTTTTGGTAAATTTAGCTTCTTAGACATTCAGAGAGAGAAATAGTATTTTAAGGCCTTGTGAAAGAGTATTCATATGCTCTAGACTATATATACTCTGAATATCTTACTTACATAAATAGCATATATAAGCATGATTGGGATTTCAAAGCCTTGAAGGCTGCCATTTTATATGGAATACAGAGATGGGCCGCTCGCCCGGGTGGACCGCTCGCCTGGGAAATACGTTAACGTAATCGGTAAGCGAGCGGCGCATGTAGGCGAGCGGCGCACCTCTGTATTCCATAGAAAATGACACTTTTTGAGGCCTCGATATCTCAACAACAAAACATCAAGAGAGCATATAATTCCATATACGTAGTAAATAAGTAGTGCAATTTAAGTATGCAAAGAAGCGCTGTCTTAAATATAGTTATTCCTCTTGGTAATATGTAATGGAGTGGTATCTTTTGTATTTTATAATTCCTCAGTAACTATMGATTAAAACAACTGAAAAAAAGTCTGAAAAAAATAATAGTCTACTCAGACGCGCACAAAAGCTAACAGTATCTACTAGCTTGTTCTAAACTTTTGCGTTGTTCAAGATATTGTAGCCTTAAAAAGTGTCATTTTATATGGCATACAGAGGTGCGCCGCTCGCCTACACGCGCCGCTCGCTTACCGATTACGTTATAGGATTACCAGGGTGATTATTCTTCGTTGTGAAGGGTAGCACCGTCACGTGCAGGTCCGGGGTAAAGCCTAAGGCCCACTAAGTCACGACTGGGGCAGCCCTAGTGCCTTAGCAACACTCATGGTACACCTGGTCCCACTCCACGTCATCCAAACAACCTAGCTCTTCAGCTATTCATCCACTTGAACAGCTTCCTTTGCAACCTTATGTGGAACGCATCACTTCTCTGTTTGTGGGGAGACCTTTCCAGTCTCCTCCCCTATCCAACAAGTGAAACTTGACAACGAACGCACTACTACCCTACCAACCTGCCACCAGTCCCTGCGGCTGGTCGATCGATCCCGTGTTGTCCGACGGTCCCTTTACCCTGCGGGTTCCCGCCAAAGCCTTATTTGTTACTCCAGGACTTCTGGTTTCTGCCTGGTGGATGCTCCATCTATATCAGCGCAAGCGAACGTTCGCGGGTTACTACCACGAGCCTGAGCAGTGCTCACTAGATAAAAATGGATAAGGATATAGAACAGCCGTCAGACGAAGCAGCCCTCATACCCGATCCCCTAACTGCAGAACAACCGGGGTATCACTCCCAGGGAAAGGATGAGTCTTGCGAAGCCATCATGTCGCTAGCTGACAATCTTGCACAAGTTGTTACCTTGGGACAAGCGACATCGGAGAACGTCAATGATGATGGAAATGCCGTTAGGACGGCGAAGCGTTCTACTAGGGAGGTTTCGGCGGCAACCACGAAGAAGCCGCTTCATTTACTGGATTTGCCCATGGATGTCCTCCAGGACATCATAAAAGAGGTAAGCTAGCTTTGATCAGTTGGGTCCTGATCACTGCAGCCTTCGACCCGGTTGATCATTGTCTCTTAGTCCCGTATTGATCAAAACCTCCTACACTCTACAGGTGACTCACACGAACGATCTAACATCTCTCGCTCTGACGTGTTCTGCCCTCCATGCTTTGGCGATTCCCCAAATGTACTCTCGATTCGATATCGTATGGCCCGACACTCTATCGTCTTCGGATCATCCTGC
Source organism: Aspergillus udagawae (assembly GCF_001078395.1). NCBI lineage: Eukaryota > Fungi > Ascomycota > Eurotiomycetes > Eurotiales > Aspergillaceae > Aspergillus > Aspergillus udagawae. Next base: position 1,869,021 of record NW_025091264.1, on the reverse strand, counting down.
TGGAGTTGACGCTCTCTCATACGGCCTCGCAACGCTGGTGATGGGAGAAGACATGTTCCACGAGACTCCGTCCGCAGGCCATTCGCCTTGTCAGCATTGCGGTTGCGACGGTCGGCATGGACAGATGCCCAGTAGACCTGAAACAATTACTATGAGGAAATCTGTGCAGGCACCAACACAACAGAGTACAATGCGGCATATGCGGCGGGGGAATTATTATGCTCAATACACTCGGAAGTTCTCGGTGGGAAATGGCCCGTTGGCATGGGTCCAGGAATACGCTGTGACCAAAGAGACAGGCAAGATGCTCGGGACACTTGTTGCCCTGGCCGTGGCTCGCATGGTGAATTTGGAAACGTTTATCTGGGATATGCCGACGGGTGTCCTGAGAGATGTGTGGATGGCCCTTTCGTCCTTGGCTAACCGCCCTGGGCGTGACTGCCGCCTGGAACGCGTCTGGGTTCGCTGGCATGATAACACTGAGAATGCAATGCGCCCCCCGTCAGGTTTGCTTCCTTCCGCCTCAATGTCACCTCTGGTCCGATACTCGCATGTTGAATATCCTTCTCTATCGATACTGCCGCCTCTGAAAAGCCTCAGTGTGCTCGACATCGATGAGCCATCTTATCTTGAAGAAATGGCCGTGCTCATCGATCGCTCTCGAGATCGTCTGACTGAGCTGCGAATCGGTATATCCTCGAGAGTATACCAGTGCGATTGGCTGAAACCTCGAAGCACCGTTTCTGCACAGGGGGATGCGTCCGACGAGGGCCCACATAACTGGCCTAAGCCCGGTGGTGTGCTGGAAATTCTCTCAGGAAAGTGGCAAGTTTATCTCGGTCACGGGAAGTTTCCTGTACAACCTTCCCCGATTAAGAAAGGGAATGAGCAGGAGGCACCCTTTTCTAGCGGGGAGCAAGTCATGTCGCACAACGAGTTGATTGAAACAATCTCTGATGGTGATAGTACTAGTTCTGAGTCCCAATCACCGAATCGTCTAGCGGGGAATAAAGTCGCTGCATCAACTACAGTACAGGCTGTCTCTGAGACGTCGGACAAGATGCCCTCGGCATCTTGCTACAGTCCAGGAACGGGATCTGACCGAATTCTGAGTCTAGAGATTTTTGAATTGGAGCGCATTTTCCTATGCATTCCTGTGCTTCTACAAGTCATTGACTGGACACGAGTCACCACATTGACTATTCTTCGGTGTGACGGGCATGAAAAGCTTTGGAGGGCGCTCCGCCGACAATATGCCCCTTCGGCTTTTCGAAATACTTCAAATTATACGAAGATTCAGGATGATCAGGCTTCTCAGTCTGAGTATCCTCTAAAGATAAAGCACATTCATACGGACTCTGTCTCCCCTTACCTACTGCTATTCATCAAGGACGCCATCGCCCGTAACACACTGGAAACCGTCTTTCTGCACGAGGCCCCCCTGTATGACTCTATTGTCCATATCGAGGCAATCTACAGGAATATCATACGGGCCCACCGCCTAAGTCTGAAAAAGATCTTGCTCGATAGCACCGAGCGATCGCCCAACGGAACTGAGGTGGGCACCAGTCGTTGGCGCAAGTGGATGTTGACACGTAAAATGATCTCGTTCATTACCAGCGGACGCATGCCAAAGCTGCGTGAGCTGTCCATGACGATCAATTCCAAGGACTGGGTAAGTTGCAATCCACGTGGTGCTCAAAGCAGTTCGCTGATAGTCTTTTAGCACTATTTCCTTCAACGACTTCCGTACATTCCTCATCTGCGTGCTCTTCACATCCCGCACATTGCCAATCCCGTTCATCGGAGCCCCAAAGAATTGGCGTTGCAGATCTTGGATATTGTGACTATCCGACCCGAGGTTGGGATCGGCTACATTGGAATTCAATCCAAGTGCTATGAGATCGTCGAGAGCAAGCGCGGCGACAAGGAAGACGACCTAGATGATACAGACGATAGCCACAGTGAAGGGTTTGTTCCAGGGGGCGGACCGTGGCCAGCGTCGGACATGAATGAGAGCGAGGATGAAGATGGGATGGACAGCGTCTTGGAGTCGGGCTCCGAGCTGTCCGACTACGGGATTTCATCCGATGATGAATCCAGCTCTGACTGTACTCGATCCCGGACGACGTTCAAGCTCAGAGAGATCTTGTTCTACGATGATAAAATAGCTATATTCAAAGCGCGACACGGTGTTCTGTAGGGCTGTTTCGGAGAATGTGGACGTTGGCGTTGGACTGGCTGGCCTTTTTCTTGTACGAGATACCATTTAGCGATGAGTCGAGATCAATATGATTGAGTGCTGCATACTTTTCGTATTTGGGCGGTATGTGACTGCTCGAAACGTAGCCATCTAGAAATGAATGTAAAGCTTAGTGGACAATTTGAGGATATTGAGGTCACGTGCTCCGAGCTTCGCCGTTCCTCGCAGGATCAGCTTTGAGCCGCCATCACTTTTAGGACATCAATTCGCAAAGAGACTTGGCGGAGACACCTGCCACTCTTCCTGATCAACTCTACATTTTACCTCGTCTATTTCAGCTACAGCTTTTTCCATAGCTTTCAGTTATAAGGAATCCGTGTGTTCGCACATTAATATCCGTCAACATGAAGCTCGTTCGGTGAGTACATTGCAGTTGAATCGGAGTCTCGACGACAGCACTGGCTACCAGAAGAGGAACTGACATTTGGCTTTTCCTAGGTTTTTGATGAAATGCGCCAATGAAACGGTGACGGTTGAACTAAAGAATGGTTGGTCCTCCTTGTGACCTAGCGATTGGGCTCCAGCCCATGTTCACGGCCACACCGTGACTTGAGTTCGGCGCGACTGACGGATCACTCTGCATTAAACAGGCACAATCCTCCACGGCACCATCACCTCCGTCTCTCCTCAGATGAACACCTCTCTGCGCACTGTCAAGATGACACCCAAGGGCCGCGATCCCGTCTCCCTAGATACGATCAACATCCGCGGCTCCACGATCCGGTACTTCATCCTCCCCGACAGCTTGCCCCTGGATACCCTGCTCGTGGACGACCAGCCGAAGCCCAAGAACAAGGCGCGCAAGGAGACGGATCGGGGCCGCGGCCGCGGCGGCGGTGGTGGACGGGGCGGCGGTAGAGGCCGGGGACGGGGCCGGGGACGGGGTCGTGGTTTCTAGACGGGCACTGTGGCTAGGTTCTTTTCCGTCTATGGCTTCGGGAGTTTACTTGTTTTTCTTTCTTGTTTGAGATATGTTTGGGTGATATCGTGACGTGTTTTTCTCTTCTTATGCTCTTGTGACGATGGGCGAAGAAAAGCAATAATCTACGACTGTTTCGTTGATCTTTTTGGTTTGAGGGGGAAGACGGCCCAGCAAGCAGAGTGGTGGCCATGGATCCAAGGGCAGATACGGGTGACTTCCTGTGAAGTGCTCTTGTGAGCAGTTTTACAAAGATGGCCGTGAAGACCAGCAAGTGTCCTCATCCGGGCATTTGGCAAAGATGCCAACCTGGTCGACGAAGTCAATGGACACAGTTCAGACGAATAGATCGCGGTGCCAGAGTTCCGGCATGTCATGGAAGGTACGGCAGTACCTCACTACCTGTACCTATATCAATTGAATTGACATTGAATCAAAATCTTGGAGGGCTCTTGGCCCAGTATGCATGTCGTAATTGGGTATATAACGCATTATTAAGAAACATCCCTCCATATCCTCACAATCACCAACTTCTCCCACCCGGCCTGCGTCCCACTATTCCCAACCGACTCGGCCTTCCAACCCCCTCCCCACCCCCGTATCCTCTCCTTGACCTCCTCCGGCCGGTTCTGCGCACAGAGCAGCACATACGCTACTCCACGCTCGGGATGCAACACGCCCGGAACCGCCTCAAGTAACCGATTCGTCGTCTCCATCCCATCCATGCCCCCCGCATACGTCAGCGACAGGAAATACGAGTCCCGCTCGAACTTGGCCGACCTGGACAGCGGCTCCGCGGCGGCCTCGGCCTCGTGCTCCGTCACCAAGGGCAGACGCGGGAGTTCCTCCGTCGGCACATACGGCGGGTTGAAGAGGAGGACGTCGACGGAGCCCGGGCGCAGCGGGCTGCAGAGATCACCCAGTACGGAGGCGATATGTGCTGATTTCAGGGCTGCGGCTGCTTGCCGCTCTTGGATGGCTGTTTGGACTGTTGTGCGGGTGGCTGCGCAGGCGTTGCGGTTAACGTCTGTGCCGAGGGTGAGGATGTCGCGGCGGCCGAAGATCTCGTGGGAGTTGGCGGCGACGAAGGCGAGGACGACGCCAGAGCCCGTGCCGACTTCGACGACTAGCGGGGAGGCGGTGCTCGTGCTATTGAAGCGCTCGGAGAGCCATTCCGATTCGGACGCGGAAGAGAGCGTGTCGAGGAAGAGGTACGAGTCTTCGGAGGGTTCGTAGATGGTGTCGAAGGAGACATGGTCTGTGGATGGGGTGGGGAGCATTTTATGCAGCCTTGCAGTTTAGTATCGATATCGATAGTGAAGCTATCGGCCCGAAAGGTGAAGCTTTGAAGCTTTCAGTCGTCAATTGGCAGCGTGATTGCCAGGTTACAATGCTCTTAAATATAGCCCCGGGCCCAATTAACATGAACAACCTGATCACAGTCAGCGCTCTTCATTTCCAAGCACGTCCTTCCTTCGAGCAAAACTTACCTGCATGACAATGGAAAAGGTTCAATGGTAACTGCTGCGGAATGCCGACACTATGATTCGCCATCTCCTCGCCGCCTTCCGGGATGCATCTCCAACCGCGGCAGTATCATCATCATCAGGATACTCCGTACAGTTCGCAATCTACACGCTCCTTTCCCCTCAAGCACTCCTCAAGCCAAATACACCATGCGTCTCTTCCACAGATTACTAATGGCCACGCCCTCAACAATGGGCTCCAAATCCAGCCTCAGCGAAGCCCTCGCCCTCCTCCCCCCACTCCAGCTCTACCGCCGCATCCTCCGCGTCCACCGCCGGAAGCTCGATCCCGAGATGCGCATTCTGGGCGACTCCTACGTCAAGAGCGAGTTCCGTGCACACAGGGACATCGAGAACCCGCTGCATATTGTACGTTCTCCCCTTTTTTCCTCAAGTCAGAAAGTCAAGTGATGATGCTAAGACGGGCAGATCGGCTTCTTGACGGAGTGGCAGCTGTATGCGCAGAAGCTGGAGGGTGATGCGTGGGTTGGGGAGAAGCTGGATAAGTCGAAGCTGGAGAAGATGAGTGGTGGGTTCTACCTCTACAATCCTATATTTCGGGTCCGGAGTATACTAATTGTCTCTGTTTTGGTGTCTGTAGATCAGCAGATCGGACAGCTGTATGAGCTCATGCAAGCGATCAAGAATCCGGACGGGGAGGGGAAGGAGTGATGAATGATACCCTGTTTCTTCATGTCATCGGCTAGAGCATGCAGGATAGAGGTGGACGGTTGGTCTAGCGGCAACGGTCGAGTTCTGAGGTGGAGGACGTTCGTAACGACCTATGAGGATCTGATATATCCTCAGTGTATATTATCATGCATCGCACAAAATGGCTTGCTATGGGGTGGATGGCATTTCTCTCATGTTCACGGCGTTGATGTACATATATATTTTTAGCTTACATTGGTTCAGCGGTTCTCCGTTATAAGATTTCACATGCATGCAGCTGGCTCACAGGATCATAAGCACTAGCATGATTAATCAACATGCAATTGACCTTCAATTAGCGTCGGTTTACAATCTTCAGCTAAATTTCTCAGTAGTACGGAGTACTCCATATAGTCTGTGTATAAATGATCAACTCGCAAACTCACGCCCTACCATCTACAAGCAATGACTAATCACGTTGACTATGAAAAATATACTTCGGCTGCGCCAGATAAAGAGCAACCCATACTCCGTATATCCAGCCATTCCCCTCCAGAATAAACACCATATTCCCTACCCAACCACAAAATGCCAGCCAAAACAAGCATCATGGAGAATCCCTCCTCCAAAATTCCCCTTCCCCCAGCAGCCCTCCACAAAGCCCCAGCCCTGAGACCCCGCCGCGGACTCCTAAAAGATGGAACACCCGTCACACTGTACCCCATTGCGCACGGCGCCTCGAGCATCCCGTCAGCCCTGGTGACGGTGCTCGCCGAGGAATTCCGCGCGGAGGTCGAGGGCGGGTGCACGTATCCCATGGAGGAGCCAATGAGCGAAGACAAGTTCGCCGAGTACTGGTTTGGGACGTTTGCGGTTGTGGCACTGACAGGAGACGAGGAGGAGATTAGGGAGGGGAGGGATTGGAAGAGGGAGTGTTTGGGGACGTTTTATATTAAGCCGAATTATCCTGGTAAATTTACTCCGTGCATACAGGTTTGATTGTAGTGCTGACGGAGCAGGCCGGTGCTCACACGTCTGCAATGCGGGATTCCTGACTACGACTGCAGCGAGAGGCCGAGGGGTAGGAATAGTTATGGGAGAGACGTATCTGGAGTATGCTCCCAAGCTGGTAGGTTCACAGTGCTTGTTGGTGTATGTTGCGTCAGACCGATTGAGAATCTATAGGGGTACAAATATTCGGTCTTCAACCTTGTGTTCGAGAATAACGTCGCCTCGGTCAAGATCTGGAAGAGACTCGGATTTGAAGTCATCGGGCGAGTGCCACAGGCTGCACGGTTAGAAAATAGCGAAGACTTGGTGGATGCATTGATCTTTGGAAGGAAGCTGGGGGAATAGAAGCACATGCAGAGTATAGAATTTGATGTAAATAGAACAAATGTACCCGCAAGGTATCACACAATGTATTGAATAATTAAACCATACACCGAAGAATGATCTGTAAGTCCCTAAGCACAAATAGTACAATCCGCCGCTAAAACAATGCGAATGGGGAATCAAGCAAACCCAGTCTGTCCTCAAACAATTTGGTATATGACACCGCAAAGAACCAGCGAGCCGTAAATGTATGTGACCCTAAAATGAAACAAGAAGAGGAGAGGCTGCAGATGTTTGAGCGAGAAGATGAATCAACGCCAGGGTGGTCGGTCAATGAGCTTGCTGCGTGATCCCGCAGTACTATCTCCGCCAGACCGTGGCTTGGGAAGAGGAAGCAGACTGACACGTCGGTTGCCTGTTCCTGAGTGGCCAAGCGACGTTCCAGGACGAGTTGTCTTTGTCGGACTCAGCATACCTGAATCGTGCGTCTGTGAGACACTGCGGCTGAACGACATTCCAGCGTAGCTCTGCCGGTTGCGAGGGGTATTGGTCAGGCCAGCTAGGCCCGGCTTCTGAAGCTTGCTGTATGGAGGAGGATCGAGAAGGGAACGGTGAGGGGACGGAGATGCCGCCCGCGCCGGGCTGCGAGAGGCGAGTCTGCTAGAAACACGGCTGACGGATCGGGATGTCGGAGGAGCAGGAGAGGCAGACTGGTCTCGCCGGTGCGGGCTGGGCATCGGCAGAGTGGACGACGGTCGCGACGTACGAGCCGGAGCAGAGGATTTGCGGAACGGCGTGCTGGACCTGTAGACGTGACCAACTTCCAGGTCATTGGTGTTGGTGCAGGTGGTCCACCGTGGACGGTTGTTCAGCGGTGAAGGCGGTGGTGGCAGGCGCGAAACCTTCCGCGTCGCCGGCGTCGGAGTGATGGCCGTGTCTTTCTTGCTAGGGGACGTAGCCGAGAACGTAGGCTTCGGGATGGCTGATTTCAGAGCCGAGGCCGCCTGCGGGAGTCCGGAGTATCGTCGAACCTTGGACATTGTGGTCCGCGTGGCAGAACTACCCACGGAGCTACCACGCCTGCTTGAGGGGTTCAGTGGTGTGGTTGAGCCCTTGAGACCATTTCCGGGCGTCATGACTACCGACGAAGCAGGGGAGCTACCGGGGGTGTCGACAACACTGCTCGCAAGGGGGCTGTCCATTGTGATGATGGTGGATATCGAGTCCCGCAGGTGCTGAGACCTGGCGAGATTGAGATCGTCCAACGAAAAGTCCATCACCTTGATACTTGCTTTGAGAGCGTCGATCCTGGATGACATGTCTGACGAAAGCCTCATAATCTCTCCATTCACCGTGAGTCGATCCTTGACACCCTTTTCGATGATGGAGATCACCCGTTCAATAGCAGAAACATAATGGACCTTCTTGGCTTCGTAGCTCTCGATCCGTTTCGTTAAGCCAGCAGGATTATGCAGATGCGCGCCCGTCTCGATCCCTTCCTGGAGCTTGGCAATGCTTCTCTCGACCGACTCAAACATCTTGTGTGCCTGTGCTCCAGCGTTGCGGAAGACCAGAATCCAGCGGTCCTCGCCGAGCTCCTTCCGCAGAGCCTCCGCATCGGCCTCCAGCACTTTGTAGCTCTTCTCCAGCTGATTTCGCCGGTCTTCCAGCTCCTCGCAGGCACTGGGGAAGATGCGCTCGGCCCGTGATTGGAACATGGACAATCTCATGGGCAGGAAATCTAGAGAGGCCCTCAATGGCTGCATCCGAGCAAACAAAGCCATGAGGCTGGAGTAGGAATCATCCTGAGGTGTCTGGATAATCGGCATACCCAAGGGCGGCGCCTCCGAGAAGATGGGGCCCATGCTGAAGCGTTTGCTTGCCATGTCGCCATTCGATGGCGTCTCCTCAACGATTGTCTCAAGTTCATTGATATCAAGCCCGTTGCTGGTGCCTTCCTGCTCATTCGCCATGGTGAAGTGTCGCTTCTCCTCCATCTCGAAGATCAGTCGGCTGAGATTCTCAATTTCCATGCCGACATCGCCTAGGACATTAGCCCATAGCTCTTCCCACTCCATGGCTAATTCTACCTGCTCCTTGACGCCCTTCAGTCGCGCTTTGATCTGCGCCCAACTCTGGATAATGGAGTCCATTTGAAAGACAATCGTCTTCAGACTGTCCGGGCTGACATTGCCTATGTCTTGCCGAAGTTGAACCTGTTCGATAGCGTTGACATAAACGTGAACTAAGCTTTCGAACCGTGTGATGGCTTTGTCCACTCCCTCTAATCCTTCTCGTCCGCCGGCTGCGGCCCACTCCACATCATCCTCCGCGTCCAGGCCACTCAACACATCAGAAGCCTTCCTGATCCATATCTGAATCTGCTCCGCAGCCCCTGTCAATGCCTTGACAGCAGCGGGTGCATTTGAGATCCCAGCTATACTGGCTGCCAATGACGAGGGTTGTGGAAGAGTGATTGAGGTGAGCTGCGAGAGTTGATTACTAAACGAGGCTCTGGAAAACGAATATATTGATTCAGTGCGTTGCAAGCCCTTTGGGTTGAAGTATGACTGCACATTCGAGGAGGAACCGGACAATGGAGGAGAATCTTTCGGGGGTGGGGACGGGCGAGGCGATTGCGCTTCGTTGTCGCTGGTACTCTGAATGTACTTCTCAAAGTCCGTCTGATCGGGAGCCTCGGATGTTGTCGCGGACCCAATTGCCAGCGGCATCTGAGACTGCTCCACAGCAGACATGGTTGGGGTCTGTTCCACCACTTCTTCGTTCTGCGAGTCTTCCTGCGAATCTCCCCGCGGAGAAGCTACCGCCGCAGCGGGCAAATGTTCAGTGTCAATATTCTCAAGAGGTATGGAGGTATGCGATCCAGGGTTCTCGATGACTGGTGCCGCTGGCTGCGGATCTGTTGGTGTTACCGATCGCCCGGCCGAACCGTGCTGTAGGATCTCCGACGCTTCGAAAGGAGTCTGCTGGGTGTCTTGCTTCTTGCCAGCTATCTGCAAAGCATTCCAAGACCGGCCCTTCCTTTCAACCTTGATAGACAAATTCTGATGAAGACTGTCAAGCTCCTTGATATGTTCCTCCGGAATCCGACCGACGTTGCCCGGGCTGCGAGATGGTGTCGAGACCCTGCTACTACCATCCAACAATTTCACCCGCGCGGCCAGCCCAGGAGACAAACGACGTAGAATCGAGGGCCGGACAAGACTTTTATCGAGACCACTCTGGTCCTGGCTGTCGTAGCCTTCGTCTTCGTGGTGACTACTGCCGAGGCTCCGAATACTTCGCAGGGATGATTTGGACTTGATCCGACGAGGTAGGGGTTCGTTCTCTGGCGAGGAGACCGATACGGCAGGACGAGGAGGTGGCGGCGGCGGCGGCGAGGATACCTGCGACACGAAAGGGTCGTTGCTGTTGTTGCTATCGGGGTTGGGTGTGGGATCTGCGAGCTGGCTGGTAGCAGTGGAGGCAGTCGAACTGGAGAATAAGGCACGCATGGATACTAATCCACGAGGCGACCGCCCTGGCCTGGTGTCGCGAGCGCTACTGTAGAATGTAGATACTGGAGAGACGAAGGTGGTGGGCTGAGGAATGTAGATTGTTTGGCTGCGGTGAACGGAGCTAGTGCTGTCGGGAATCCTGAGTTGTTCAGGTGTCCACCGTCCTACTGCTGTGCGGTGCGGTGGCCTCCCTTCGTCCCCCTTTCTGTTTCGTCGTGGGAGAAAATCGGACACCCCCTGCAAAGGAGATAGAGCTGGTTCTTGAAGCGGTATTCAGATTCAGAGGGTCTAGAATGATTTGAATATTTTGTTTCTGGTCTGAGACATATCAATTGGGAGGGGAAGGAAAAGAGCGGTGCGACTACATCATAGATGTAAAGGTGATAGGTAGATAGTTTCAGCAGACAACAAACAGTAAAATACGGATACAATTAAATAAAACAAGGCGCGCCATGTCCTGCCTTAGGCTCACCTTGCATTCACTAATGACAACGTTTTAACGGTCGATCGCCCGCCGTACGCCGCCCATCAATCATTATTGCAGCTAGCTATTTTCTCTGCGTTAGGGGGCATCTTGCCCTTGGGTGTTCTTCTGACCAGGGTAATCTTATTTTCCTTTTTTATTATTCTCAGACCGAGTACTTGAGTATAATAACTATGGACTAGATAAAGATGGTACGTACTAGACGAATGTCTGCTACCGACCATCTACTTACCAAAGTCCAAAACCCAATCCCACCGAAGTAAATAAACAGAGCAGAGTTTGGTCGGCCAGAGAAGCCATTCAACCGTGGAACCAAGTAGTCAACCGTGACGTAAAACAAGGTGGTTGGATTTCAGCCCAACTCATACGTGCCGCGTTATAGAGGGAGAGACCCTGGCCATGGTAGTCAAGTGTGCAACCAGTTCGAATCTAAAATGGCTGGCCAACCAATAGGCAGATATATGCTTCAACCCGCAGTTGGAAACTCGTAGAACATAGCAAGTACGTATGCACAAACGGAAATATGCAAAAGCTCAAGACGACAAGTAAGGGGTATCTAAATGATGGATAGCAAACAGAGAACTCAATACGTGGTACCACTCAACCACTCATTCCAGACCATGGCCCCCTTGCCCCTCCCTTTCAACCCAGGAACACTGCGCCGGTATATGTAATCTGCAGTCTGTACTGCCAGTATCTGTCATGTCATGCAAGATCGCCTTCTCCCTGGCTGTCCGTAGTCGGGGAACATGCAGCGACCGCCGTCCGTGGCTCGCGCCAGTCTCGCATCAATTCTTCCCGGACCGCCCGGCACCATGACAAAAGAGCTGTATCGAATTGCCTCCAGGCCTCATCGCTGGTACCGTTGACGACGCCCATCACGTCCATTTCCAGCTTCGTCTCCCATCGGATTTCTGCCGCCTTGAGCCAGAAGCGAAGATTATCTGCACGTCGATATGGCTTGGCAACGTCTTGATGGTACGACTTTATCTCGCCGAATGGTCGCTTCGACTTCTTGACCGCCTGGTTGTGGATGCGGACGAGGTCTCGGCCGTCCCGCAGTCGTTCAAGAATCGGTGTCGGCAATGTACCGTCATCGGTGGACGTCCACGTTGGCAAAGGTGTATCGGATTCTAGCAAGCTGCGCAGGAACGATTCCTCGCGCTCCCGTTCTCTCCCGCTCCAGTCGCCCTTCGCCCAGTCCCATCCTTCGCGCTCTTTCGCTTCCAAAGCCTCCAGGTCCTCCTCTTTGGCGAGCATCTGCCGTACATTTGACACCCAGTCCATCATTGACGATCGCTCGTCCTCGCGAAGGCCCCCCGTAAAATTGCGAGCGGCCCATCGCTTCAACACCTCCAGAACATGAAACAGTTCCTGCCGGATTTCCCGCTCGGGCTTGATTGAAGCCAAGCGTTCGGGGCGCTCATGCGCCGTATAGTAAACCTTGGCCGCTCGGATGGCAAGAGTAGCCGCATCCAGAATGCGCATGCCTTGAATCTCATGCCATCCTGGCGGACCATTGCCTGTGCCTGGCCGGGAAATCATTCCTGCATCTTCTCGAGAAACACTGATCCGGGGCGGCACCATCTCCGGCGGGGGCTCCTTTTGCGACTCCAGGTCCTTGATGTTCTTCTCGGCCTTGTTCACGGCATTAAGCAAATCCCTCCGCAGCGCCGGCACATCCGGCGGTGGCGGAATATGATGCGTCTTGACGCTGTATGTGCTCACCGTCGGCGGGAGCATCATCTCGTCTTCCAAATCCTCCTCACCAATATCCGAACAGTCTTCCTCCGTCGGGCTCTCCGTCAAATCATCGATGAACCGGGCATTAGGTGTCAACAGTAGCCGAGGCTCCTCCTCGGGCTTTTTCTTCTTCTTCCACTCGCGCGCATGGCCCCCCTTGCCCTCCAGCAGACCGGTTCTGGCGAAATAGTACTGCAGGTGGGCAATGCTCCCCAAACTCATCACACTCTCGCGGTTCTTAGCCGACTCGGCGAATTCGGCTCCCTGTGGTCGGATGTATCCATGTCGTCTCGAAGAGGCAGAAATCGACGATCTGGCATCGGCGGATGTGGCGGACGAGGTTGAGAGGGACGAAACGGTGGAGAAGGTACGGTCAGGGGATGGACACGAGGAGATCGCAGGCGTTGCTGGGATGGAAGGGGACGGCGACAAGGCCCTCACAGGAGCGAGGACGGATTCTGAATCAATAGTCTCGTCCATATTTCCTCAATATTGAATTCTGGATAGCCGATTTCTTCCCTCGGGTGGAAAATATCGATATAGAAACGAATCGGACTCGGTTCGATAGGGCGATATCGCACACGACGTGGAGAGGACAGGTTGTTCTCAAGGCGGTAATGGTCCCGTATTTTTTTGGAGATCAGACGTTAATATCGGCCGTTGGCCAGATTATTATTGCTTGGTCAGTGTGCCCGGTCGTGGTGACGGATCGACACGACACTTAGTAAATCGTTCGAGGTTCAAAAGGGGGTTTTTTTCCACTAAAGGGGCGAGCGGGTCGATAGTCCGAGAGCCAACACGTCGATTATCATGGCGATTCAGAGTATTTATAGCAACTCCCAATTTCAAGTGTTCTGATTACTAGCACACTACTCACAACTAGGAAATGCCATTGTCTCTCTGTTTTTCTCGATGGTTTCTGTCCGATATCTCGTGTCTCACTTCGACCGCTGTTGTTCTTATCCTCTCAGGCACACCCGCCGAACCTTGTGCCTTTGTTGGTACTTTGCCAGAACAGGTCTAGTGTTGCCCCGTGCCTTTTGCCCCGCATTCGACAGCTTTCCGTCCGTTCCAGAGGTTCGGCGCGGATCATAATCGCAAGGCACATGCACCTTAAGTGTATTGATTCTAGAATGATCGAGGAGAAGATTGCAACGAAAATGATACTCGGACGTTGTTGAGAGAGGAGAAGCGCTGTAGGCAGCCTAGACTAGGAATCACTAAACTCCGTGCTCCTTGGAAAAGAAACAAAACAGAAAAACACCAGTGGATCAGACCAGTAGAACGATGAACCCCCCTGAGACTCCTCGGTAACAAAATGAAGCACGAAATGGAAAGACAGGCCGTCTATCACATGCAGGTTTCTAATGCTGGAACAGACGCAAGAAAAGAAATTCGAAAGGGACGAATCAAATAATTTCGTCTCTCTCCCATCCGGTCGGCTTCAAATTCTCGATCCCCTTTGTCGGACGAGGCTTGGAGGGATCCTTGTACTTGGCTGCGTAGGGATTTGGATCCGCATTTTGTTGAAGGTTTCCTAGTGTGTGGTTGACCTCGCGGTGCTTGGCTTCGTCTGCCCGCACGTACAGCAACAAATCCTTCATCTTGCGCTGGCCCTCAGGCATGTTCCAGTACTGGATGGCGATCTCGGGAGCATCCAACTTCTCCCAATCGGGCAGCTTCCCTGTCTCAATGTCTTTGATTGCCCGAGTGTATGTGATGACGGCTTCTTCTTCAAGGTAGCCGACGAACCGGTGGCAGATGCGCGGGGAGATCAGATATGAAATGAAGAACCCATTGAAGAAGACGCCCTGTGCTCCGAGAACCATGAGCCGCATGAACCATCCTGGCTCAGCAAGCTTGAGGAAGGTAAGTAAATGCATGCGCTCATTGTATGCCTCTTCAAGAAGAGTTTCGATCCTGGTGATTGTTAGCATCAACATGAAATTGCCAAAAGTTGATCACTTTGGAGACTCACCATCCGTTGTCCCTCTTCATTCGTCTCAAGCTCCGCAGATGCCTCAGCATGCCTCCAACCATGCCTGGCACGCCAGCCACGCTCTCGAGGAAAATGAATCGAGTAAGCCACTTCTGCTCGGTCATTTTGAATTTGGCGTCGTGCTCCTGGCCCGGCTTGGGATGTCGATACCCGGTCACCAAGTCCATACCCCATCTGAGCATACGGACTGTCCCAAGCGCGACCCAGTCGGCCCAGTTCCTGGTTTCTCGGTGGGCTATTTGAACAGCGCGCATCTGGCTTTCGGTGTAACTGGGAACTATTAGCACAGGAGCGCGTGAAAAGTCAATACCAATCAATGAGTACATACATAGGATGAACCCAGGCCGTCTCAACCTCCTTGATGTGAGGAGCCTTCGGCGGAGGGAAGTAGTCTTTGATTTGTGTCTGCGGCGTTGACGAGATGGGCCGCTTTGTGATCGACTGGAAGTGGTTGCTGCTTGCTAGCAAGGGGCGACTGCATCCTGATGCACCCACTGCACTTGCGTAGGTCCGGATAGTAAACCGGAGATATGTTTTGGGGAGTGCAGTAGCCCGTAAGGGCATGGTTGTCGTTATCGAGTTCATATGGAAAGGTAGTTATCAGTCGTGAGGCGGTATGGTAAGGATGCCTGAACCTCGAAGAGAATAAATATGATAATTTCTTCGTAATGTTTGAGTGTTTGGATATCTGAATATCAACTACAGCTTATGGTTTCTACAGTCACGTCCTTTTATACCTAACAGTCCAAATACATGCAAACGCCTTATGTATGGCAAAAACCGGAAGCCACGCGGAGCCAACAAAAACAGTGGGCACTCATCTTGAAATGGAACAAGAAAATTTTTCCACCATAGAAATTCTCCATGGTTTCAGTCATCATTGAGCACATTAATTGATAGGCCGCACCAATATCAACGAGGCTTAGATGAGCGCAATTCGTATTGGTATGGATGGTGGAAACTGATAAAGTCTCTAATGGGGGGCCTGAGGAGGGGCCTGAGGAACCGGCGGACGGGTTCCAGTTTTGATAGGAGCTAGAATGAACGTCGAAGTTACAGGGAAGCCGCCCATTGATACCAACGATAACACCATGATCAGCACTGATAATTGAAATTCAAACAATATCAAGGATCCACTTCGTCAGCAGCAGACCTGAGACGAAGTAGAAGCAAATTGTACGTGCTTCCCATTATCCCTATGGCAAGAGACCTTTCAAAGCCGATACTGGCAATATGTCGTTTCTGTCATCTGAATACGATATCGTATCTTCGTAAAATACAGGATCGGGCCATGTGACCTCGGAGCAAGCCGGGATTGTCAGACGGCGAATGACTCAGCGCCCGATTCTCAGATAGTTACAGTGAGCTACCTACTGCCCGAAGAAAAATCGGGACGCAAGTTTGAATGCGTCTCGGTGTTTCGGATTTCGGAGCCTCCGTTACGACTGCTAAATATTCTCGGTGACCCATTGCGTCACTTGAGGCGCTCCATATACGCATTGGTCAAGGTGTTTGTGGACGCCAGCCGAAGGGCGAAATGCCGTCCATGCATTTGAACTGGAGGGAATCCCGTTGGCCGAAGTATTCTCGTCATCCCGACCTACAGGAGCATGACTCGATCAACCATTACATCCAATTATACCTCTCTTATGTTCTCACAGTCATTGCACGGTGGAGTTCAAATACGCTCAGCACAGAGTCAAGCAGCTCATTGGAGAACTTCATTTAATTGAAAGACGAAGACTGGGAACTCTGGTCAACCAACATATTGAGTTCAATCATTTAGCAGCTTCAAAGACCGAATCGGAAGTTCGTCTGACAGCGAAGTGATCTTCCCCTTCTTCTGAACCGAGATCCCTTTTTTCGACCTTGACTACGTGTGCGAGACGTGGTCCCTTGTCGATGTCTTTGAAGAACTTCTGGAGTGTCTCGTCGTTACCTTGGACTTCTCCTTCAACCTGTTGCCATGCCCTTAGCTTCTGCTGATATGTAGGTAACGTAAGGTAGGGGCTGGGGACGAACTCTTCCACAAGTAGTGTTCTTCACCCAACCTTTCAACCCGTACTCAACTGCACGCTTCTGAGTGAAGTCTCTAGAGCTCAGAATATAGGTGTTAGAAACGTGTTTACGCTGAAGGTCTCTGTAGCCAGATCCATGATCCTACCGGAATCCGACACCTGGAAACGTTGATTCGAATTAGTAACCGTTCGATGAAATAAATCGAGGATCGCAAGCCACGCTGGTAAGACCTCAAAGAGTAGCAGTGAAGTACTTGCCTTGTACAGTGCCGTGGACTCTGAATGCAGTCTGATACATCCCGTCAGTCACGTGTCAAGAATTCAGATGACGTATCAAGACAGAGAAAAGACGAAACGCGACTAGGAAGCTAGAAAGGATCGGGGGAGAAGTACTCGCCGCGATGCCATGTTGACAAAGGCTTCGGTTCTTATTCCGTGGTTCAGGGTCGTGCTATTGTGATATCTTTGGAGAGTTTGTCTGATCATACTCCATACCCAAGTA
The DNA here is from genome assembly GCF_001078395.1 of Aspergillus udagawae. Lineage (NCBI taxonomy): Eukaryota > Fungi > Ascomycota > Eurotiomycetes > Eurotiales > Aspergillaceae > Aspergillus > Aspergillus udagawae. The sequence continues at coordinate 1,852,063 of NW_025091264.1, read as the reverse complement.
TCTATCGGTTGACGTTCATCCTGGCAATCAAGTGGGGCTCTAGCTGTGCTTATGCCTCAGGCTGCAAGGCGTCAAAGCTGCTGGAGACATCCAATTTTAGCATTCTTGTTCCATTACGCTAGCCAAGCACTAGTGCATTTTGGGGTCAGGAACTGATGCTGACCAATGATAACCAAGGTGTTCGACAAGCGCCTTACTCATCATTAGCAATGGGATCTTCAAGATCACAGATAGAGAGCTGAAGGTTTGGCTGCAATTGCAGTGGTGATGTCGAAAAACTTAGCTTTAAGAAGCCTGTTAAGTTCTAGACCGTAGGTTGCTATGTAGTATACTCCCTCATATAATCATGCTCAAACCAAGCTCGTGATTCTTGACTACTGTACCTAGGAGCCCAGGCAATCTGTGGCCGACTCCGCCCCTGAGCTTGTTTCCCTCCCAAAAACGATACCTATCTACGGAGTCCTCCGTACTGCTCTCCGCAACCCGTCATCCTCTTCTCTCCGCATCTTTGTCCATGGGTCCGGACGCGCTATGCTTGTGTTAAGATGACTTCAATCCTTTCCTGGTTCCGGAGACTCTACTCTCTTGATACCCTCGACACTCGTTTCACCTCATCTGCGACCACCTCGTTAAAGGCCGCTGCTGACACGCGACCCCCGTCTGCGAAAGATGCTCGCGCAAGTGCCATCGCCAATGGCGCTTCGCCTCCCAACTGGCGAACGCCTGAATTTTATTTTTACTATTTTGTCTTCTTAACCGTGATACCTATGATGTTCAAGACTGTCATTGATGCTTCAAAAGGTACGGCGGGTGGTTGCGAGTCTGCGGGGAGCTGGGAGACCCGTGCTGATCAAATGCTCTAGAGAGTCATCCCGGTTATTCTGCTTATGAACATTTGCTATCGCCAGGCTGGATACCTGGCCGTAAGGTGGTGAGTACTGGCTGCATATCTGCTGTATTTTATGATGCTGATTGCCCCTTTGAATAGGACAACTCCGATGCCCAATTCTCAAACTTTCGTGATAACATTCCCTACCTTCTCATCCTTCTCGTCGCTCACCCATTGCTTCGTCGGGTCTATGAGCGCTACCTACTGCGGTCCGATGCCGCGGCCGTCTCTCGAGGTGCCAATGCTCTCGCTGCTGGAGACTCTCGATTGGATCGACGGGTGCGATTCGATTACTGCTTTGCTCTCGTGTTCATAACTGCGCTCCATGGTGTCTCGGCTATCAAGGTCCTCGTGATCCTGTACTTGAACTACAAGATTGCCAAGACTTTCCCTAGGAAATATATCCCCGCGGCCACTTGGGTATTCAACATCTCCGCTTTATTCTCCAACGAGCTTTGTGCCGGGTACCCGCTTGCGCGCGTGGCCACTTTCTTCACGGCAGGTGGGGAAGGAGCAGCTCCCTTGGTGCAATGGGCTAGGTACATCGATGGCTTTGGAGGCATAATGCCCCGATGGGAGTTACTCTTCAGCCTGACGGTCCTGCGATTGATCAGTTTCAATATGGATTATTACTGGAGCTTGGATTATCCAGCGGCGAGCGCAATTGAAGTATGCTCTGAGACCACAGACTCTTGCGGATGATAACTGACAGCCATAAGAAGAAACAGCTCGATCCAGCAGCCTTGTCGGAGCGTGATCGTGTGAGCATCCCGCCAGAACAGACTTCGTTCAATGCTCGCAATTACGTCGCCTATGCCCTTTATTCGCCTTTATACTTAACCGGTCCAATCCTGACCTTCAACGACTATATCGCTCAGCAGAGATATCCGCCACCATCCCTCACAAAGACTCGTACTCTTCTATATGGCATCCGATTCTTATTGACGTTGCTCGGCATGGAATTGATCCTTCATTTTATTTACGCCCTTGCTATCTCCCAGGCGTCGCCCGATTGGTCCCTGTATTCAGCCGGACAACTCAGCATGCTCGCCTTTTTCAATCTACATATCATTTGGCTCAAACTCCTCATTCCCTGGCGATTCTTCCGCCTCTGGGCCTTGATTGACGGCATCGATCCCCCTGAGAATATGGTGCGCTGCGTGTCGAACAATTACTCTGCCTTTGCCTTTTGGCGCGGCTGGCACCGATCCTTTAACCGTTGGATCGTTCGCTATCTCTACGTACCTCTGGGTGGAGGAGCGCGCTCGGGAGGTGCGAACAAATCCTCGCCAGGCCTCCTCTCCAAAGCACGCCAGATCTTCAATTTCCTGGTGGTATTTACCTTCGTCGCTCTGTGGCATGACATTAACCTTCGTCTCCTCATGTGGGGCTGGCTCATCACCCTCTTTGTCCTCCCCGAGGTCATTGCTACTCTGCTGTTTCCGGCTCACAAATGGCGCTCGCGCCCAACCGCATACCGTGTTCTCTGCGGTGTCGGTGCTGTTGGCAATATCCTTATGATGATGATTGCCAATCTTGTTGGATTTGCATTGGGACTGGACGGGCTCAAGGGTCTCTTATCGGGAATTCTTGGATCTTACTCGGGCATTGGCTTCCTTGTTGCCGCTTGTGGTGCACTGTTTGTGGGAGTACAGGTCATGTTCGAAATTCGGGAAGAGGAGTTACGCGCTGGTATTAAGATGAAGTGTTGATTCCTGGACATTCAAATTTCTCTGAATTGATGTTATGTACATAGACATTGATCATTAAAAACTGTCTATGCAAGTCATTAAGAACCATGATTGTCCACTCGTAGCGGGTATGATGCCGGGTACGATGGACTACTGAAAGTCCCTGGCAATGGCCAGTCACATTGACCATGGCTGCAGCACGCAGACGAACCTTCCACCAGCTGCGATGGCCGGCTGTCTAATACGTTTGATTCGTCTAGAATTGGAATGCGATGAGGCACCGCATCGATCGTGGAAGGAGACACATCAACCTGTATCATCGACAGACCGTAAAGCGTCTAAGCAATCGTGATCGACTGTGAGTGCAGTGATGGATGAATGACGCCTCCGTCATTCCCTACAGCGTCAAACAGTGTTATGAGACTCCTGCGCCTTTCGCACAAGGCCTTGCGACTGAGCCTCTTAATAGCTATGAAGCTGGCATTCCGATATCGATTTTGTCATCGGTATGTTTTGTCAAGCCTTACCGGCCAAACCGGTCTGCACCAGACACCTCAAAAGAACGCCCCGCATCGCGAGTCCTCATGAACCTTGTAACAAGCCAGCCCGCAGGTCCGAACATGACAGTTCTTGCACCGAATCTTGCCCCAGTACCCACACATACAGCAAAAGTGCCGTGGCGCCTTCACGGTTAGGGGCGGACCAGCGCGAGCCGCGTTGTATGTGAGTGGCGGTTCGGCCAGGAGTGCCTGCATGATGCGCTCCGAGGGTGCGGAAGGGATATACGACTTTAGAAGGGGATCGTTGTCGTACTCTGATTTGATCAGTCGATTCGGGTTCTCGGTTTCTGGTTCGGGCTGCTTCTTGTCTTCGTCTGTGTCGGGGGTCGCGTTGGTGCTGGTCTCTGGCGGGATCGTTGAGGCCCTTGACGGTGGTACGGTGGATTGCTTTCTTTTCGATGAGTCTGACTTGGGGGTAGCAGCGGGAGTTAGACTTCGTCGGGAGGGCTTCGTTATCTTGCTGATGGAGGGGCGTTGTATAGTTGACTGCGCGGCCTGGGCCAAGGCCGCCTCCTCGTCATCGAGGTAGTTTCGGAAGGTCTTTTGCGATTGTAGGATACGGCGCACGTTTGAAGTCGTCTTTCCTCGTGTTCCTAACAGTAATAGATACAAGTTAGCCATGGTCGGGTTGCTTTACAATCTCAGCGCAATGCTCGCAATACCTCTACCGGCCGCATCCTTCTGTTTAACTGGAATCGCAATATGTACGTCTCGATGGTTCTCCCGGTCAAGCTCAGCTAAGTGGCGGATAATCGCGTTGCTCTGGCGCGACGATAAGTCGGTACGACCCCCATCGCGGATTCCTCTTTTCCTGCCGATGGCAGGTGTGATAGCTGCTTGCGCCGGGTGGAAGCCGCGGTCGGGGACGTAGGTCCATCCGGGCGTGACATGGGCGGATCTGCTTGGGAGGACTTCAATACGATACATGACGGAAATGACAAAAGTGCCTGATATGGACTAATATGCTTTCATCGCGATGGTTGTCTGCCGGTGTAAACGATCCTGTGTGAAGCTCTTAATATTATGCCAAAAGATACCGCGCCATGCATAAGTGTTTGAAGTGTTTGCATCATCCAACTACAATAGGATCCACGAAGGAATTAAGTCACGTGCTTATAATGCATGTCTCTGAGCCTTGTCACTTGTGTATTAGATACTGACTGATCGCTGAATTTGGTCATTTGATCAGAGTATTATTGAAGTATACATCATAGAGAATCCGTGATATCAAATAACTCCAGATATGTCGTTCTTGTGGAGCCCGTATAAACCACACCTGAAGCATGATGCAAATGCTCAAGCTGGTAGAAACCCAACAGAAGATATGATATTCGAGAGTGAGGAGAAAACAGTCATGAGATTAAAGATAATCAGACAAATTGCTTTCATTTTTCCTTTTGCAACGGGTCTATCTTTGTCTCCAGTTCCGTGACATAAGTCTGCAGTCTTATTGTGGCTGCTTGAAGAGCCTAGGATTTGATCAGTATGATTCAAAAGAGCGGATGAGCAGGGGAGTGAAGCAAGATATCTATCGAGATTTCCAGTCCGTTGCGTCCATCTGCACGTCGTACACAATCGTGATGCTCTGATATAGCACCATAGCAGCACGAGCCGGACAGGGACGACGGGGGAGAGGGAGAATCCTCATAGATCTTGTTGTAGATGAAAACAAACAGAGACATACATTGATATCTTCATTCAACATTTGATTTGCGACTCTGTACTCCCCCAAAATATAATAGTAGACCGAAGCACCGGCGACAACAGTTCCAGCGAGGAACCCAAACAACCTAGAACAGGCATCAGGAGAACATCCAGTATACTCAACAAAACAATCAAATACAGAAATTTGAAGCGCTTACCCTCCGCGGAATGCACCCACAGGCTTTCTCGCAGGCAATGCTGTACCTGCGTTCCTGAGGGTTCGGGATGTCGAGAAGCCGCAGGCGGATACGAATCCCAACCTGGGCGCCCCAGACCGCAACAGAGAAATCGCGTTTTTACGTGCAATCATGTTTGATCATGAGCCTGGAGAGCTATGATTACAGTTAGCGAGAATATGCTTCTGGACTCGAGGGTAGAGAAGGAAAATATCATCTTCTCACATTGTAGTCAGGAGATGAAGTTGGACGCTTGAATGTCACGAGCGCGTGGCGTCAGTGTTGCCTGTTTTGGCCCTGCGATATGCGGTCGCATCCAGCCACTCTTGTCTGCACTACTTTCGATTTCCAACTGCTGCAGGCGCAAACACATCATTGCTAAGCGTGTAGAGCAAGTAAAATTATTTTGTTAGCACTGAACAACTGCCTATTTTCATTATATGTAATAAGCAACAGCTTCCCCACGACGACTACAGCTAGGCACGGCACCCTGCTACACCATACGTTCCAGTCCTATCTATTAAAAGGGCAACAGATCATCATATCAATGCTGTTTGGTATCGTACAGACAGATATCAGCTAAAAGATACAAGGAATAACAAGCAGACGCATCAATTGGCCATGGTGCTCTCGTTAAACAGATCCGCCAATAAGTCGTCCTGGCAACTCTTCAAGTCCGGATTGCCCATACCATAAGTACTTTCGAAAGCATGAATACTAAGTCGGCCGAGAAATGGTCGAAGTACCTGTTCAATAAGCTCGTCCTTTGCCGTCTCACGGATCCAATCCGATGTCAGCTCAGGCCGCTTCATTCCATCGCCAGACTCGGTAGCTTCGCGTGGTGAACGTGGTGGCGCCGACCCACGTACACCCAAGGTCTGCGAGATTTCGTCTGCAAGTGCTCTTGATTCTAGATGCCCAGGGGGGTAAACAGCATCGATCGTGTCGGTGACATAAAGCCACTCCAGAAGTTGAAAATCATCGGGCGCCAGAACAAGTAGTGTATCCAGAAGCTTACACGCTTGCAACAGCGAGTATGTATTGTAAACTTCTTGTTGCGCTCCTAGCGGTATGCTAGAAATAGCTTCGTGAAGCTCTGTATTGATCAATGGCCAGAATGGCGCAAGTGTGCTAGTTGAACTCTTGAGCGCAAGCGCCCGAAGTACCATGAATATCTCTGCTCTTGTGGTGGAGGATGGAGACGATGAGCTCGTTGCTGCAAGGAGATCTTCCAGCTTCTGAAGTAGCTCTGGTAGTTCTCCAATGAAGTAATCCTCATTTGCAGATAATATCAGCAGTGATATCCTTCGCAGGTTCAACTGAGCCTTCCGGTCAGCTTCCAGGCGAGCAGCAGACGCACCAACACCGAACATGAGTCCTGCCGTGCTCGGCGGTGGAAGACGAGACATCAACTCTGTCAGGCGGTCTTTGTCGGCAATCGCCCATTGCCTGAGAAGCTTCATCCAACCGCTTCTCACAAGATCGACCTGGAAGCCAAAAAAGCGTGCATCGTTGAAGGCATCGGTTATGTCCTTCTTCCAGATTTTTGCAGCAGCTGGAACCTTCGCAATGTGTTGCAGGAGAGACATCACACTGCCGTTGATATTATTAGGGAATAGCCGCGAACGCAGAAGAGGCCCGAGTACATGAGAGGATATGCCTGACACAGCGGAGACGATGCGATCAGAATCACCTAACAGGGCTATAAAAGATGGCATCGAGAGTGCAAGAATACTGAGCATATCGTCAGGACCAGCGTGCGGTACAGCCGAGTTGTCATAGTCCACGGACGGCCTCCCCAGCATACTCGAATCCTGAGATAGTCCCAAAGGCTTGCTTGTGAAGATGGCAGTGAGCAGACGAAGCAATACATCCTGCATGAAGTTAATAACTGCACTGCATGGCTAATGCTGCGGTAAGACATACCCCTAGCTCCTTCCTCATCCGTCGATCCTCGCCGAAGGTCGTATTCTCCATTTTGGCTCCAAGGATGGCAGCGAATTCCACTAGCCGGGGAAGAATCTGTCTGTGGGGGAAGGGGTTGCTCAAGACGTCACGTAAAAATGTTGTACAGTCCGTCCAAATTTCGTCAAGTACATCATCGTCCAGAGACCTCGCATAAGTAACCAGAAAACCTGCCAGCTCTGATTCAGTGAGGCTTGACGTCAAGGCAGATTTGCGGTGGGGATCAAGCGCAGCAGGGTTGGTTCGTGTGTATATGGCATTGAAGATTGCTGGAATGGTGATCTTTGGGCGAGACCCGTCCAGAGTGTGAAGCAAACTAAAAATCAGAGGCGATGTGTCAGGGTCCGCTCTTGACCACATCTCTACCATCGTCTCTAGACATTCAAGAGCCTCCGCTGTGAAGAGATGCTCAAGGATGCGACGAGACCTGTTTCTCATCCGCAGAGAGGTGTATTGGAAGGACGCGAGAGACTCGGGATCTTGGGGTAGGCCATTTCGCTCCACGGCACCCCAGGACCATATGGAAAAGCACAGTCGAACGGCATCCTGGAAGCACAATAGTACAGTCAGTCTGTTGTTCGCTGCGGTCGAGCGCCCCTGGTTTGAATCTGTCGCAAATACTCCTGACACCATGTTGCCAAAGAACCCGTGGGCGTGGTCAGGGCTTTTGACAGCTGGTACGTTCGCTTCCTCCACGAGAAGGCGCTCGTGAGCTGCCGCGATGCACGTCTCAAGTCCCGTAAGCAGGCTAATGGTGACATGTTCAGAGCGATCTTCTGGCCAACCGTTGGTTTGTCTAAAAGAGAGCTGAAGATTCGTATATGATAATTGAATCTCCTTGCAGAAGCATTCCACTAACATGAGCAGGATCTGGAAGAGGGATCCTGAATATAGAGGAAGCACTTCACAAAGCAGTAGAGTCCACTTCTCCACGATGTCTCTCGAACATTTAGAGCTAATGCCTTTGAGAAGACACTCTAGGAGGTGGGAAGGAGGTTGAGGTGGAGCAGGGAGCGAAGGACCTCTATCAGTCTTATCACTTGTAAAGGAAAGAAGCGACGGACTTGTGAGACGCTCCCGTGACTGTGCTCGCTGATGCTTCGGCCTGGGAGGGGGCGGTGGTAGGTATGCTTGCGCGAAACGAACTTTCAACGCTGAGAGTAGGGTGTCTATTATAGCTCCTTGCAATTCGATGCTACCTCCCTCGTCGAGGACAGAAGACAATTGATCAACCAAGAAGGAGTCAATTCCCGACTCAGCAATTTCTTCGCCCCCGGGCCCTTGAAGAAGTTGTCTTACAACCAGCAGGGAGGTCTGTTGGAGTTTCACCTCTTCATAATCGGCCTGTGCTGCTGCGTTCCGCGTTCTCCCTATGATTACCTTTGAGGATAGCTGGAAAATGATAGAATGGAGAGATTGAAACTCAGCACCATCTAAGTCCGTTAACGGGAAGTCAAGCACTTTAAAACTAGGTTTTCAGAGCTTACCTTCAGAGACACCATCCTTCTGTTTATCCACTGGATTCAACGTCTGAGTAAGAAGAGACATCCAGCCATTGGCGGACAGCGAGCAGAGGACATTGTAGATTGTTCGCAAAAGGTAGTCACACTCTTTATAGTCATCAGAAGAAATGACGGCGTTGTCGCCCCCGTGTTCTGACTGTGTTTCTCGCAGGAGAAGATCCTCAAGTCGCAAGATCACGATGCGAAATACCCTGGCAGATATAAGAAATTGTACAAACCTCACCTTCAGGGTCTGACTCACTTTTGAATGGATGATAACTCTTGAAGCCATCGCTGAACTACCTGTGAAGCCTCATTTGGCCCCTGAGTCAGAAGATCCAAAACGAGGAAAAGAGGGCGCTCAAGCATTGACGAATAGTAAGGCGTTTGGGCCTTTCTCGCATCGTACGCTTGTTTTGGAGAAAGTTCGTAGGAGCCATGGTGGCTATGATTCCAGAGAACAAAATATTTTCCAGCCTGCTCTTCAGATGACAGATGCTGAGAGCCTGGCGCTGAACCAATCATGAGAGATGTTATGGACGCCTCGACAATATGATCTGACCAAGAAACCGAGTGTAGATGCCAGAGACAGCGGACCGCCTCTACATGAAACTTGGGGCTTGCTGGTGAGAGGAATTGCCAAAGATGTCGGACGAGGGTCGGTATCAGTTCTGCGACATCCTCGTAGCTGATATAGTACCCAGAGGCGTGTATGAAATACAAGCTGGTCACTGCGGAGACAATGGAAGAAATAGTTGAGAAAGAAGATGTAGACTGTTCTGCCTGGTCAATCTTCATTCGACTGCAAATAGCCAGATAGAAGCGCCTGTCGTGAAACACAAGCGATTTGGGAAGTCGCTTCAGCAAGGCAACCAGAAGATTCAGGATCTCTTGAATAGGTATGCTACCATTGCGCTTTTCGAGGGCCGATGCGGCAAGATCGTGAGCTTTCCGCGTTATGAGATCACCCAAGTGTCTGGGGAGAAAAGGAAGTGGTGGAAGGTCCAGACTGCTTCTGCTTTGGTCATAAAAGCTATTGATTCTTTTCATAATATCAACGTCGCTGATGTCGACCATGGAATGATCCGCTATCGCTTTGGCCGATTCAGATTTTCTCGCGAATGCTCTCTCTGTGAGTAGCGCAGTCAAGGAGTGCATAACTTTCATAAGCCCATTGGATAGTTCAAGAAGCTCGTCAGGGGCGATTCCGGAATCCTTTGTAAATGATGAAAGCTCGCCCAATTTTACGAGGATAGTAAGCACCAACAGAGGTACATGGGTAAGAAGCATGTCCTCTTCACGGACATTGAAATTGTCCAAAATGAACTGAGCGAGTTGCAAGTCGACCAAAGCCCGCGTCTTCATGTTACAAAGATCATCAGATTTCCAGTCTATCAGGCCAAGAAGCTCCGAGAATATCACGCCGCTCTCGACGCCGTCGAAGAAGGCACTGGCGCTGCGAAAAACCTCGTCGAACTGATGTTTGGAAGCTGATTTTTCGAAGGCTTGGACGTTGCGCATAAGGGGTAGGAATACTTCAGGAACAATATGACCGCCAACTTCCCACCTGTCCATCAAGGAAAGTGAGATTCGAAATGGCTTTGACCTTTCCGAGGGAATTCTCGAGTCTTGCTCATTCATCCGAAGAAGACCTTTTACAAGAGGCTTTAGACCAAATTGACTGAAATACTCTGACTGTGATAACTGTGCGTCATCAACAGCGTATGATCCGGTTGTTCCTTCGCCTTCGAAAGATGGCTGATCACTTGCAGCATCAGGCCCTAAGAACCACGCCCACAGCCTCCTGTTCAGGCTCATGTCTCGTCGGGCAACAACGCCAACGGCCGCCATCATTAGTCTCTGAAGGTCGTCATCTGTGATCCGCGACTGCAATATAGGCGAGCTGAGTGGAAGGTGAGTCACCAGTAAGTCAAGAAAATTTCGCTGTACAAGGATTTGTTCATCCACCAGACCGGACGCAAAACACCTAATGAGCAATCCCGGCTCAGGCATGATAACGGAGTCCACCGCCACGCGCATATCATGTGGCATGTCTTCAAAGTTACTTCCATCACCCTTACTGGGTCTGCGATCCGTAATGCCTAGCTTTGGCAAATATCGATTCAGGTAAGCTAAGACACCCGAACGTCTGCTAGGGCTGGTTATGGATGCCAGGAACAGACACTGCCAGAAGTATTGACCGCTTGAATCCGCATCCGCCCCTGATCTCTGAGTTTCTAGCTTTGTTGCGATGTCGCGGAATTTGTTAACCAGCCGCAGCGTGTGATCGAAGTCATCACTGGTTTCCTCTTCAAGGCCTGGTAAAAGGGCTAGGATTATAGCCTTCAAAGCTGGACGAATGGCCCATGGCTCGAGACCGCAAATATGAGTCTCCACCAAGGATAAGAACAGAGGACGGACTGTGAGCGAGGCGAAGGTAAGAGTGGGCGCGATGCCCGGTAGGTACAAGGGCAGGTCGTGTGACAAGCCTTCAGACTATTTGGCCGATTCAAGGCATTAGCAGATGAACGCTCAATTTCTTTTCCCGTCAACTCGAACCTTAATCAGATTGAATATATACGTATATACTTCGAGCGCCTTCTGGTGTACACCCGACGGTAGTGAAGGGTTCAAGCACTGTGAGAGACGTTTGGCTACAAGCGCCTTGTGGGGGACGACTGGTAAGTCTGCGGGATGCGATTGGAGAGCCTGGTCCAGGTGAGCAATTTGCCTCTTGTTCTAGGCGCATGAGGCCTAAAAGTTACCTTCAACAGGCGACTAAGAAATGAGATATAGTCCGCCCATTCCTGAAGCGCTGTGTCGAACAGCGACAGGGCTCTTTCGACAGTGGAAGCATAGCGGCGGTAATTCTTGTCTTTCTTCAAGGGCTCTGTTTGCGAAAATAAGTGAGCTGCATAGTCCCGAATATTGACATTTGTCTCCAATTGCGTATATAAACTGGAACTTGCGTACCCTCCTTCCCTCGTAAGCGGGAGCGCGTAAAGGAGCTGTCGGAGCTTGCGGGGGAGTTGGACCTTGGAAAAGAGCTCGGATCAAGGCTCATGGTGCCAGTAGCGGATATTCGGTAGGTGGAAGTGCTTCAGATCGTGGGGCTTCATATTTTGCTCATCAGGATGGGCATGATCGGATGATTTGGCGGACGGTTGCGAACAACTGAAGACACGCAGCCTGAATAGACCAGGCGGAGATGTTTTGGGTCTCCGTCCGCCTTGGAGCTCCGACCTTCTAGCGACGACGTCAACCCAACTCCACTTACTATCTGCTCCACGTAGCTGCGCTCAGCAGATGAGAGCAACCTAGATGACCTGCCGTCGCATCTTCACGAGAGTATCGCCTTCTCAATGATAATTATGTCTAATACCACTTGACTTATTCCGATGATTACTGTTCACAAAAGGAGGACCTCCTCATAGGACTGGCATCGATGCGTATGATCTGCGTACGATGAACTCAAACTCTCTTGAGCAACCGCAGGTGTCACCGGGCGATGACGGCGCTGGAAGGAATAACTACGGAGCTCCAGAATATTCCGCGAAAAGACCCTCGAATACCGGTAGCGATGACACCCCCACGAGCTTCGAAGAAAGACCTCCACCCCTCCCCCCGCGTCCGAGTACCTTGAGCTTATTAGATGAAGGGTTCATTTCATCTCGGTCAGTCCGGCAGGCATCATCAGCTAGTTTGCAGGCCAAGGCTACAACAGCCGTGTCGATACCGGATATTAGCCTCCTGCAATTGAACGATAGCGGAAAAGAAAACCACCCTACCCGTGGTCCTTTTGGGACCCTAAGAGCCAAAGCAAGCCTCACTCAGCTTACAGCGTCGAGAAGCAGTGATGCCGGGGATTCTGCGAGTATTAGAAGCACGGCACTCAACACAGAGCTCGGTGAGGCGGAAAATGTTTTCAGCGACTTTCTTGCACAGGAGTCCGGAGACGTTCAGCAGGACAGCAGCGGGCTTCTTCAATTCCCTGAGTTTCGAGCCGATGATGTCGACGATGACTTTACGAGTGAATTTGAGCCAATCGGGGAGCTGGATGATCAAGGCAGGAATGAAGGTCAGTGATGACCGGTGGTTGTGTAGTGATCATCTCACTGACTTCAATACAAATCGCAGAGCTGCTCCTTGAGAGATGGAAGTCTAAAAGAAAACACTATCTCATCTTGTCTGCTGCTGGGAAACCCATTTGGACCAGGCATGGTGATGGTGGACTGATCTCGGGCTACATAGGTGTCATTCAGACGATCATATCGTTTTATGAGGATGCGAATGATCGTTTGGGTAGTTTTTGCGCCGGGGATACGAAGTTCGTGATTACTACCAAAGGTCCACTATACTTGGTAGCCATTAGTCGACTCTTGGAGAGCGATACGCAGCTGAAATTACAGCTAGAAGCCTTGTACATGCAGATTTTGTCCACCCTAACACTGCCCTCGTTGACACATCTCTTCTCTGTTCGACCGTCTACCGATCTCAAACGGCCCCTGCAAGGGTCCGAGACGCTCCTGTCTACTCTGGCAGATAGCTTTACAAAGGGATCACCATCCACTTTTTTTTCTGCATTGGAATGCTTGAAAATCCGCAAGTCACATCGACAAGCCATCAACAATGCACTTTTAAAAACCAAAGCCAGCAGCCTCTTATATGGCCTAGTGGTTGCAGGAGGGAGACTAGTCAGTGTTGTGAGACCCAAAAAACATTCACTGCATCCTGGTGACTTACAACTTCTCTTCAACATGATCTTTGAAGCAGAAGGCATCAAAGCGGGAGGTGGGGAAAGCTGGATCCCAGTCTGCTTACCCGGATTCAACAGCAGCGGGTATCTTTATATGTATGTCAGTTTCCTTGACCTCCGCGAAAACTCAGGCAATGCTGCCAGCGAGACGACAACAACACAGCAGTCCGTAGCGATCATCCTGATTAGCCCAAATAAGGAGGGGTTCTTTGAAATGCAGGAGATGCGAAATTCACTTGTCGAGGTATGCCAATCTGTCGCTAGAATCCGGTTTGTTCAGGACAAACTAACTCGATGCGGCGCTGGCAGCAACTGGAGAAGAATAATAGTATCAAGATCATCAAAGATGCCATTGATGGAGGCCGTCCGACCACTACTGATATCGTTCCCGGGACCGTCTTGCATCATTTCTTGTATAAATCTCGGGCAAACGTTCAATTCACAATGTCCTCTTACGACCCTGAGTTCACATCGATTTCTCGGCGTCGAAGGTTTGTCAACTCCTCCATGCCATCACTTAAACCCTTGTTATGTTCGTGGGCTAATGAACTCTTGGTGCTTCTTTTCTTCAGATTGATGTCAACATACAATAACCTACATTCTAGTATTCATGCTAAGCATGCTCATGTGAAAGTTCACCATTGTATCTCCCAGTCAGCCAGTTCTTTTGCTTGGGTGACCCCAATATTTGAACTTTACTGTGTTGCTAGCCCCAACGCCAATCGCAATGCACTTGCACAGAGTGCAAGTAAGATTGTCCAGTGGGTACAACGAGAGGAAGAACGGTTGTTCATAATTGGTGGAGCTGTAGGTCATCTGCAACAAGGACTTTTTGGGCTAATACTGATTTCATTTCGAGGTTTTCTGAAATCCATACTACTGAGGTCCGCTGAAAAGCGACGCCTCCTATGTGCAACACATACGACTCTCTTATCAACATAGATTAGGAGCTCAAAGTCGCGGTGCTTGATGCGCCTCGGACTGTCCCCAAGTCAAAATCTCGGGGCAAAGACGATGTCTTTGCTTTCGACATGGCTCATCTAGTAATTGCACGTTACAGCCCGAGCCAATGGTCTAGTCAATCGTATCGTCTCGTAAGGCAAAGAGCTGCTGCATGACCTCGTCTGCTTTGCTTCTGATGGCGTTATGATACATAACGTTTGTGATGAACTGCTTGATACCGTTGATCTTTGCCGCAGTCTTCGACGCCAAGTCGAAGTGGACATACATGTCCTCTACGTACGTCGCTGCATAGACGGGGACTTCGTTGTTCACGAGTCGAGCCTCATCATAAAGCTGAGGCCACTCGGCCGTCGTGGCAAGGATGTCTGCAGCGTCTTTGACTTGCTGCAGTTCGGTGTATGACTCGAACATGTCTTTATAGATCTATGGTGACGAGTCGAAGTTAACCGTCGCTGCATGGAATCTAACGGAGGAAAAACCTACCATTTCTCCAGTGAACAATATCTTTGGCTGCTTATCGTCAATGTTGAACTGCGCATCAGCTGAGCGTAACCGATCTGCGGACCAATTTGAGGCTTGCCTGGAAGGAGTTAGATTATTTCACTTCCCACCCGATAACCTAATTGCAAAAGGCCTTTCTCACCCTTGGCAGTAGATCGCTTCATGAAGAATGGCGTAAAGGATATTGTTCTCGAAGCCACCGTAGCTGTCGATGGCAGTCAATGTTGGATGTGTGAGAAACCCAAAGAGCTCCAGGTCGTTACAAGCGCGTAGCAGTAGATCTGCCAACTTCGGCGTTAGCGAAAGATAGAATTTGAAGTACCCTGTGTATATCACCATGAACGCTGTCAAGACCGCCTGCAAGTCGTTAGAGCCTCCAGTTGTTTTACTCATCAGGGCAATCGAGTTCACATACCGTGCATTCCGAACATGATACCAAGTTGCTGAATGCGTTCTGGTGTCAGAGTGCCTGACGGCACAGTGACGCGGTTCCCTTTCAAGTACTGTACAAGTTTCTTAACTCGATCAACGTCTTCAGGAAACTTGGTATAGTATGCGTCGTTCCTCTCCTTGACCTTCTCTTCTTCGAGTTAGAATGAGAACAGACACGCCAGCTCAAGCCCAACATACCGTATGTCCGATCATATACCGTATCCGGACCATTAACAAGAGGAGGAAGCCCGCCGCAGATGAAGGCCTCTGTCAATCCTTCTGGGCTTTAAATCAGATAGACATATTATCAATAAAGCCGAACAATATGGATGCAATGGGGAAGACCTACAACATAGAAAGATACGTTACCGCACAGAACCCACCGAAACTCTGGCCGATGATACTCCATTTGCGTTGGTCCTCGGGGTAGTCCGTGGTGAGGCATCGACGGATAGCTTCGCAGTCACGGACAATATTATCGGCACGGAAATTCTTCAGGTACTCGGCCTGTTTCACTGCGTTGCCTTGAAGGGAGAGAGTCCGAGCCGTTATTGTCGAGCTCATGCCTGTACCTCGCTGGTCTAGGAACAGCACCTACAGACGATAAGGACATGAAGATCCAAAGGAGGAATATCTGAGACAAAAATAGAATACACACCTGGTACCCCTTGTCCAGCGCTGTTCCAACCCAGCCGTACTCTTGCGGAGGTCGACAGCCCATCCCCGGGCCTCCTTGAAGATACACCAACCAAGGGAGCTGCTTCTCGCCCTTACCATTGGAAGGATCAACTGGAGTCTCCAGACGACGGACGCTTCGAGCAAAGAGTCTCAGATTGCCGTCATTGGGCTTACAGTAATTCACGGGCACATCAAATAGCAGCTCTGCCACGCGAAACTTCCCTGGAGATTCCCGCTTGTCAGCGCGCGGTATGAGCAAAGAGTCCAAATGGACGAACCTGGGATATTATGGAATTTTCTATCGATTAACTTTGCAGCCATCGTCATGGTTTTTGAATTGCGACGTGGGTTATGAGTAGGAGTGGTTATCAATGGGAGGGAGCTCGCAAAGTGAGGGACAGTTAATTTGAGGAGGGGGAAATGCTAAATGCTGCGGAGGTACCTAGAAGGGCTGCAACGCGGAGCGATCTACCGCATCAACGGAGAGAGAAATACAATTGACTAGTCTCCTTCGCTGAGAACTCAAGCAGTCTCAATTGAATAGAGCTCAATCATCCCGTAGATTCGGGCTTTGATTTAGTCATATTGTAAACTAATTTCTAGTGCTTATCTACCAGAGCTAGGCTGCAACGAATTTGGGGTATA
Organism: Aspergillus udagawae; assembly: GCF_001078395.1. Classification (NCBI taxonomy): domain Eukaryota; kingdom Fungi; phylum Ascomycota; class Eurotiomycetes; order Eurotiales; family Aspergillaceae; genus Aspergillus; species Aspergillus udagawae. The sequence continues at coordinate 1,835,601 of NW_025091264.1, read as the reverse complement.
AATTAATCATGTCCGCGTTTCTACATGCTCACCTTCCAACAGACTGAATTATACTCAATCATGGAGTTGAAAGACGTCGATACCACACTCGAAAATCAGCGAGATTTTCAACAGGAATTATGGAAGGTTGCCCAGAGCGAATGGAAGTCTGGCGTTTTACCAAGTGCCAACGATCTGGCACGCGCAAGAGCATCTCTGCCACAGTCGCTAGCCAATGATGGAATCGGGTTTGAAGCCGCCAGGCAGCATATTCTGGACGATATTATTCCAGGCTTGAATGGCAACAGTATCAGCCCCAATTACTATGGCTTCGTCACTGGCGGCGTAACGCCCGCGGCGTTGTTCGCGGATAACGTGGTCTCCACTTACGACCAGAACGTCCAGGTACACCTCCCGGAGCATTCAGTTGCTACAGATGTCGAATATAATGCGCTGGGTTTGATATTAGACCTCCTTCAGCTGGATCGAAGCTCTTGGTATAATGGTACATTTACGACTGGAGCAACTGCCAGTAACATCCTCGGCCTGGCCTGCGGAAGAGAATTTGCTGTGAAAGCCGCCGCCAAAAATCGAGGGGCCATTTTCCAGAGCGTTGGAGAGCATGGGTTGTTCGAAGTCATGCAGGCCTCTGGTCTGTCGGGACTACAGGTGCTTTCGACGCTACCCCACTCGTCTCTGGTGAAAGCAGCAGGCATACTAGGGATCGGCCGTGCAAACGTGAAGAACGTCTGCCGTGGTGATAATCCGCTTCTCTTCGATCTAGCCAAACTCGAAGCAGAATTGGCAAGATCTGAAAAGGCAACTATCGTCGCTGTGTCATGCGGTGAGGTCAACACCGGACACTTTGCGACGGCTGGTCTCGAAGAAATGCTTGAAATACGCAGGCTCTGCGATGAGTATGGCGCTTGGCTACACGTCGATGGGGCCTTTGGCATCTTCGGCCGGGTTCTGGACAATAGTCTGGAGTTTGCTTCCATCAAGAAAGGCTGTCAGGGTATCGAGTTAGCAGACTCCATCACGGGCGATGGACATAAATTGCTGAACGTGCCGTATGACTGTGGGTTCTTCCTTTGTCGCCACGCCACAATAGCACATGATGTCTTCCAGAATGCCAATGCAGCCTATTTGACGGCCAGTATGACGGATGGGCCCTCAATCCCTTCTCCATTGAATATTGGAATTGAGAACTCTAGGCGATTTAGAGCGTTGCCGGTCTATACCTCGCTGTTGGCTTACGGCCGCGCGGGATATCAAAATATGCTCCAGCGACAGATACGGCTGGCTAGGAAGATTGTCGGATGGATGTTTGATCATCCGGCCTACGAAGTATTACCGGAAGGAAGTAACAAAGAAGACCTACTGGAGAAGACGTATATGAGCTTCCTCTTCAGCGCGAAGGATGATGGACTCAATCAAAGGCTGGCATCGGCAATAAATGCAACTTCCAGAATATACCTCTCTGGTACTTCGTGGCAGGGCAGACCGGCTTGTCGCATCGCTATCTCGAATTGGCGGGTCGACGTGGAGAGAGATTTTGCGATTGTGACTGATGTTCTGGAGAGTGTGGCCAAAGGAAAATAGAGTTGTCTCGGTCTTAAGCTTTCACCTCTACAAATGTCTGCCTTGGTTCTTCCGGCTAGTCATGGGATGTTGGTAGTCAGCACGTGTATATATCTCGCCCAGACTCCGGTTACTGAATGTGGACATGGGATCGGCCCAGTCTAGGTTCGTCTGCTCCTGTGGTGAAGTCTTAATGTCCTGAGTTATGCAGTGATTGAGCATCAGCGAGGAATTTAGAGCTGAACCGTATGCATCTATGCTAAAACCAATATTGTGGTATACATCATTTACATACATCACCTTCGTCGCCCAGCACCACCAAGGTTATCAGTTCGGTCAGCGATGCTGACAACCTCGCCAATGCCAGCCGCTTCTTGTTCATCTTCCAGAGCCATGATCTCCTCTCTGCTATCCCACCACTTTTCTTCCGCCATATTGAACGCATCCTTGCGTAGTTCCTTGACATTCTTTTCCACCGTAATGCCCTTCTCTTTCAGAGTATCTAGCAGGATCTTCTGCCACTCCTCAGATGTACGGCTAAAGAAATCACGCAAACTCTCAAAAGGTCGGGGCAGAGGTCGGCTGTCCTGCACAGAGGGCTCTGCTTCCTGTTCCTCCACTTCAAGCTGCTCCATTCCCTGGGTGACTGACGGTACAGTGACTTCGGTAGGAGCTGGAGATGCAGAGTCCAAGGACATTGCGTTTTCGTCGTCGTCTTCTTCCTCCTCGTCTTCATCTTCATCGTCTTCGTCCATCTCATCGTCACTCTCCGCTTCGTTGAGAAGATGCCAGTTGTCGGGTTCCTTGTAGTATACTTCCCTGACACCGTCGAGCTTCACCAAATCAATGGAGTACATATCATTGAACGTGAACTCTCGGTCACCTTTCTCAAACGTTCCGCCGAATACGAATAGGGTATCGTCTTGCACGGCCAGTTGTGCATTGAAACGCTTGTGAGGCATTTCGAAGCGTACAATAGAAGGTTTCTCTGGCTCCGTAGGTTCGTCCTCCATTATATGCGCGGTTGATTGAAACTCGTCATCATCGTCCAGATCACGGAGCCCTCCTTTTGCTTCTAAAGCTTTCAGATTCTGAAGAAGCTCCTCTTCGTCGGCCTTTGCCCGGTTTCGAGATCTCATCTGGTTGGCCTGCTGCTTCTTACCGGCTGCTCTTGGACGGCGAAGAGTCAGAGGGAAGAAACGATTTCTGTCAGTGTTCCAAGCCAGCAACGTGTCAAAGAACTCGCTATCAATTCCCTCTTCACTGAGTTCAACGTCATGGACACCGCCGAACATGATACCTCGTCCTTTGTGGTACGCCATAGTGGCGCCAGCACGGGGCGGGTTGGGCGAGTTTGCGGGCTTCTTACGGCGTTCCCAGCGTACTGTAGGAGCCGCCGACGCAGGGGCATCGGCGTCAGGTGGTGTAATTCGGAGAAACCAAGTGTCCTGATGAACCATGGGCTTCATAATCATCCGTTGAGGACCGCCCTTCTGTAGCTTTCCTCCCACACTGGTAGAGGCCTTCACGCGGGAGTAACCGCCGTACAGCACGGCCCCAGATTCGTGTGGCAAGAATGAGAATGATGACCGAGGATCAGGTTTTTGAGATGCCGGGGGCAGAGTAGGGTTGAACCAGGTAAATTTTGAGCAGTCATAAATCCACAGATCCTGGAGGTACTTTGTTTGCTGTGAAGTATCCTGAAACCCTCCGAAGAGGATAATATAGTTCTGGATGGGCTCAGCATGAGATTCACTAGAGGCGGATCGACTTGATACGCACCTTGAAAAATGTCATTCTGTGGCCGCTTCTAGCTGGCGGGCCTTTGCCTTTGGTCTCCAGACGAGTCCATTCTCTGGTGGCAGGGTCGAGATGCCAAAAGTCATTGTAATGATAAAACGTCCCCTGCTTTGGTGAAGAGAATTCGCCTGAAGATTGGAGATAACAGTTAATACGAATTCATCCAGTATAATTTGCACAAGGCTCACCTCCGAATAAATAAACACCTCCGGCATTTCCTCCACGGCACCATGCATGTCCGCTTCGTGGTAGAGGGCTGTTGGGACTAGTAACTTCCTTCCACTCATCTCGATCAATGTTGTAGACGAAGAGATTATTGAAGAACGTAGCAAGCGTGCCATCAAAATACTCGCCACCAAATATCAAGAGCTCGTTCCGATTTGAGGGAGACGCGAGTATTGTAGCAGAGGTACGTGGAGACGGCGGTCCTGAGACTACCTCAGTGACCTTCAGAAACTTAGCTTGCTCTTCGGCATACTGAGCTAGGATCGCATCCAGATCGACGTCTTCTGCGTCACTGTCTGCGTCGCGACCCTTAGTCTTGTGCCTCTTTTCTTTTTGTGCAGCCTTCTTGGATTGCTTTGCTGCTACCCGCTCCTTGTGCTCGGCGGACTTCTTATTTTTCTTGCCCATGTTGGACGATCAGCGATGGACTGGGATTGACTTCTATGTTTGTACCCTCTGATGTCCTTCTAGCCTGTTGGGTGTAGCCTCCTGTCTGTGAACGCGAGAGGCAATTACTTCTCTTAATTGATGGCACAACGGAGCAAATTCATATGTCGTGGGGGTTCGTAGGGGTTAAAAAAAAGGTGAAAAAATTCCCCGCAATTGGCCACTTATCTTGTAAACCAGATACCACGCAGACGCAAACACTGCTATAGATGGGAACAGTAGACATACAGGCTTTACAGATGCCTGATTATAAAAGAAGACTAAACCAGGTGCAATTTCACCTATAATCTGATTTTCCAGCAGAGGCTACGTCTTTCGGAGACACTACACGAGGGGTATGATCCTCCAGATAACCACTATAGATACATCACCTCTAGTAAAGAATACCAGGGAACAAGTTTAAGTGACTGGTTCAGGTACGACTCAGTGGAGCTTTCAATAATGTTGAATAAATAAAGTCATCGGAAGAATGTTAGATCGTCTCGAGAGCCTTCATTTCCAGAATACTGATGCGTCCGGATTCCTGCCATAATTTGATGGCATCCGCGCGATAAGCCGGAAGATAAGATTTCCTTCTTGATAGCACTCCCACGTGAGAGCGTGTAGAGACGCGTCTATTGCTTGGTTAACCCTCCGATGTTGGATAATTATTGGCAACGCGATATCAAAACCAATACCACCATAAATCGACGCCGACATCGTTGGAGGCACCGAACACAATCATGATCCCGACAGGACGTCTCTATGACTAAAAATAATCTGGACGTCCATCTCCAATGGCTGCTGGACCAAGGCCCTACACTATACCCTTCATTGACATCAATCGCTCAAGAGATTCAGAACTCTGCCAGCCGACAGCCTACGACTCGTCCTCAGCCAGCGGACTCGAATGAAAGCATTGATCGATCGGGTAGTATTCATGTCGGCGATTCCCAGGTCATCAGGGAAATCAGAACGAACGAAGAGAAAGATGCTGGAGGCGACGCCACAGAGGTAGACGACCCGAACATGGCACGACTGCTACTTGCCCCTCAATCCGCGAGTAAATCTCGATTGCTTAGTCGCCCTGGAGAACGCCCGACAAGTACAGGAAGTGTCGCGAAAGTCCACCCCTTAACGCAGTCTTTTACGGAACCGAGAGGAACAGCAGACCAGCGCGGTGTTGCTCAAGGTAGGATAGCGAACTTTTGCTATATGTTTCCTTGAGCTGACAATAACTTGGATCATGTAGCGACTCAGCGAGGCTTCTCTGCTTCTTTTGATACTCCTGTTCGGCCATTAAGCACCCCACTTCGATCGAAGCATGCGGTGGATCTGACCTCGCCTTTACTGGATATTGATTCCATCGATTTGACAGGCGACGTGGAACAACCCACGGCGTCGTCTGACACGGTAGAAGATTTCGGTACTCCACGGCGATTATGGACAGAGGACGTTGCGTCCCGCAAAGAACCGATCGAGAAGAAGGGCAGGAAACGGAAAAGCGACGAGTACATTTCAGATCTCTTGTCACCAAGGCGGACCTCCCACAGACATCGATCACCCTTGCCTCTCATCTCCGCGGAATCTGCGTATTCTGAACGCAATGACTTGTCAGTTCAGTCCCAAACTCGACCAAACAAATCACAACCAGCTTCAAATTGTCGCATCTCGTCACCGGTGAAACATGGGGAACGTGAAGCTTCCCTTTCTCGGCCCGCTCGACCAAACACTGTTATAGCTGATTCTGACGATAATGACGACATTGACAACTTGTTTCAATGGATTGAAGAGGAAGATGATCCAATTCTTTGTGATAACGACGCCTTGTATCCTGTCCTTCCTACAGTCTCCTCTGTCGCCGACACCAAAGTGGCTGAGCCCTCAAAGCGATCAAAGAAGGATTCTGTGCCCAGTTTACATCCAGTTAGTGCACTGCCAGGAAGCAATCCAGCGCCTGCCTCAGAATTAAAGGACAAGGCGCATACGAGTGACCAGCAAGCTTCTCAGGCGCCTGGCGCATCCTATTTACCTGGATGTCAAGCTCGAGATCAAACCGTCCTCCAGTTTATGAAACTTCCAGTTAGCTCGCTTGATGACTTATTATCAAATTTCCAAGATACCGTCACAAAGAATTCGGAAATCGTCTACCAACAAGCTATGCGAGGCGAGCCAGCTTCTGAGTTAGTCTCTGAAAACAAGTCCATCCACGAGAAAATGGATGCTATACGCTTGCTGAAAGAAGAGAAAGACAAATATCAGGCATTTGAAGCGAAGCAGGAGAGCTTAAAGAAAACTCTTATACAACTGATATCACGAGGCGGTGACCCACAAACGATGCCGGACGAACTTGCTCAAAGTCGAGACGTTACATCAAAGCTTCAGAAGATTGAGGAGAATATGAGTCGCCTACTGAGGACAGCCGGCATTGACTCTGACACTCTGAATTCAATGTCTCGAGATGCCTCAAAGCGTGGCTTGCAACGAGCTTCCTGCGATTCCCGGCCTTGTACTGTAGGAGCTTTGAAGGATGGGGACACTGCGCGTTTGGAAAAGGCGCTAGAAGCTCCCGGTTCTCGCATCTTGTCTCCCGTGCGGAACTCATTCGAACGTAGTCTTTCGCGGACGAATGTAGCCGAACGCCCGTCTGGCACGTCATTCAGGACACCTGGCGGGCGTAACGCGCTTGATGAGTTCAACTTGGATGAGCCGATTATATACGAGGAACGTGAAGCATTTACCAGAACTATGGGAAGTCCGTCACGCCCGCTTGGCAACGCCGATGATTTTGATTTCGATGCCGAGGACGTGGATATGCTGGAAGCTGCGGAGCATTTTCACGATGATCTGACCTTGACAACTAACACCTCTGGATATGAAACTCGCAGAGTCTTTGCTGAAACTTCCGGAAACGCGTCTCGTGTGCCTGCAACCCAGAAGTCGCAAACGCACAATCCCCTATGGAATCAAGCCCCGTGGACAAAGGATGTGAAGAGTGTATTGAGAGATAGGTTCCATCTTCGTGGATTTCGAATGAACCAGCTTGAGGCTATAGATGCTACTTTGAGTGGAAAGGATACCTTCGTCCTCATGCCTACGGGAGGAGGAAAGTCACTCTGCTACCAGCTGCCCTCCATTGTTACTAGCGGCTCAACCAGGGGGGTCACGATCGTGGTGTCGCCGCTTTTAAGTTTGATGCAAGACCAGGTGTCTCATTTGAAACGACTAAAGATCAAAGCATTCTTATTGAATGGTGAAACAAAGCAAGAGGAGAGGCAGTGGATTATGCAAACACTGTCTGGCCCTGCGGCTGAAGAACAGATTGAACTGCTGTACATCACCCCGGAGATGGTCAACAAGAGTCAAGCTCTCATCCGAAGCCTGGAGAAGCTCAATAGACGACGCAGACTTGCTCGTATTGTGATCGATGAAGCTCACTGTGTCAGTCAATGGGGGCACGATTTCCGCCCCGACTACAAAGCGCTGGGAGAAGTGAGAGATCAGTTGCCCGGCGTTCCTATGATGGCACTGACTGCCACGGCAACAGAGAATGTCAAAGTAGACGTCATCCATAACCTGAAGATGGAGGGTTGTGAGATCTTTACTCAGAGTTTCAACCGTCCCAATCTGACGTACGAGGTACGACAAAAGACGAAATCTGCCGAGGTCCTGGAAAGCATAGCGGACATAATCAAGACATCGTACCCTAATAAGTCCGGTATTGTCTATTGTCTGTCGCGCAAAACTTGTGAAACTGTTGCAGAAGCTCTTACGTCGCAACACAACATCAGAGCCGAATATTATCATGCTGGTATGGATTCGTCCAAGAGGGCGGAGGTACAAGAACAGTGGCAGTCCGGCCGCGTCCATGTGATAGTCGCGACTATTGCCTTTGGAATGGGTATCGATAAGCCTGACGTACGATTCGTCATTCACCACAGCATCCCAAAGAGCTTAGAAGGATACTATCAAGAGACTGGGCGTGCAGGTCGGGACGGCAAGCGCTCAGGCTGCTATCTCTATTACTCTTATCGGGATGCGACCTCTATCATGAGTATGATTGACAAAGGCGAGGGTGGCATGCAACAGAAAAATCGACAGCGTCAAATGTTACGGAACGTTATGCAGTACTGTCTTAATCTTGCGGATTGCAGAAGAGTGCAGATTCTTGCATACTTCAATGAGTATTTCCGCCAAAATGACTGCAACAAGTCTTGCGATAATTGCAAGTCTGATGCTATTTTTGAGCACCGTGACTTCTCTCAGCAAGCCGCTTCTGTTTTGAAGATTGTGCGATACTTCCAGGACATTGAGGACAAGGTTACTATGTCATACTGCGTGAATATCTTCCGGGGAAGCGTAAAAAGATTTCGCTCCCCTGAGCACAAGGATGCGCCTGGTTTCGGCGCAGGATCGGCGTTGGACTTGCAGGTCGCAGAACGACTCTTTCAATATCTTCTTATCGAGGGGGCTCTCTTCGAAGAAAATGTGGTCAACGGTAGCAGATTTGCGGTTCAATATATCAAGCTTGGTCGGCGCGCCGCAGATTTTGAGAGTGGGCGGTGCAGGCTGAAAATGCCCGTGCAAGTATCACCAAATGGAAAAGGCCCAGCGAGAGCTGTCAGACCTCGTCCCGAAGCGCCCCAGTCCACGAATGTCTCATCACCCGTGCAATCAGCAAATCGCCGACTCTTGGCACAGTATCGTTACCAACGCGATTCCGACGGCGAAATGGACAGTGACGGCTTTGAACAGATTCGTATAGCAGGCAAGCCGCGACATGAAGCGCGTCGCAGTCCGGGGCCGCCGATCACCAGTGACCAGCGATTCGACAGCCTCGATTCTCTCCATAAAACAGTCGCCGAGGACTTCATGTTCTATGCAAAGAACTTCTGTCAGGACGTAGGGTCCCCATTCATACTCATCATCGCCATAATTGCTAACTTTATGGCAGTTGGTCCTCAAGAAGAACCTTCGAAACCAGCCTTTCAGTGACGGGATTCTGCGCGAAATGGCCATAGTCTTTCCTAAAAGTGAGTGAAACAATACTTTTCAAACCATGCAGGAATATGCTCATATCAAGTAGATCTGTCCGAACTTGCTCAGATACCTGGAATAGACCCAGATAAGGTTAATCGATACGGAACACAGATACTGAAGCTCGTACGCGATGCTCAGCGTCGGTATGCGGAATTGAAACAGGAACGTGACAATAACGATGATGTTGTTCCGGATCCCAACCATCATAACGTGTACAACGTCTCGGACGACGAGGACGAGTTCAGCGATGGCGATGACCTATTCGTGGATCAACTGGTATCGGTTCAGGAGGAAGACAAGGTTGTTTCAAGTCGATACTTCCCATCACAGCCAGGGGCGGAATCCGAATCACCCGATGAGTATGAAGACACCCAGACTAACCGTTCCAAGAAAAGAAAGACTTCATCCAAGAAGCGATTCCATCGCAAGAACGCTACCGGGTCGAGTTCAAGGACGAAAACACCGCGACCTAGAAAGAAGCCCAGTGCTCACGTCGACAAGCGCTCTGCTGGTTCCCGAACTGGGTCCAAAGCAAAGAATACGGCCAAGAGTACTTCTACCAGCATCGGAATGATGCCGCCCTGATAACTGCCTACGGTCTTTTTTCTTCCATGTTTCATTTATGGCATTAACGGTATATTTCAAAGACCGAACATTGAACTTTTTGATGAGCTTTTGATGTATCTCTTGCATTTTCAGGCGTTTTGCCGCCAGTGGTTCCGGAATCGCTTCTGATTTGAAAAACGTGGTCTTTGCCAGTTCCAGATTTCTTACTGGTTGAGCCGCTATATATTCGTGGGGATGGCGTCTGATTGTTTGACTATTTCCCAGGTGTTTGGTGAATTGTGATATCATTTATAAGCTGGGGGATGTAGCGCGGTACATGTAGTCATCTTAATCGACTAATGAGCGCCCAAAATCAATCAACCGCAGCTTCCTGGCATCACGCGGATGGAATTGAGCGACCTTGGCTCTTACTAGAAAGCGTGAGGCCGCTGACTCGTGTGGAAGGTCTATGTAGGAGTAATCCGCATCTAGCAGAGCAGTAAGAAGAGCTAGCATCTCAGCCGCCGCCGCCTCTCTTTTGTTCATAAGGGTTAGCTGTTCGTTGCCCTCCTGCGCAGATTGGCGACGAACAAGCTCGTCAATCCGCTGTTGGCCACTATCCGGAGCCCCCACGGCCGGGGACTTTGGTTTCTTAGGCTTCCCATGGCTAGTGTAGCCCGCTTTCAAGGTAGCGTCTGAAATTTCCATTGCATCTCCGACAGTAGGGCCGCCCAGATTTTCTGCAGCGAGCATTGGGGCAAGAGTATCTTCGACAAATTTATAGAGAGAGGTCTTCAGCTCTTCTACGGTAGTGTCTAGTTTCTCGATCTTTTGCTGTTGCTCTTTGATGAGGTCATGCGCAAGCTGCGCAGGAGTTTTCGGGACTTGACTTGACTTCTCTGCGTTTAGCCGCTCAATCCTTTTCTCTAACCCGTCTCTGATCAATTGCGCGTCGCGTAAATTGGCTTCTTCCACTTTCAAGCGCTGACGGTCCGCAGACAGTTTCTCCGCCGTCAGTGAAATGGAGGTCTTACTCTCCTTGACGAGACGAGATGCCTCGTCAACCGCAAGTAGAGAAGGCAACGGCGAGCCTGGACCTGGCAGTCGCGTTTCCGATTGCAGAAGAGCATCATACGCTTTCTTGGCTCGGCGCACGTGTGAGACGCGAGCCCAAGGATCTGCCCCAATATGAACGAAATCTATCGTGGTGGTCATGCGTAGCTGTTCCTCCTGTCAGTATTCCTCATTCATGCCTGACGTCTCTTGCGACAGTCGGCTTATATGCCAGGCGCTCATTGACGTACCTTGCGGAGCTCATCTTCATGACGTTTGACTTGAGCCTGTAGTCCCGCCAACGTCTCATCCAACTTGCGGTTGTAAGCGTCGAAATTTGCTGGGTTTATCGGGTGTTCGTTGTAGAACTCCTCCGCTTTTTGGCGCTTTTGCGCAAAATCTTGGATTTTATCAACGATTTCCTGAGAGATATCCATAGTGGTATTATTTATTCCTGTGAAATCCTGATCTGCGAAAGAGTCTATTGCTTGACTTTACCCCAAGTCTCCTTATGTGCTTCAGGACACCCAGCAACTGAACGAAGACTTGTCTATGATGCTACTAATAACAATTGTCGTGCCCATACCAGGATGCCCCATTCTCACGTGACAAGATCCATTTTGCTAGCCCTATGTGGCCTAGCGTGACCCCGTGCCGCCAGCTTGCTTCACCTCTTCTTGCAACATCATCTCTTCATCGCTACACCTGGAGGACGCTTCTTGATCCATCCTCATCTCTGTCTAACCTCGTTCACTTCGTTCCCGTCTTTTGTGCAGCTACAAAGCCAAATAGCTGCTGCTAGCTGGTTCCTTCAGTCCTTGGTATTGACTCCAGCTGTGACGAGTCCCTTTTGCGCTATTACTGCGTGGCGGTAATTCAGCAGCCTCCGTGTTGGGAGACATCGCGTTTTTTTGCGGAGGAATTGCACGTCTCGATTTTTGGCAGTTGCTCAAGGCTTTAGTCTGCTCTAATATTGCATCGTCTTATCCCCAACGCCCTATTGGCAGCCTTCGAGCACGTCCGGATTCTGAGTTCTCACTACCATCACCATCCAGCATCACTTCCTCTTCGCTTCATCGTACCCTCCTACCTTAGCACCGCTTCATCTTGGTGAAGCTTCCTGCTCCAACAGCCAACGCCCGTGATAACCCAGCCTCTTCACATCTTCCTCGTCGACTGTCATTCCTCCACCAGCCTCTGCTCTCTTCACTGTGCACGAACACCAATTTCCCTAGTCATTCCAAGCACCAGATTCCCTTCCCAGTCGGTCGCCTGCACCAGCAAGTTTTATTGGGAACTCCTGGTGTACATAGTCGGTCAGTTCAGGCAGAAGAAAGAAAAAAGAAAAGAAAAGAAAGCTATTCTCTTGACACTTCGCCTTCTGCGTAAGTGAAGCCAGACTGCACTGTTGACGCAATGTCTGCTTCTCCATCCGCACTGCAATCGACCAAGCGTCCCTTGGAGGATCCCTCTTCGCCGTCCGGACCGAATGATCAGCCAGAAGCCAAGCGTCCTGCTTTGGACAAAGTAGTAAAGGGAGACGAGTCGGAGGCCTATACGGATGCCAAGGCTGAGCCTTCCGCTGTACCAAGTGCTGCCGCTGATGGCCAGGGCGACACTGTTGTTCCCGATGCTCCAAATGGTAAGGGTGCATCCACGGAAACGCAGCCAATTCAGTCAACTGCGTCTCATGGCGAGCGCGCTACTTCTCAGCCCGAACAGCAGCGCCCACAAGACGAGTCCAGCTGGATTCACATTCGCGCTGTAATCTCCAGCCAGGAAGCTGCCACAGTCATTGGCAAGGGTGGAGAAAACGTATCTCAAATTCGTCGTTTGTCTGGAGCCAAGTGCACTGTCAGCGACTACTCCCGTGGTGCAGTTGAACGTATTTTGACCGTGAGCGGCCCACAGGATGCCGTTGCCAAGGTTGGTTTTTTGATCTATCATTCGCTGCGTGAAAGGCCGCTAATTCCAAGTAGGCGTTTGGTTTGATCATTCGTACATTGAACAATGAACCTCTTGATGCCCCCTCTACCGCCCAATCCAAGACATACCCTCTGCGTTTGCTGATTCCCCATCTCCTTATTGGCTCCATCATTGGCAAGGGTGGTTCCCGCATTCGCGAGATTCAGGAGGCTTCTGGCGCCCGCCTGAATGCATCCGATTCGTGTCTTCCCTTGTCCTCTGAGCGGTCACTTGTAATCCTCGGCGTTGCCGATTCTGTCCACATCGCTACCTACTACGTCGCCGTAACCCTCGTTGAGCAGCTCACTGAGCGCTTTGGAGGTCCTGCAGCCTCGGCTTATGCCACTCGCAGCGGTGGCCCTGCTGGCGCCGTACCTGGCGGAATGCAGGTCGTCCCGTATGTTCCACAGCCCGCTGGTGGTCAATACGGCCATCCAGAACATTTCAAGAGACACCATCCCCACCCCAATCGCGCTGCTGCAGGCGCTTATGGGGTCCCTTACCTTCACGGTCAGCCTGCACCCGCGCCTGTGGCCCAGCCCGCTTTGCATTATGGCGCTGCTCCCCATGCCCCTTACGCGGGAGCTGGGCCCCATCAGCCTGCTCCATACGGGGCACCGCAGCCTGCTCAGGCACGCGGCGCCCCTACCCCTGCCACACCTGTTGGAGGTGTTATGCCTGGTCAGCCATTGACTCAGCAGATTTACATTCCCAATGACATGGTTGGTGCCATCATCGGAAAGGGTGGTGCTAAGATCAATGAGATCCGACACCTTAGTGGCAGTGTCATCAAGATCAATGAGCCCCAAGAGAATAGCAATGAGCGCCTGGTGACCATCACCGGAACCCAGGAATGCAACCAAATGGCTCTCTACATGCTTTACTCGCGACTTGGTTAGTACTCTCTTTTAAGCACTTTGACAGTCAATATTAGTGCTAACCGTTGCATGGCTACACAGAAAGCGAAAAACACCGCATTTGAGAAGACTAAGTTTCAATTCCCTGTGTCCTGGAGCAAGCCGATCGTCTTATGTCCCATGCAAAAAGTCTACTAGGTTCCTTGGAGGCTTTGATGTTTCGTCCGGGTATATTCTGCGTTGTACTTTACTTCTTAAGGCGCTGTCTTTCCCTCTGCGTGTCACTTCAGTACTCATAGTAATCCATGTGATCTCCTGTTTTGGCTCCTTGTGCTCGCCCACTCTTACAATCTAACGCAACATTTTGCTTCACGAGGAATCAGATCTTCTTGAAGCTGACATGTTTCATGCCCAGTCCCTGCACAGCAGGAAGCATCTTCTCTCGAATCGGCTTAATGGACTCCTCAAACTCCTTGGTCTCCCTAGCCGCCATATGGGCGTCCACGCTCTCCCATCCCACCGCAATAAGATACACGAACGCCTCCCCAGACGGACTCTTCGGATGCTGGAACGTCCCGGGCCGGTGGACCTGCGCCATAGTCCAGGACTTTGGCCGCGATTTCTCAGGCAGCTTCTCTGTCAGCGCCACGCGAAAGTTGATCAGATCCGAATTGAGCTTCTTGTGCTCATCGGGATTCAGCGAACTGGGGTAAGTCAACGTCGCCAGCTCCGTGACCGGGTTCGTGGTAAAAGTCTCCGTTTCAGAGGGGGATGGGTTAAGCGTTGTGTAGAAAGAGAGGACATCCGAGTTTGGTTCGAGGTATGGGGCGAGGAGATCTGCTTGGCATTTGGCGTGGGAGTCTTCCCAGACTATTTTCCCACAGAACCATTAGTCCATCTCCCGATAGATACAAGCTAGTGTCAAGTTAAAAGCTCTTTTGGTTTTTTGCTAGGACTCACCGACTGCCCACACCACGACATTCTCGTCCTCTACTGTCCTCCCCCATGCGGAGCTCTGATGTCCGCTTTGTTGTTTTGTCGCGGAGAAGATCTTGCATAGGGATGCGCCTTCCTCGTTTGAGTGGTCTTCTGGTTTTACGGAAGATTTCAATTTGAAGATGACGAACTCGGTGAGTGGGACGACCATTTTGTTCTCTTGATGGGATCTGCGTTTAAGTGTGGTTTGGAAGTGCAAGTTGGATGCCAGGGGATGTGAATGAAGTGTGCAGGTCTATCAAGGTTGTTTGTCAAGTCTATTCCCTGGGCTGGCTTATTATCGCTGTAAAGGAAACGAGAAGAGAAGCTCGATCGGGTGCGGAGTACCTCGAGGGAAATTGAAGTTGTTTTGAAAGTGCAGTTGATGTCACTGGTGGGGATGATGTCAGTTCCTCTTATTCATGAGACCCAACTTTGGGTATAGTATGGAACTACACTAAAAAAAACATAAGCAGCATCTTCGAGTTATCATGAGCAATGCATTTAAGGCAAGAGAAGTTTCAGTCGTTAACTTGATATTAAAGATAGCAACAACTGAACCAAACCATACCTGAATCTATGTACAGACAATGACTGTTGGCATTGCTCAAACCACGCCATGACACCTTGTTTTGCAGCCCAACAAACATAGAAGATAGAATATGATACCTCAGCCCTACAAATCATCCACACCCCGGACTTTGGACTTCTTTGCTTCAATCACCTTCTTCAAATTGCCAATAATATGTTGCCTACGCAACATCTTGCTCTTCCATTGTGCCGTCTCCTCCTTGGTGGCCAGTTCGCCAACGCCTTCGATATTCCGTAGCCGGCTAGCCTTGGCTGACCCGTTGATGCTTGATCGGAATCTACCTGCGGAATCTGGAGTGTGATACGCACTGAGAGGCCCGTCGATAGATCCACGAGAACCAGGTGTCGTAGGAAATCTCGCCAACGCCTTTTTCGGTGTGGCAAATGGGGATCCCTCCCGGCTGGCCGGAGGACCTGTTGTATCGATCCCGAGCTTCTTCAACTGAATTTCCAGAACATCAATATCGCTACTCTTGCTCTCCGCCATGTTCATCATAGTTGCGATTGTAGATGTCACAGCTTCCACAGTGGGGCGCTTCGTTGGCTGGCGGCTGCTGTCTGGCCGAGGGGCTTCAGCGATCTTGGCCCTCAATATTGATACTGCAGATTCCAAGTCCGCCAAACTTGCTTGTAGATTTGTAAACGCAGACCGGAGGTCTTGCTGGCGGTTCGCTTGCTCCGCGGAAAGAGGCGCAGAAAGGATCGCAGCCGTGTCAGTATGAGCGTCAAGGGTCTTTCGAATGCTTGCACATTGGCCTCTAAGGGTGAGAATGTCTTTGCTCAGTAATTCTCGGCAGGTCTCAAGCTTCTCCTCCACTTGTTGCACCCGCTGCTCCTGGAGAGAATTGGCAAGCATATGCACCGCATCGTCCAGCTTTTCGATTTCGCCGAGAAGCACCTCCTCGTCTAAAACGTCAGCTGGGTGATCCGTCTTCAAGGTTTGTATCCATCTCTCGGAGTCCCGCGGAGATTGTTGATATAGAAGGAAGGATGACAGGGCCCGAGAGTTGATGCCTAGCGTATCAATCATTGAGTTGATGTCACGGTATAACTTCTCGATTTGACCGGGAATTCCTGGTTTTGTAGTTTGACCCATATAGTCCTGATGTGGCAGGAAGGGATCGAGTGTTGGAACAGGCTCCAGTGGTCGAGCAAGATCCGCGCGAAGTCTCTCATCCTCGTCGTCGTCGGAAAGGGATAATGCCTCTTCCTTCTCTCTTTGTGCTTGAATATTCAAGCGGGCCTGCTGTTCACGGGCGGTGCGTTCCGACTCCTGTTGCAGACGTTGATCGCGCAGAGCTGCCTCGGCCAAAGCAGCCTTGCGGGCAGCAAGCGTGCTACCCGGTATTTGAGGAGCACTGGCCGATTTGTGGATCTGTGGCTTCAGCAGGGTTTTTGGGATGGCGCCTCGCACTGGACTGGGCGACCTCGGGGGTTCGCGGTCGACATGAGTTTTGGGCGGGAACATGGGTTTAGCGATCTCCCCAAACAACTGTCGCTGCGGTTGTTGCTGCGGGGGCCTAGAAATGCGGGAAAACAATCCTCCAGCGGGACTTTGTTCGGAGATGCCAGTTCCAAAAGAACTCTCCGGTGAAATCTTCGGTGTCTGGCCAGTGGTTTCTGGCTCTTCCTCTTCTTCATCAATCTCATGGGTGATTTCCTCTCCGCTATCGGCGAAGTCAGATTCATCAGCCTCCTCACTCGGCTCTTTTTCGGACTCATCCACGTCTGATTCTTCAGGCAGCGCACCAGCCTCCTCGTCAGATGCAGCAGGCGACTCAAGAACTGCTGGTTCTGGAGGCAAAGGAGCCTCGTCTGCGGCAGGCTTTCCCGCCTTGCCTTTGATCTCACTTGTAAAATCAGGTGGGAGCGGTGCTTCCAGTTTGACATCTTCGACCGAGCTCTTAGAGACATTTGAAGATGCAGAGGTATCGCCTGGGCCATACGCAGCCCTGCTTGTTGGGTCAGGAGGGAGAGGGGGTTCGGCAATGGAGATATTCTCCGCCTTGGGCGTTAAGCTAGCGACAGTTGTCTTTTCCGACTGTGGAGACAGGGGACTGGTGACCGGTTTCTCTGCAGCGACGTTTCCGAACAAGGAGAAGGTAGACTTATTTGTTTGTGTGGCTTGAGGTTGCGTCTGAGCACCGAACAATGATGTCGTCTTTGAGGTATCGATTTTAGAAGGGGCGCCAAACACTGATGCTGGAGGCTCCTTTGCTGCTGGTTTCTCGGGTTGGGCGACTGCAGGCTGATCTTCGATATCGTCCATCGATTCTGTTGGCGGACTGGTCTTATCAGGTGTGGACATCATATCGTCCAGAGACGTGCCAAAGGAAAATAACCCAGATGCCTTGTCAGGCTTCGGGCCATCATTGACAGCAGTGCCGTCACCCTTAAAAGTGGAACCAAGTACGAAGCCGCTTGAGCCACCAAAGCCACCCTTAGATTCGTCCGCCTTCTGAGGTGTGAAAGCTGTCTCAGCCTGAGCCTGGGTGCCGAAAATCGATGGGCCAGAAGGCTTCGTAAAAGGACTCTCGGTTGACACCTTGCCAAAAGGTGATTCAACAGCTGGTTTTCCAAAAGGAGATTCAAAGGCTGGTTTTCCAAAAGGAGATTCGCCGGTGGCTTTCGCAAGGGGAGATTCTGTTGCCGGTTTGGACGCCGCAAAGCTGGAGAATCCTCCTGCATTCGCAAACGAGCCAAATCCTCCTCCTGAGGCAGCGCTGGGCGTCCCGAAAGAGAGCGGTTTACCTGGTGTGGACGGTTGCCCAAAGCTTGGCGCAGCACTGGCTCCAAATCCCGACTGGCCAAACTGGGGCGTTGCGCGCCCCAGAGTACTAGGGGCGCCGAATGAAGGTTTAATCTGGGACGGCGATCCAAATGACGGGCCACTGGGAGCCGATGGCGTTCCAAAGGCAGGTTGTCGGCTACCTAGAGCGGAGGGGCTGCCAAACGCTGGGGCAGCAGAAGGTTTGCCAAACGTCGACGACCCCATTGCCGAAGGGCTGCCAAAGGCAGACTGCCCAAATGCAGGCTGTCCGAACGCAGGTCGAGTGATAGGCTGCGCTGGTTCTGCTGCTTGCGGTTGTGGTTGCGGTTGTGGTTGTTGCGGGCTTACCGAGACCAGGCCATGGTAGGGTAGCTTCTGGCGAATAGACTCTGAATATATGATCCACCAAGAGCACAGTATGCCTTCATTGTTCAAAAGAAAGAGATTGGGCAGAGGTGTGGAACTTTCGGCAATGTCTTCCCCTTGGATTGGGGAAACCACGGGCTCGGTGCTAGAGAGGTCAACTCCTAAGCCGATTACTGAAGTATCACTATTGGCCTCAGTCAAAGGGAGTGAGGCTCTCTTTGTATCGTCATTGACCTCTGTTGTTGTAAAGAGACCCACGGTGCCTTTGGCAGCGTCATCACTAGCTAGCGGCTGATCGGACCGCGTGATAAGTCCGATATCAGTAGATGCTGTAGAGGATACGATTAGGATTTCTTTCAAGTGCGGCTTGTAGTCCCTCAGACGCGCGATAAACTGGTAGGCTGGGGCGCGGTTGACACCAAATGGCATGCACAGTTCCGGCATCTTCTGAACCAGGAAAGGTGCACCTTTCTTTCTGGTGATAATATAGTATGAAGACGGAGGTGTCTGACCCATATCATCTTCGGTCGCATTTGGTGTATATACCATCAAAAATATATCATTTTCAAGCCACGCAATTGACGACACTATTCGAGATTAGTAACGGAACTCACGATGTATAAAATTGCCCAACGTACCATGACAATCGCCTTCCAGGTCAGGAGGGCGGGGTATTACGTCCTTTTGGGTCCCGTCAGGAGTTAGTTGAACTGCTGTTCCATCTGCAAGACCTGCCACAAGCTGTCTTCCTTTGTTACTCCAGCATACGGAGCTTACTCCGGTCCTGAGTACCTGACCGCTAGGTCCCCGGATTAAATTCGCTCCTTTTAAATCGGCAATCAAGAGCTCGCCATTTGCTGTGACTAGTGCGACCAGAGATGAAAGAATATCTTCTGACGGTGAAGGATTGGGTGCCATGGCGCGAAGGGTCGTGCCGTTCATCGGAATGGCCAAGGCAGGCTGCGGCCTTCCCGTCAACAGAGTCGCAGTCTGGTAGACCGCAAGTTCCGCGCCATTTTCAGTCGCTAAGATCAAGGCATTGTCACCCGAGGCGAAAGCCACATGCGTAGGTCGCGCAGGAAGGGGTAAAGTTGCTTGTGGTTCGAAGGGTTTAGTCTTGACTTTGGTTTCCCCGATCGTTGCGCCGATGGCCTTTCGCACTGCGTCCGACGACGCGATAACAAGCGAGTTCGGAGCGGCACCGGCCACTATTCCTTTGGTCGGTGCGACAGCCAGAAGGGAGCTTGTTGGAGCTGGA
Organism: Aspergillus udagawae; assembly: GCF_001078395.1. NCBI lineage: Eukaryota > Fungi > Ascomycota > Eurotiomycetes > Eurotiales > Aspergillaceae > Aspergillus > Aspergillus udagawae. The sequence goes on along the minus strand of NW_025091264.1, from coordinate 1,816,169 downwards.
AGGGCATCTTCAGGCCAGGGTGTGGGAAGGAACCGGATATTGCTATCACCGGAAACACCTTTGAAGCCGACCTCCTGATTCTTGTGTCAGCAACCGACAACGGCGAGGACCATTCATATCGACGATGAGAAGGTGACGTACATCAGCAATAACATCTGGGAGCTCGGGTCCCAACTCAGCGGCAGGACCTCCAGCAGCTGGGTTGGAAGCCCCGAAATTGAAAGCCATTCTGAGGCTGTCGAGGTCAGACGAAATCGATCGAGGACGGTCGCCTAAAGATAAACTGAACTTTGGTGCATGGGGAGAAGGTGGGCTATGTGGTGGAGGTGGAAACGAGCGACGCTGGAGTGTTTGGGGACTCCGGTTGAAAAGCTTCCAGGTGCGCGCAAAAATCTTGAATATCCCTTCAAAGGAAGGGAGAGTATCAGGAGTAGAAGATTAGCGAGGCGGCCAGATTGAGTTAGCCGGACAACAGTTGTTCGGGTTTCAACAATAGAGCAATCTTTTACGTTGTCCGACGAGCAAAAGTGAGGCCTCCAGCATAATCATCATAATTTCTGGCGGAACAAAAACAGCGGAACTCTGGGCGCGTTACAGGCCTTATTGCCTCAGGCATAAGCGATTAGGCGGCGGGAGCTTCGTCACTGCGGCAGTTCCAGCTCCTCCGCCTGCCCATCACTGACTACCTAGCTCTTCAAGCTTCCCGTAATTGCTTCCATTGATTCATTTACCTGTTCCGCAACGACTATTTGATCTTGAAGACCACTGATTCTAACACAATTTGGCGTCACTCGTTCCCTAACTTGCCTATCCTTGCCTATCCGTCTCCGCGCCCGTCAATATGGTAGGCTTCGACTTCTCTAACTACAATCGCAACGCGGCTCTGCACGCCAAAGGTGTGCCTCTCCCGAAAGCGACAAGCACTGGTACAACAATCGTGGGTTGTATCTTCGATAATGGCGTTGTGGTAAGTGATGATGGAATTTACCAAATAGTCCCTAGTGATGATGGACTGTCCGGAAGCTCACTCAATCTTACCCTTACAACAGATCGCCGCGGATACCAGAGCTACGAGCGGTCCTATAGTCGCAGACAAGGTGCGTTACACATTTATAAGCTTCTAGAAGACGTGTCAATGCTAATCAGTCTGATCCTACATAGAACTGCGAGAAACTTCACTACATCGCCCCCAAAATCTGGTGTGCTGGAGCCGGTACAGCTGCAGACACCGAATTCACAACCGCCCTGATCAGCTCCAACGTCGAACTGCACTCTCTCTCGACGGGCCGGCCCCCACGAGTAATTACCTGCATGACCATGTTGAAGCAGCACCTCTTCAGATACCAGGGACACATCGGCGCCTATCTGGTCGTCGCGGGCGTTGACCCGACAGGCGTCGGTCTTTACACCGTCCACGCCCACGGTTCAACCGACAAGCTCCCCTACGTCACCATGGGCTCTGGCTCGCTGGCCGCCATGTCCGTTTTCGAGTCGATGTGGAAACCGCAGCTGAACCGCGAAGAGGCTATCGCTCTGGCTTCGGAAGCTATCAAAGCCGGTATCTTCAACGACTTGGGTTCCGGTAGCAACGTTGACGTGTGCGTCATCCAGAAGGATAAACCCACGCAGCTACTTCGCAACTACATGAGGCCCAACGAGCGTGGTGAGAAAGAGCGCAACTATCGCTTCCCTAGGGGCACAACAGCCTATCTGAACGAGAAGGTCATCAGCAAAGAGGACATGAGAAAATATGTGACTGTGGAGGATGTCTCTGGGGATCCAAATCTCATGGAGGTAGACTCGTAATTAAGTCGACGGTAGCAGGAGCTTAAGCACGATCTATCTATATTGTCTGTTGTTTCTTGTGACGCATCAAGAATCTAATTGAGGGATCAATTGCATGTCTCAATATCATACTACTGAGCAAGACTAAACTCAACAATATCCTCATGGGAGATAGTAAAAGTTCGCAGCGCGTAGTCAATTTCCGGGAGATAACTCTTCGAAAATTGCTTTGAACATCCATGCTAATTATACAGGGTTATCATGCCACCGCAATTTGACATAACGTCTCTATAATGCTGAGACAAGGTAACTATATACAGAATAAGCTATTGCCTGTTTCCCACGAAATGACTGCACGTCAAGTCATCTGTCCCCAGACCATGTTTGATCGCTTCCCGCTTTCCCCCACGCGCGGCGGCTCCATGAGGGCTTGCACCATTTCCGGTGTCTCAATTTCTTTCACGCGGTCAAGGATGTAGGCATATTGAGTCGGCGCGACGTTCAGTCCTGCTCTTCGAAAACGCAACACACCAGCATGATACATGGCGCGCACAAGTGACGGTTTCACGTGCGCGTTGTGCTTCATCAGGAAATCGTAGAGCCAGTGGACCAGCGCATAGGCACGGCGCGGGCTGATGTTCCTCGAACATGCAAGAGAAACAGCAAAAAGGTGGAGCATCTCTACGGCCAAATGAGGGTCAGGACAGAGAGCGGTTCTCGGCTCTGGATTGTAGCGCACGAGGGCTTTTTCCGAAGGGTCCGGGACACGCGGCCAAAGGTTCGATATCGCAATCTTGAGAGGGGTGTGGCAACGAAACAAACGGATCAGTGTCCAGATTCTTTGAATGTTCCCGTCTCTGGCGATCTCAATCGCATGTTTCACGAACGAAGGGTCGGTGACATCGATCTGCCGTGCCATCTTCTCATACACGGAGAAGAAATGAGTATTTGACGCGTTGTAAGCATGGATGTCTGAGAACATCTCTGCGAAAGACACTTTTGTCGTCTCGAGTTTCTCCAATGTCCGTCTTTGAGCTCGTGTCGTGCGCTTTGCTGCCTTCAATTCCACGACCGACATCAGCAGGCCGTTAGACGGTATGCCAAGTGTGTGGATATCCTTCATCAAGCTGCTTAAGAGGTCCTCGTAACCGCCCTTGTCGAGAGCAGATTCGTAAATTGCGCAGAGATCAATTATTGGCGAGTCAGTTACCCTCTGACCTCTTCTCCAAAGCGGGCCCTGAGGGAGATATTTGCTAAGAGCCCGTAATATCCAAATGCGCAAGACGATTTGGTGTCTGAATGACAGTGTTGAGTTCTTCCCTTGTGCAGATCCAAGTGACTCGGCAGTATGTTGCGCGCGCGCGTCGACCCATATCTGTGAAGAGACAACACTCGTTATGTTGTCAAGCTCGGACAAGCGGCGCTGCCACTCAAGCAAGCAGCCCATCTCCGTAGAGACCAGATACTCTGTTGTGCGGATAATAATTTCAGATGTGGCAGTGGGATGGAAATAGCCCAAGAGTTCCTTGATATACAGCCGATTGCTGCTATGCCGTGATTCCGCCGAAATTTTTAGCCAGCATGCAATCAGAATAGGCACCCATCGACAATCGGCTGACCTAGGATCTTGGGTCGCCAGAATCATGTCCTTCGCCAGTATGAAGTCGTCATAAGTTTTTCTTTCGCAAAGGATGCTTAGCCATGCATCAACTATATCCTTGCTAAGATCCTTGTGTCGATAGATATCACAACTTCCGATGGCGTCCCACATCTCCCGATGAAACCTGACCAGGAACCTGGAGTTCCGTGCAGTGAATCCATGTGATCGTTTGAGTTTAACATCCGATATAGTCTTTATAATATCTTGAAGCTCAGTGGGATGTAGGAGCCCTAGCTCCAAAGATCGAATGACGGCGTCGAACACCCGCTGTTTCCCGAAAATCGCCGCTGTAGATAAGGTATGCTCAAGAGCGCACAGATAATTTCCAGCCCCTCTAGTATTAAGATATGGATCGTCGAGAAATTCGACAACTTTCTGCATGGCACTCTCGTTATTGGCTGATCGCGACAGCAGGTGTTTAAGTATCAGACGGCTGTAGGAAGGCTCCCGCTGGAGATCGAAATTGAGTTGGCGCACGAAGATCCCGATAGCTGTAACCGATGGACGCGATTTCAGAAATTCTTTCAGTACCTGCTCACGAGAGGTTTTTTGTGACACATCCGGGAATCCCTGGATACCATTCAACGTGTCGAACTCCATCGGGGGAATGTTTTCGCTGTAGAACGGTAAAGGAGGCTCCGGAGGGTTCAATGGAAAGGCAGGCAAATCTTCGGTGCAGTTAGAAACACGATCTGTCTGCCCATGGATTTGGCACAGGAGTAGATTCTTACCATGGGCCTCCGGGTGAACATTTCGTTCCTCCCGGTCCGTCCATTTCATGTGCTCCCGCCCATTTCGTCCAAACAAACACGCAATATCTTCTAGAGGTCCGGAGCCGGCTATACCGGCCAATGCAGTATTTCGTCGCTTGGCCAGTCGTCTTCTTGCTTCCAAAGGCCCTGGCACTCGACTTTCGTAGCGTCGTTGACTGGTTGCGAATCGTCGGAAGGTTGATGCGAGCAGTTCTTCGCTAATCCACACATGGTCAATGCGATTTGTGGAAGATGGGTGTAGTGCATGCCGATAGGCATGTCTACCGAGAGACATGAGGCAACGGGGGCATTCGAGTGCAATTGAGCTGTGCCGACCTTGCGGACGTTAGCATGAAATGAAGCTTGCGGAGAGTTTGGCGTTCGAGTTCCGAGACGATGACTAAGCGGCGGCCAACCATATTCGCTTTGGGATTCAGGTCTGGGCTAAGGTAACTGACTGAAGCACGTCATAGGCATCCTATTGATATAAGCCAGCACTAAAAGACGATGACAGATGGCCATTTTATTCCCGTTAAGCCAGCGGCTGGATTCAAAACATGTCAAAGCTCCCAAGCGAAGTAAAGCAGTTGGGAATGACGACGATTCTATCTACTTAGACAACACTCACTCCAGGCAGACTTCAATATTGTTCAATGTGACTCCATTCCAGACATCTAAGGATTATATAACCAAAATATGAGATCAAGAAGCAGAACCCCTGCACGCCTTCCTGTAATGCATGGAATATTGTGAAGCCGGTGGTATCTTATGCAATGCAGCCAAAAAGTGCTTCCTCGTGGAGACGCCCCAAAAGAGAGCAGCGGGAAGGAAAAAGGACAATGGAAGTGATGACAGGGCTTTCAGGAGGATTGTTCCCCAGGGTGCGGCTTCCTCCCCGTTACCACATAGAAGTCCATGTAACTATGGACGTCACGATTCTGAATGCTTTTTCGCACATCAACCAGAAAAACTTCTATCTCCGGCTTCGACCACCCCAGTGCAAGGAGAGGTTTGTAGGACCATCCGGACAAAGCCTCTAGCCAGTTTGTCTCATTCCAAGTGCCGATTGTACGCATGTGCGGATCCTCCGGCCATGGGTTGGTGGGAACTTTAGAGATGCGTTCCTGAACGTCGACGAAACCGACTTCTTTCATCCAGCGCGCAATACGATGAGCGATGCGAAATTGTCTTGGGGGATCTGTAACCTGGCTTGAGCGCACATTGAGATCGACCCAATCAAGCAAAGCATATTCACAAAAGCCATCAGGATTCTCGGGAGGCATGGTACCATCGTCACATTTGAGCTTAGGGTCGAACTCGTGGCACTCCATATAACCGCCAGGTTTGAGATGCTTGAATGACTTGCGCAAGACATCCTTGAAGGATGGGAACGAACCAATCATATGGCCTGTGTGAATCAAGTCGAAGTGGTCTGCGTCCCATAACCAGTCTTCTTCGGTGGCATCGTCAACGAGAAAGTGAACATTATTGGGAACCTCAGTCGGTTGAACAGGTGACAGATCAGTACCTGTGATTTCGGCCTCAGGGAAGATGGATGCTACAGGAGCAATGGAAAAGTAAGAAACTGCCTGGAGTAAGCGACAATGTGGCAGGAGGAAGACGCACCCATTTCTATGGGCCATATGCCAGATCCAGTACCGATATCGAGGATTCGTTTGGGGCTATGTATGGGAGCGAAGAACAGTCGTCCATCGTTGACCAGTTTGACCATATGGTGCTGCATGTCCAATCGATCCAATTCCTGCTCATCGTTCGGGTAAATGTATGCTGGGTTTACATCAGACAACGCCGTGAAAAGAGACTGGGACTGAACACATACAGCCCTCATGGTATTTGTGGTATCGTCTTCCATTCTCCGTGGGATAGTCAGTTACACTCGCAGTCAACGACTGCGTGTCACTACAGCAGAATTCAGCGTCAGCGTACCACAAGCGATTTAATCGTCTTTGCTTTCTATACTCCTTTCCATCCGGATCGATGCCAGCTGCAGTTTCCCCAAAGACAGTAAGAAACAAGCAAGCTACTTACTATTGACGGCTCGACTCCTGGGACATTGTTTGTTAGTATCCCATGGAATATGTTGGTTTTGCTGAAAGAGAACACGCTGCAGAGGACAACCGAGTAGTAGGGCAAGCGAAGGCCAAGACATGGTGGTAATAACAGATGCCACGAGGACACAAAAGGAAAATGCTTACAAGAGAATTCGCGCCCACGGTTCTAATGGGTCTAAACATTATTCTGGGATTCTCGGGACCGGTTTCTCGTGTGGGGGGAGGGGGTAAGGAGAAATATGTAAAGTTGTAAACTGTGAAGCAGACAATTTGATAACCTTCTTGATCCTTTTCTGTTTTCTTCCGTCGTTCCTCCGGTCGGTCTATCTTCTTTTTATGACAATGTCGCCGTCTATACGGGTCAGCTGCAGTTATCGTCGAGTTGGTGTTGACGACGAGCAGATATGTTCCAGTGGGGTGATATCCAACCACCGAAGTAGGAGCCAATGTGTCAGTTGAGACTGGATATGCTCCTTTTTCCCATCTGATCTGAGGATCAATATTATTCTAAGGTCTAGCTTGCTAAGGTGTTGTCAAGTGTGCTGTTGTGCTAGCGGGCCAGTTCAGAGTTCAGCCAGTGGATAACAAGCTAGACGGGGGAAGAAGTGGGAACTGGGAAGAGGAAGAAATTTAGAAAATAAGTACTAGTAATAGTTTTCGAATGGATAGAGAAACAGGCGATGACGGTTGCGAATTAGCACCAGGTGGAAATGACTGGAGCTAATGCTACCTCAGTTTCCCTGGGCCTGATTCCCCGATTCTCTGAAGGCCTGAACCCGACAGGCTGGGTTAGGTTTGTAATTAGGTAGGTAGTACTGGAAAAAGGATGGGGATGGAGGGAAGCGGACTGGTAACAAACTACCTTATAAAAGGCTGTTTTGCAGCCATGGGCTTCGATTTCGAGCCTTCGTCACTTATGTGTAAAGATTTCATGAACATAATTTGCTGTACAAAGAGCATAGATAAATTGATTTTCTTGCCACTGAAGTGACTGTACATTTCGTAAATCCGATAATTAATTTTGCTGCACATAAACCGCTAGTTTAGACTATTACGGGCTGTAACAAGATTACCAACTAGTGAATATCTCCTGGGGCCTGCGGAGTTAAATGTGCTCTGTAGTTAAAAGTATGAATCTGCGAGTTCCTTCGCAGTCGTTGTTGTGATAAATAATGGTCGTTAATAATATATCACTCTCAACTTCAGATGGCGCCAGTGGTATGTTTTTCTACAGCAAGCAGTCCTCATGAATTTCATCACTATCTCGGGTGCGAATAAGAGACAACTCTTCCCAGGGGACTGTTATTAGACATGGAGCATTTTCAATGATTTACGGAGTATTTCGGCCGTAGACTTCATGGAAAATGATCTGTATTGCATCGATAACCGAACAATTTAGTCTTTAGTTGCAGATTCATCATAATGCTTTCTTGACTTCTAATATTGAAAGGGCAAGGCTGCAAAGAGTGAAATCAGAGTTATCTGAACCTGTACATAGGTACTACAAGGACTTGTCAGTAGTCTATGCGAAGAGAATCTGTCAGCCTTCCGAAATGGTTACTATTACTGATAGTTGTCAGAGCCATAGTCCTGGTTCTTTTCGCTCTGGAAATTGGAAACCCGAGACTGGGTCATGCCAAAAAAGCACGGACGTCCCAGGAGTTTGGGATTCGGGAAGACAATCGATAGGATAACCAAACAAGAAGAAAGAGGATCAAGGGTACATACGATACCTTAGTAGGAGGTAAGGCTAGGATCATCATCAGATCAACGCAGTCAATTCAATGTTACTATCAATGGGAAAATATTAGTACGGAGCATCAAATGAACTTTCTGGCTGTAAAGAACAATATCATTTCAGGCAAGCTGAGAATTACTCAAGAGCTGCCAAGGATGTCCTATCAACCGCATTTTTGATAATCGGAATCAAGAGGGCCGATACGCCTCAAAAAACATCCCATACCAATTCCCAACGGCGTGAGAAAGGGGCCATTAGGTCCAGCAGCTGGTGGGGATGTCGCTCCTAGTAATTGCCATTCTACGTATGCACTGGACACTGAAAACCCCTTTTGCGTGAGTTGTTAATAATACTTGAATAGAGACTCCAACAACTAATTATTATTAGTTTTTAGCAAGTACCTCTCTAGTGAAGTAAAACCAAATACCACTAATTATTCCAGCTCTATACCCAGCGATTTCCCGCTGTTACAATGTAAGTAAGAATAATATTAATACCAAGATCAGCAAAGCTAAGGTAAGTAGGTAAGACTGCAAGTTAGCTGCAATTTGTAGCACAAACGGAAGATGATCGTCAAACTAAGTCTGATCCAATGGCTGCTGGTGCCATTGTGCTGGATTTCGCATCCATGGGTCATTCTCCTATTATCCGAGTGGGCTGAACTCCAATGCATCCCTCTCTGCATGCTGCCTTGTTTCTGTGTAATCCGCGCTGTGTCAGCGTTGGCAGGTTTACACTCCAGTAGCTGCATCGCATTTAATCTGATTACGTTCTCGAACACAATGCAGGTTACTTTTTACCATACCGTTCGATTATTGCAGGATACCACAGAACACCTGACACCGAGTGTTTTACTGTTTGGTCCATGAACGGAGTTTACCGCTGATCTATCCAGTCTGTCGGATCCCTAGACCCACTCCAACTGTCCAGCATCGGCGGGACGTGAATTAACCTACTCCGTACTGTAACATCGCCCGTCCCACCTTTCCATCTTGATTCGACGCCGACAGGCTGCTTTGCTTGCCGCTCTGGGCGAACGACATGAATCCAAATTCTCGTTGGCCAACTGAACATAGCTCTGGGACCATTCATTTTCGGTGGTAGCGAAGGCCAATTTGTGGAACCGAGTTCCTCGTCGATTATTATTTGTTAAGTACGGACTGCGATGTAGGTCAAGCTATTTATTATTCATCATCCATACTCCGTACTCTAGCATTATGAGGAGATGCAGAAGAGAAAGACGTTTTCTGAAATTTTCGCGTGTCTTTTTTATGATGAGAAAACCTACATCAGAGGGGAAAGGCAACCATTCTCATCATAATAAGTTGGTTCAAAACTCGGGATCCAGGAAGGGAACTCGAAAGTACTGAAAGTACTCCGTAAGCACATCTGATCGCCACATCGCCCCCGCAGGTAAGTGCACTTCTGCCTGTGTCTTCTCCGTTCTGTGTCCAAAATTCTAGATCGACTCCATCAGGGAGGACTATTAGCCTAGGAACGAATATTTTCAATACTAAGAGTTACCCGATGCCGGGGCCTGAAATCAATGACATGAGTTTCACACTACAGTGACGGCATTTGCAAACCATTGGCTATGGTTAGAAAAATCAAGACAGAAAGCTGCTTCGCTTAAGGAGCATGGCACTGGCGATACTCTTGTAAGAGCAGATTGAATGATGAACCTACGCCACAAAGATGGGGTTGATGAGAGGTTGAGATTCCAGAGAGATTTTGTTTGCCGAGTCGTGACCAGTACTTACATATTCCGACAAATTGGCATTTATCTCGATAGTACGGGGACTGGGCCTTGAGAGTTTGAGTGAATGTAATCGTATTCTTAATTTTGAAGGGTTACTAGTTTGTTATCATGGTATATGCTGCCAGTCTTGTAGTAGTAGGAAGTATCTACCTCGTTTGTTTCTTTCAAAAGACAGCGAAAACAGGCAGCTGAATCTTAGTTTCCTTTCATTGGCTTGTATCGATGAGACAGCCTGGCTTGGTGGCTCCTTTGTCAGACCCACAGAGTTCATGAAAACTTGTGTATGAACTGTACTATCTACCTTACTATGGTCGACAAGGGAAGTACGCAGACTGTTTCATCTGGCGGGACTCAAGCATTATCAGGCATAACCAGATTCACATAGTGATGGCCTTCGAACTTCGAAGGATGTACCGCTTAAAGTGAGTCAGCCCAATGGTGTTTCTTGATAGCAAGGAATGAAATCATGTACGGAGTATTTTTGTCCTCTTCGGCTGCTACTGGTATTCTCGTTGGCGTCGTGTCGAAATGGCAACCCTGTCCGTTGATCAGAAGACTGGCTTATCCATGTAATCAATCCTCCAGCCACTGGCCACTGGCCAGGTGGTCATACTATAATCCTAGCCTAGGTAGTCAACGATGACAGGTTACATGGGGAGACCACTCCAAATTGCAAGGCTATCGCACTGGGATAAGGACGGTGGCTGGGAAAACGAAGTGGGAACTGAACGAGAATGGATCTCGCCTGTGATGGACGAGACGCCTCGCTGCCCACTCAGCTGGCAGTACTTGATTTACTGTGGAGGTACGAATGACTACTTCTGAGAAATCGGGCTAGTCCCAAGTACGTAGATGGCTAGCACCAGCTACCTACACACGGTTCGGGTTTGAGATTTCCCAGGAGACCCCCATCTAGCCTCAGCCTCCGCTGAACTTTACCTAGGCATCAGTGCAGTCATCAATCTCGCTCCTTTCTGATCCTTGATGGGCTAAATCTGGCATGCTCAAGATCTTGCTGCCTTAACATCCTTCGATCGGCCCAAGTCAGGTCACCTCAACAGCCTTGTTACTTTACATCGGCCCATAACATCGGTAACTGAATTCTTCTGACGTCCCAGATTATGCTAACAACAATTCTCCGAGTGACAGTGCTATGTCTCTTGAGATCGCTAGTCTGATCGCATGCAGGACATTCACATTTACCCTCTACGTAGAGCGAGGACCACTGCTGAAAAAAAGGGTCATCAATAATCCCCTGGGACAAGAGCTAGAAACTATAACTTGCACAACATGGTATTTCATTGATACCTAATGATCATTTTTGGTATTCTCACAATTAGAAACCTCCAGTGGAGTAACTGGTGGCTCTCACAGGTTCGGCCAGAGCACACTGCCATGTGTCCAGATTTGTGTAAAGTAGGATAGAACAAACCGTTTCATGTAAACGGTTCTGAGCTTCCCAGTTATTATCTGACTATTAACCACTTCCATCCATTCTTCTTTCCACGATGAATCCCAGGTGTAATTGAGTCTTCAGGCATCTTCTCAGTTTGAATGCAACTGTGCTATTTCGTACCTCACAGCCTTGGCTTGTACCATTTTTAGAAGGGAAGACCATGCCAGGCACATGGAGACTCTCAAAAGCATTATTCTACCCTCTCGCTTGGCCTCCATCGACGATACGATGGAGCACTGGAGCAGAAATTCGAAGTCCAAAACAGGAAAAGCCGAGTCCCACCGTGGACCCGATTCGTAACACTTGCTGGACGAGTCTGGATACCAAATGTCTCCAATGAAGGAAGAGTATTGTGGTGATTGAAACGCGGTAGAGACAAATCTGAAGGTCCGACATGCTTTCACGAAGGTGGACGTCGTATGTGGACTCAGAGAGAGTTGTTAGGAACACTGGCTGTGTTCTATCTGTCGACAGTATTATATCTAATGGCTATAGAAGAGTTATTTGCGAAGGAAAGGAGCCAGCTCAGGTCATTGCGAATACTCAGACAGCTGCCAGTGATAGACAGATTGAAGTGATTGAGCTTGTAAGACCCTGTAGGCCACAAGACAAGGGATGTTCATAAACACTGAAGGTAGTCATGGCGTCAAGGCACTTTTGTCGATTTTTCGCAAGGAGTAGGCCATTCAATATTCCATCTGCTACCTGGACGCTTGGAGTTTGCTGCGAACAGTACCCTCCCTTAGGTATTGAATTCCTAAAAGACGTGCAAGACTAACGAATCAGCCCCATTGTTCAGCATTCTCATCACTAATTGACTGAGAGAGACTATCTGATCCTATTTAGTACTAAACGAATCCCAGAAGATCCTTGGTCTTACGTCCTCAACAAACCTCCGATATGTTTCCTTTTACCTTAACCTGCTCTCTAGACGTTGGATGGCTCCAAAGGGCAAAGTGCCATCGGTCTCAGCTTCAGCTCATTACCTCATAGGCACCAGATCTACAGTCAACACTTGACGGTACCTGCAAATAAGGACATATACGTGTCCTATGGTGGATAAGACGCGATCATCAACTTCCATTTGACTCACTTCTCCAAAGCTAAGATGCCTACTATTAAAGCAAGATTCCAGTTCAGTACTGTGGTACGCTACCAAGGCTTGTCGACTATCCATCCACCCTCCAACGCGTTTCCATAAATCAAGCTGACAGGATTCTCTGCACAGATACAAGATTACCTTCCATCGGCTGAACCTTGTCCGTCCTACAAAATAATGAGCCTTTCTAGTCCGTGTATTCGACGCGAAATGCGAATAAGCGTACCTGGTCGAGATACGAATATCCGTCTGAATTCTGGGGACGCCTTCCTGATGAATCAACGTGTGGGCGAAACCAATCACCTGAACGACTTGATCCCACGACCCCTCTGCGTATTAGGCTTTTAGCTGCGAGTTCACAAGCTGAAACAAAACCGATACCTACCAATTGTTGTTCCCATGGGATCCATATGGAACTTAAGACCTGTCTGCTGGCTGGCCTCCGCCAACAAGCGCTGGATATCCGCGATCTGCTGAGAGAAAGAAGCGTTCTGAGTTCCAATCTATAGGGGAGGATCAGTTGAGGAGCTGGACGGGAACGGGGTCTATACTACACCGACCGGAACCAGAGAGAAGTCGGCAGTGCATCGTGCCGGAGTCGCGAGAGCTGGGTAGTTGAATGACATTACTCTGAGATATGGCTGTTTGGACTACGATTTTCCTGAAAAGAGGGTGAAGGTGTTTTGAGGTTGATGTGAATTTGGATCGCAGCTTATAAGGTCAGAATGGACCGCGACACAGATCATGGTGACGTCTGAAGAAGCATCCATTACGTCTCAAGAGCATATTTAACTTTACTTAACAGCAACAGCATCCTTGGGTCGCTCCCTTTCGAAGGTGAGTGTCATCTTCTCATTCGCATGCATCTAACCTAATACTGCGTCTCGTCCACGGTACGTCCTCGGTACTGGTCAGGCTCACTCCCACGGATGTAAACATCTTGAAACAAAACATCCAGTCTCGGCTCAGGTTCTGGCATCTTCTCAGCTTCTGCCGCCTCTTTATTTACCTTTTCCCTCACATTCTTATCGATTGTCTTTGCTTCGTCCTCCGTGATGACGCCCCAATCTATCAGCTTCCCCCGAAAGTTCGAAACTGGGTCATTCGCACGCTCCGCCTTTAATTCTTCGCGAGTCCGGTATGCGATTCCAGGATCACTCATTGAGTGCCCGGCGTACCGATATGTCACATACTCATAGACCAAGGGCCCGTTTCCAGCTCGAATGAACTCTCTGCCGTGCTTGACTGCTGCCATTACCGCCAGGACGTCCATACCGTTCACTCTTAACCCAGGGATGTATAAACCACGTTTATAGTAATCAGTCATTGCAGACGCTCTTTCAGCAGAGGTTCCCATGCCGTACTTATTATCTAGATACCTGTTAGCAGAAGACGGGTTGAACACGGTGGCTTAGGCCCCAGGTGTCTAGAAGAACTGACTCTCGCAGCCGAACAAAACAGGCAGTTTCCACAATTTCGCCATGTTGAAAGCCTCATGGACTTGACCTTGGTTTGCTGCTCCGTCACCATACACATCAATCGTGACATTATCCCTGTCATTGTACTGCTGAGCAAAGGCTATTCCAGCGCCGACTGGTACATGAGCTCCCACGATGCCATTACCCCCAAAGAAGCCCTCACGGAACATGTGCATAGAGCCTCCTTTGCCGTGGGATATGCCATCCTGCCGTCCAAGTAGTTCGCCAATAATTGACCTGATACTTCCCCCTCGCATAAATGTGAATCCATGAGAGCGGTATGCAGTGATTAATTTGTCCTCTTTGCTGATGCCATATTCAATGCCAACAGCGACTGCCTCTTGGCCAGTTGACAAATGACAAAATCCTCGAATCTTCTTTTGCTTGTAAAGAGTGTCAGCAGCTAATTCCATTCGTCTGTGAATAAGTCAGCTACAGAGCATCAATAGTCCTAAAGGCATATTTCACCTTATCGTAAGCATGTCTTGGTATAAGTTCTTGAGCTGCCTTTTTGTGGTTCCTACTGTGTATGGGGGATGGTCAAAATGATACGTCTCGAAGCTGTCTTCTGGTATAGGGACGTCAAAGGGCTTGTCATCTTCCTTTCATGAGTTTAGCGCTCGCCTCATTCAAACAAGTCGATTTGAATTCAGCACAAGGCGCCGCTTACAGTAGGTACGTTCTGCGCATTGACAGCTTGTGCAAGGAAGCGACGTTTTGCGCAGAATAGCTTGGAGCTAACCCAAGGTAATGACTCCTTGAGTCTCAAGTTTCTTGAAAGCATGGCAGCTAATTAATGCTTCAGTCTAGAGAAAGTGAGTTGCTTAGTGGTATCTAAGCGGACAAGACAGGTGAGAGTAGGCACCTTACTGCCATGAGCTCGGAATGAAAGATTTCAAAGCAACATAAAATAGCGAGAGGCTGGATTTCTCGACAAATGAAGTGATGTGGCACGACAGCTTCAGTGACGCAATCCTGAACTCAGAGCTCGCTTTCCTCCGAGAACAGCTACATAGTAGGTACTAAGCTCTGGAAGCCTGGCCTACAAGTCAATAGGACTCTGTACGGTTGCCCTTCGGCTGGGATCCATGGTGCCGAGATCATCCATGATCAACAGGTACGTGCATACCTATCGTGGACAGTCGTGTCCGCAAATTCCATACGTCTTTCTGTTGCTTTTCACTATGTAGCAGTTACATAATCGCATTGAACTTTCGCAACCGGGAAAGCCTTTCTGACTTATCAAAGGAATCAAATCTCCGACACTCTCTATTAAGAATCTGTGATTGCAAAATCTCAAGATACGTAGTTGGAGATAGAGCTAAGCACATCCAATCGTTCGGTATGGATCAACAATCTTCCGATATGACGCATATTGCCGTTCTGGGCTCCCGCGTCTGACTCTGCCATGAAACTCGCTCCTAGCAATATCAAACCTATAGATGCTTTCAATTTCGGTCACGAAGAGGTGATGCTAGGTAATGGGTCGAACAAATTTCGTCGCGCAAGAAGCGCAGTAACACGATATACGTGACTCTGGCCGCGCTTATAGATCTGCGAGGCCAGATATAGATATTGCTTCATGCTGCCGCTCAAAAAATTCCGGCATCATGCGCCGTGAACCTCCTGGCCGCTCAGCGAGGGGCCGAATCTCTCGCGGTCGACCCACCGGGCGCGAGGAAGAAGATGAAATACCCGAAGTCTACCGGGAAATGCTCGCTGAAGCAGAACTGCGGAGTCCAGATATCTCGGAGGCGGACCGTCCTATCAAGAAACGAAAGGTTGGAGCTCAGAGAGCTACCACTTCTGATGTTGTTTTTGTACCCCAAGTGCCACTGCCAATGGAAGATCAAGGTCAAGCCAGCCGGCAGGTACAGACGGTCTATGACGAGCCCACGTCAGAGGAATCCGATATGGAGTGGGAAGAAGTTGACCTTCAACAAGCTCCAGCTCAGTCAATTCAGATCCCTCCAGTGGCAGGGGGCGATAATGAACCACTCCAGATCACTCTCGACAATCATGAAGGAAAGAGACGGAATGTAGTCTCAAGGCAAAAGCCACTCACCGCTGCCGAGAAAAAGCTCCGATTAGATATACACAAAGTTCATGTGCTCTGTCTCCTGCGCCATGTGCAAATACGGAATCTATGGTGCAATGACGATGAACTACAGGTACGCAACCAAACGCCTAGCATGAGTGGTACCCTCTACTCGGTCCGCTCGATTTTAACATGCAATTTAGAGCTTTCTCAAGAGGATGTTACCCAAGCAAGTGATAGCCATGTTAAATCCAGCAGAGGACAAACCACAGTACAGCCGGTCTACGACCTTTGTTGATGGGCTGAATCAAGCCAGTGATGCTTTTAGCAGGAGGTTCAGAGTGAATAGGCCGGGCTTGAAGCGAGCTCATTGGGTAGATCCTGAGAAGTTGAAGCAAAAAGTGGTATGTGTTCAAAGCTCCACGCAGTAGCCACCCCTCCTCACATCACTGTAGGAGTCTATTATGCCCGACGCAGAAGTCTTTTTGTCAAAAGAAGACTTTTGCACACAGGCTAGGACGATGCAGGGCTCTCGTGACTTTGGTGCTCAGTTGTTCTGTGCTCTTCTACGCTCCGCAGCTGTGGAAGCGAGGCTGGTCTGCTCACTCCAGCCTTTGTCCTTTTCTGGGATGACGAAGAACATGACGCCGAACAAACCAGATTCACCGTATATTGTTATATCGTCCGATGACCATGACACGTCAGCAGATGATCAACAGATGTCTGGCGCCTCACCGACACCGGCGTCAAGGTCTCGAAGACTTGGACGACCACAATTCAACCCATCACGTTCACAGAAGACCTCTATTCCAGGTAACGTGCCTACGACTATCCCGCTTGTCTAATTACTGACTTCCCAAAGGTCCGGGATTTACCGCTCGAGCCTCGCCTTACCCGGTATTTTGGGTTGAAGCATTCAACGAAGCTGTCCAAAAATGGGTCCCCGTCGACCCATTGGTTACCAAAACGATTGCAAAACCATCTAAGTTTGAACCGCCCTTCAGTGACCCATCAAACTGCATGAGTTATGTAGTCGGCTTTGAAGAGGATGCGTCCGCAAGAGACGTTACCAGGCGCTATGCAAAAGCATTTAATGCGAAAACACGCAAGCTCCGTGTTGAATCTACTAAAGATGGAGAGAGATGGTGGGCAAGGACGATGGGCTTTTACGAAAAGCCTTTTTTGGAGGACAGAGATGAGGTGGAAATTAGCGAGTTGACAGCGAAGACTGCTGCCGAGCCTATGCCGCGAAATGTGCAAGACTTTAAGGACCACCCGATATACGCGATTGAGCGGCAGCTTCGGCGGAATGAAGTGGTTTTCCCAAAACGCGTCATTGGTCAAGTCAGTCTTGGGAAGTCGGGATCGAAAGATCAGGTGTTAGTGCCGGTGTACCGCCGTAGCGATGTTCATGTTGTCCGCAGTGCGGACAAATGGTATCGCTTGGGACGAGACATCAAAATTGGCGAACAACCATTAAAACATATTCGCGTCAACAGAAACAAGGATGTTGGTTTCAGCGAAGACGAGCACGACAATGAAAGCGGCATGGAGATTCCTCTTTATGCATATTTTCAAACGGAGGTCTACGCGCCGCCGCCTGTTGTGCAGGGGAAAGTACCAAAAA
The DNA here is from genome assembly GCF_001078395.1 of Aspergillus udagawae. Classification (NCBI taxonomy): domain Eukaryota; kingdom Fungi; phylum Ascomycota; class Eurotiomycetes; order Eurotiales; family Aspergillaceae; genus Aspergillus; species Aspergillus udagawae. Next base: position 1,798,705 of record NW_025091264.1, on the reverse strand, counting down.
ATTCTTACGGGAACCTGGATGTCTATGTGCCGAGTATGGTTCCTCCTGGGGGCGTTCACATAAAGCATCCTCAAGCTGCTTCTGCAGCAAGGGTCCTTGGTATAGATTATGCAGACGCAGTTACAGGCTTTGATTTCAAAGGCCGACATGGAACTGCTGTTTTTCAAGGGGTTGTTGTTGCTAGCGAGTGTCAGGAGGCGCTTGAAGAGGTCTTGTATCACCTTGAAGATGAGAGAAGACAAGCTGAGTCTGAGGAAAAATCGAGAGAGATGTTACAGTTGTGGAAGCATTTTCTTCTAAAACTGCGAATTGCAGAAAGGGTCAAAAGCTATGCCATTGAAGGAGAAGAGAGCGCTGGTGAAATCTCTGAAAACTACGAGGATCCAGAGGAAACTGGTGGCGGATTTATTCCCGAACCAGAGCAGGAAATGGCCGACACAGGAAAATTTTCGACTTATCAACAATCAACCGAACAAGAGCCTCGAGGACATACATACAATGAAGCATCGACAAATAATGGAGCCCTGGGAGATGAAGCGCCCCGTGGGGGAATCAAATCTGACGAGAGTGCCAGCCACATAGAAGCAATCTCGGTGAATCCTTCCGCAAGGGACATTCCCAAGGCATCAAGACGTCCTCGTTATAACCTTATCGTCGTTCCTAATAAGAAAGCAGACAGCAACGAGACCGGCACATCCCAACGGCAACCCCAACAGCAGCACGAAGAATCTCCTGGGATTGCGGAGCTTGAACCAGCGGCAGAAGCTGAGAGTGTTAAGAGCTCCGGGGAGACTGGTCCTGCAGGCTCATCGGAAGCTCCCATTATGGTCGACACTTCGACAACAGGCGGCTCCAAATCAGCTAGTGTTGAGATACTGTCGCGGGCAGCATCGCAGACCCAGTCGCGAACTCCCACGCCAGAGGAAGTTGACGAGACACTAGCAGTTGATGACAATGGATCATTGTTGTCGCATGATCCTGAAGATGAGGATGCGATTCCAGAGTGGCTAGTATGAGCTCCTCTGGTTTGGATCGTTAGTTCATGATTATGTGTACATCCTTGTATAGGCAGTTTGTCAATAGACACCCTATTACTGTAGAACTGACAGGTAGTCTGAGTGATTATCTAGACGAGTGTTGCCTAGAACTGGATTATATCTGTGCACAGACCACTATCGATGTCATAGGGATCAGACGCGTCAACGACGCGAACCGCCCGATAAGAAAGCTTTATGCGTTATGACCCATCAACAGCCGCAACTCTACTCCGGACTTATGGTCTTATTTCTTTTTTAGTTCCTCAAATACTGATATAGCTTCTTCGATTTGCGATGAGACAAGGTGACGGGCCAAGTACAAAATCTGCCCAGGAACAATTTCGAACGCCAAACAAGCCTCCTATATCAAGTTCTTCTACCACCTCTAGTGCGCGAAAAGGGACGACAACATCAAAAAAACATAGTGTGACTCCAGTATCCTCAGCCTCGGCGTCTAAGCCTTGGAAAGGAAGCTTGCTCTCCAGGGATCAACCTACACTTACACAGATTGAATTTGTGACACCGAGGACACAGAACGCCGAATCCGATGATGATGACAACCTCGATTACATCAATAATGCCGCGCCAGATAATAGTCCGAATAGTCGCCAGGTGATCGTATTAGATGAGAATTCCGACGATGATGCTAGTTATCAACCAATTTCATATATACGGGCACGGGGTACCGGGGACGCCGAACGAAGACCAAATGCTGCGCGCAATGTATCGGGTCTGAGAAGGAGTACAGGTCAAGCTGGTTCAGCAGAAAAGCGGTCCGGAATAAAGAGTATCGAAAGCGTCAAGAGCAGCAAGAAGAAGACGGAGAAGCAGCAAAAGGACAAGACACTCACTCAGATGGATTACGTGCGGCGCTACCTGAAGATCGAGCCTGATGATGAAGTGAAGCTGGAGTACACCTATATCACCCCGACGAAGAATGATAGCCAGAGAGTCGCAGGCAAACTCCGTCATGGGCTTGATTCTGCGCCCACCGAGGATGCGACAGCCCAAGAATCCTTCAGCTTGAGTAAGAAGAGGAAACTGGAAGCTGAGGAGGATATGAAAGGAGTCTTGTCCAGTACGTCGACGCCGGAAAAGAAAGTCTTGAAAGGAAGCCCGAAGACGCCACGAAAACCATGGAAATCTGAAATACCTTCCTCTCAGTCACCCGAAAGTCCTGGGGTTGCGATTATTTCATCATCACAGTTTCGAAACGCTACTCGATCATCTCCCAACCTTGATTTTTCGATCAAGCCTACTTCTACCATCAAAGAAGAGTCACCTAGTTTGAACCAGACAAATATAAGCGCCAGGCATGTGTCAATGTCTGAAGATCAATTGCCGCCGACCATGATACCCGATTTTGAATCAGCGGCCGAGCTGGCTGTTGATAATGAAACGAAATTTGATGTTGAAGCGACACAATCGAATTCAGCAAAGGGACCATCCGCTTTAGGGTCCGAGTTGGAGAAGAAACCGGAACCTGACAGACCTCCACCGAGTACGGAGAGAACAGTAGTATATGAAACGGACGCCGAAACGGACTACAGTGATGATGAGCCGGTAGTTGCTGGGCCGAATGACAAGCCGAATGCGATGCCATTTGAGGATGAAGACGACGAGGGTGAAGACCTGAGATCACCACTCAGTGACTCCCAAGACCTCCCTCCACCCATATCACATCCTGGCTTGGAAGATGAGTCTGGGCCTTTGCAGTCTGAAACTAATCTGTCATCCGAGGCATCAATATTATATCAAAGACGACAGCCTGCCACGCAAATCCCACTAGAACCTATCCCTACGCTGAGCACCCAGAAGCTGGCGGAGCTTTTCCCACAGGAATCCAGCATTCAGCAAACCATGACTGAGACATCGTGCACCAAGTCGTCCGCTCACAAGGTTGAGGCATTATCTGATCCCTCCTTGCAGACGCAGACTCAGAGCCAAACTCAAGACCTGGACAAATATTCGACGGAGATGATCCCGGAATCCTCGCCTGTCACACGGCACGGAGACTACGCGAGTACAGGTGATGCTATACTCCCTCAAACCCTTGCTCGGAGCGTGGTACAGGTAGAGTCTTCACAAATAGTGGATCGCCTCAAAAGGCAGGCTGATCCAGACGAAGATTCTCGTCCTAGGGGTATGCTGTCCCGCAGCCAACTTCTCACCTCCAGTGTCATGGAGAGTGTTCCTGTGCCGGGTTTCTGGATGGGCAGTCAGGACAGTGTTGGAGAACCCTATAGCTTGACAGATACATAGTATATAGCTTAACGTGACGAATTACGAAATGCACATATACATTCATGATCAATCTGGTATCTATATCTTGTTCAATTCTTGATTAATCTTTATAGCAAATATCCTCAAGTGTTCCAAGGTGGAACCCTCAGTGGGGCATTTCATGATTGTTCGGTCCGTCGTACGCCCCGAAGGCCCGAACGGAAGCGCCATGCAGATCCACTGGCAACAAGCAGCTACCGTAACTCCTCCGCAACCGTCATCGAGGACGGTCTCTCTCAATTAATTCCAGCAGAACTGATCGCCTCTTTTATTGCGATATTGACTCGCCAAGAAAGCCATGGATATCGCATACGATCATATTCAAGAGGAGATCTTCTCCACCAATGAGTCGTCAAAGAAAGAAGGCTCACAAGACGACTCCAAAACAAACCGATCCAACGTCGACCTCAACACCGAACTCCAAGAGACATTCCGCGCCTTTTCCGCAAGTCCCTGGGGAATAAAGATTGGTGGGCTGTGGGATAACGTCCGCAAACAAGGCGAGAGTTACTATGAAGGTGCCAGGCAAGAGTACGCCGCGGCCAGCGAGGAGGCCGCCAAGGGCCTATCAGACTTGAAAGACACTATCGTTGGACGCACGCGAGGCCTGTCGCTAAGTACTGCTTTTGCTACTGGGTCGTCGGAGAAAAGTAAGGATGAGACACCGACGCCAACTGCGTCCCGAGCGGGAGAAAGTCAGGAACAGGGACCCAGCGACGCGGGCGCAAGCGAGGGTTTCCTCTCCCGATTCAAGGCAGAGGCTGCAAGACGACTTAAGGAGATTGAGAAGGCCGAGGAAGCTGCGGATGAAGCGATCCTGCGCTTTGGTATGACTATTGGCCAAAAGCTGCGGGATGCGGTCAGCATTGTGCCGCCCGACGCGGAGTCGTCAAACAAAATCCTTTTCGAGAGTAAGGATGCCGAGGGCAAAAGAGTTATTCATGCGACCCGATTCGAGGCGCAGCTGCATGTGATCCATTCCAACCTGGAGAGCTTCACCAAGGACCCTGTCAGTGACAAGTGGGCCTCGTTCAAGGAGGAGTTCAACGTAGACAACAAGACCGAGGCCATCGCCGCGGATTTGGAGAAGTACCCCGAGCTGCGATCAGCCATGGAAAAGCTTGTTCCTGAGCAGGTCGACTATGCAACCTTCTGGTCTCGGTACTATTTCCTCCGCCTCGTGATCGAGACCGAAGAGCAGAAGCGCAAGGAACTTCTTAAAGGTTTGTTGCTGGTCGCCCCACCTTGCTTTTTTACCGGAATTTCTGACAAGAAATTATTGCAGGCGCCAATGTGGATGAAGAGGAGGAGGTTGCTTGGGACGACGACTCCGACGACGACACCGACTCTCCCTCTACTCCTCAGGTCAAGACAAATAATACAACCCAGATTCCCGCTGTTGCCAAGAATAAGCTGCTCAAGCCTGACGAACGCCGGCGCTCAAACGACCAACAGTCTCAGCCGGACAGTGAATCCAGCTATGATCTCGTCAGTGGCAACACCAGTCGTGCGCCTGGCAGCCCGAAGGAGAAGAGCCCAACGACAGCGGCGAAGGACGATGACAGCGACGAAGACTGGGAATGAGCAGCTGATACACATCACCTTGGTCATGTTCTCCATTGATGTCTTACCCCTTTGTCTCAATTGCGTCTGTTTACCAGCTCTTTTGAGCTCACCGTTCAGGTAGTTTTGAGAGGAGTTATGGCGTTTGTCTTTGATACTCCCTGGTGTTATGGGTTTTCTTTGCTTTCCATTAGCTCTTAGCGGTTATCTGTTGATATCAATCATTCTACTTGCTTCACCTTTTAGCTGGGCATCTCGTATGCTTCACCATTGGCACGGAAAGGATTGTCCATAGCTATTAATATATTCTACAAAACTATTCGCTGCTCTTACGAGCACATGTTTTAATCATTCTATATTCGCTACATTTGCATAACATCCTCGTATTCGTCAATATCAATCAAGGTTTTCCTCAAGCCCCGCGCTCAGGATCTTCTACTGGAGTCGATCGTCTGGAAAGAGAGCCTCTGCTTGACGCTTCATCGGCGAGGACCGAGGAGCCCCGCATCGCACTCTGTCGCCTTACATCAGGCTTAGTTGAACCTGCTCGCCGGGATTGCAGCGGCGTTTCTGGCGTATTTTCGCGGGAGCGCAAATGATATCCCGGATACCGGTCAGTGGGTGTGTAGGGATACTCGCTTCCCTCGCGAGAATAACCGACTGGAGGCCCATCAGAAGCCCAGCCATACTGATAATCTTCGCCTCTTCGTTTGACAGGACTTTCGTCGTAAGGATCCCAGCCAACCCTGCGTCTCGCGTCTGCGCGAAGACGCTGGCGATGTTGCTCATCACCGCCGGCACCAGTAGTGGATGATTCCTCGAGGAAAAAGTTGAGAAGTTCGTCGCTAATAGAGAGGTGGGACTGTTGCTGAAATTGTTGTAATGACATCAAGCGGAGAAGTGTCTCGAGAAGGGAGAGGGAGGTTCGGATGTTGTTGAAGAGGGGGTTCGAGACGGTCGTTGTGGCGGCAGGTTGGGAAGAGGTTGGGATTCCTTGCCTGGACCTGTCGTGCTTCGCATCAAGAGATAGCTTTGCCATCATCCGCGGATCTATGGAGTCCTCCCTGTCTGGCGCCTCCGCTTCGGATTCAGTGTCCGAAGACTCATCTTCGTTATAGACTTCGAATGCTATCCATTCAGGATCCAGATCTTTCGGCAAGCGCCAGTGTTCGGGGATAGAGTTCTCGTCGTAATTTTGATTCAATTGATTCAATGGATCTCTAGCATTCGACCCATTCAACTGAGCATCCAGCTGCGCCTGGATTTCGTCAGTTTCCTCTTCATCCGGTTCTTCTTGAGCATAAACTGAATCTGTTTCGTCACGCTCGAGCATATGCCGTGGAGGGATAGCATTTATATCTCTTTTCAATAGCAGCACCGGGTTGTTGACTTCGCCTTCTGTGTTGATATTTAAGACTTTGCTCGTATCCGCGTAGAAGATCTTCGATATCTGGTGGATCGGGAGAATTTCGCGCATCCCAGCTAGGCGGATTCCTTCGTAGGGCTCCGGCTGTGGCTCATCTTCATCATACGAATGCACTCTTCCGTCGTCCAAATCTTCAATGATCACCATTTGGTAGTGGTATTCATCTATTCGTGCCTCAGCCGGAAGTTTAGCTCGCCAAGTCGGAGCTGACGTATTGGATGTAAGATCCATTGGCACACGCCGAAGTTTCACGCGTGCCTTGTGGATGACCTCCTTCCACGTGGTTTCTCTAATGCCCTCTTCATCCAGGGGCCGAACATGACCCGCGAAGAGCATGTATATCGATAAGGTAAAGGTAGGGCCAATTTGGATAGCTTGCGCGGGGGACATCCAATACTGAGTGTCACCAGCAGTAAGGAAGGTACTGGCTTGCAACAACCTGGATGGCGACACCGTTGCTGGAAGATTGGTTGATAGTCTGGCCCCCGATGTGGTAATGGCCAAGTTCATCAGCGGCACTGCATCCTCAATTCGTGTCAGGAGCCTCTTGATGTCTCTGACGATGAGCTTGATCTCTGCATCATTACGTGAGCGGTCTCTGGGAGACTTTGCGCCTTTTCGTAGCAACTCCTCGGAGGCAGCTGCGTTTGCTAATCGCTGCCCGAGGGCTTGCATATCCAATCGAAGTGTTTTCGTGAGCGAAACTGCAGACTCTAAAGATGTGTTGCCTCTTGCAGCGCTAAAAGTGACTCCGCAGTTAGCTGTCTATACTCACAATTCAACTAATAGGCATACATCAACTCAATCATATCAATGGCCGGCGAGATAACCTGGTCACCACGTAAGTATGAGGTACAAAGAACCGAGCGCATGAATTAGAGGACGGACTTGGATTTTGCTTTGCAATCTCTGCTGCAGAGCGAGAAGCTCCTCTCTCTCTTCAGTGTTCTCGACATTCTGAGCGGGAAGTACATGAGTTTTGCTCATACTATTAAATACCACCAGACGTGCTACTGCTCACCTTGAGCAGTCGAGACGATTGTCGTATCGCATAGTTGGCAGTTATGGCTATCCCTGAGCTAAAGAAACTACAGTCAGGACATGCTCTGTCAGTCCGCTTCAGGAACGATCAGTCCATACCGAATGGCATAGTTCATTGCCTGCTGGGTAAGCTACCCATGATGTCAACATCGAACTCAGTCACACAAAGGGCAAGCCTGGCATACCCTAGTCAAAAAGACGTCCATCTTGCTTGACAGCCAAGGAGGCAGCTGTACTCGTGGTGGATTTTCCCCCTCTCAACTTCTTATTCGCTATAAAGCACAACTAAAAGAAAGCCGATCTAGATGTCAGCCGGGATGTCTGGCCCCTGAAGGCAAAGGCTTATCGATAACAAGCCACCCAGCGTGGCTCCACCGCATGAATGTTTCATGAAAGTAAGATATTTCTGTCAATTTCTAGTCTCCAGCAAAAGTTATCTCGCCTAAAAGTCATTTTTCCCCTCAGCAGATTGTTATGAAAGAGAACACCCCGCGGGGAGAAGACGCAAACAAACAGTGCAAACTCAGACGCAGTAGACGATACAGGCGCCAAGGTGGGGAAACAATGCTGAGTCATCGGGTGCAAAATCGATACTCCCAAAAAGCGCCCCTCACTTTGACGGCGTCGTACTTGTAACCTCACCTATCCCTCGCTCTCCCCAGCTTACTTGTGATTGTCCTTCTCACGAGATCCCAAGATGGCCAATCAGACCCCCGATTCCTGGGAAGACGAGCTCTCGAAGCAGACCGAGGGCGTAAATCTGAATGCCCGCGCACAATACCGCCCTCAAGCACAAGCTCCCTCATTCCAACCCGGGGCTGCCTCTTTCCAGCCTGGTGCGGCCTCGTTTGTCCCCGGCCAAACATACCAGCAGTACGGCGGCGGATACCCACAGTATGGTCAGTATGGTGGTTACCCCGCTTACGACCAGCAGCAGCAAGGCTATGGTCAATATGGGGCCTACACCCAGCAACCTGGTGGCTATAACCAGATCTACAACAACCAGTATGGTGGCTACAACCAGCAGCAGCAGCAGCAGCAATACACTCAGCAGCCTCGTCAAGCGGCACCGGTAGCTACTCAAGCATCTACAGCTCCTGCTCAGCCTGCCCAAACCGCTCCCAAGCCCGCCTCGACCGCATCCGCCGCTCCAGTTCTATCTATTGGTGGTGCTAGCAGCTCTTCTGCTGCCCCCAAAACCAAGGTTCTTTCGATTGGAACTCCCTCTCCCGCGTCGAACACCCCATCGGGCACAACGACTCCAGGAGATACGATGGGATCTGCCGCCGCCGACGCAGCCGCCAAGGTGACGGCTTCTAAGGCTATTGAGAAGACAGAAAAGAAGGCAGATCAGAAGGCAGCTGGCAGTGGCAAATCGTCCCCTACCCCTTCTGCTTCCGGACGGTCGAGCCCCGGCAGATCCAGCCCATCTCGGGGTGAAGGCGGTAAGACTGGTCGGGATGCCAATGCTGTCGCCTTGGAGCAGCAGGCAGATGTGGACGAAGATACCTTGAAGGAAATTTATGGTGAGAAGAAGGAGCACGTTAACATTGTTTTCATTGGACACGTCGATGCTGGAAAGTCTACCCTCGGCGGATCCATTCTCTACGTTACTGGAAACGTCGATGAGCGGACACTGGAGAAGTACAAGAGGGATGCAAAGGAGGCTGGTCGAGAGACCTGGTATCTTTCATGGGCTCTTGATTTGACCAACGAAGAACGAGCTAAGGGAAAGACGGTCGAGGTCGGCCGTGCCCACTTCAAGCTCACCGTGCAGTCTCCCGACGGTCCCGTGGAGAGACACTTCTCCATCCTCGATGCTCCTGGTCACAAATCCTACGTCCACCACATGATTGGTGGTGCCTCTCAAGCCGATGTTGGTGTGCTTGTCATCTCTGCTCGTAAGGGTGAATACGAGACTGGTTTCGAGAAGGGTGGTCAGACTCGCGAGCACGCTCTGCTGGCGCGAAACACTGGTGTCAAGAAGCTGATTGTTGCCGTCAACAAGATGGATGACCCGACCGTCGAATGGAGCAAGGCTCGTTTCGATGAGTGTACAGTTAAGGTCTCCAAGTTCTTGGAGGCTCTCGGCTACAAGAAGGACGATCTTACCTTCATGCCCATCTCCGCCCAGCAGACTACGGGTATTAAGGATCGTGTTCCCAAGGAACTTGCACCATGGTACGATGGACCATCTCTCCTGGAGTATCTTGCTGAAATGAAGACTCCCGAACGCAACATTAACGCTCCCTTCATGATGCCCGTGAGCACGAAGTACCGTGATATGGGAACGGTGGTTGAGGGTCGTATCGAAGCTGGTGTTATCAAGAAGAACGCCACCTGCATCATGATGCCTAATCGCACTAAGGTCGAAATTGCTGCTCTCTATGGTGAGACTGAGGACGAAATTGCCACTGGAACCTGTGGTGATCAAGTCCGTATGCGTCTCAGAGGCGTGGAAGAAGAAGACCTCCTCCCTGGATTTGTGCTTTGCTCTCCCAAGCGACTAGTGCACTGCGTTTCCGCTTTTGAGGCTAAGATCCGTATCCTTGAGCTCAAGAACATCCTTAGCGCTGGTTACAACTGTGTCATGCACGTCCACTCGGCTGTTGAAGAAGTCACGTTCGCAGCACTTCTGCATAAGTGCGAGCCCGGCACAGGACGCAAGAGCAAGCGCCCACCACCATTCGCTAGCAAGGGTCAGACCATTATCGCTCGCCTTGAGGTCATCAGCAGCGCAGGTGCCGTTTGTGTTGAACGTTTCGAGGATTACAACCAAATGGGACGTTTCACTCTGAGAGACCAGGTAAGCGATGTTGTCCGCCTTTTATCCTTGGGCCACATCACTAACATTTACGCTAGGGACAAACCATTGCCATTGGTATGATTACCAAACTCATCCTTAACGAAGACAACTAAGTGCACAAATCTCGAATACCCCGGCTTTTTCTAAGCCAGATTTCTTCGAGTGTAGGGTAGTGCACGACCTTTCTTGGCTCGAGAACCAAGATAGGAAGGCCCAGGCTTGCTGTTGATATCCCTATGGTGCCCTACCTCGGTTGATGATGATGAATCTTTCTTCTTGTCATTTTCGTATAGAACTTATTGCTCTCTGAGACCATCGGAGATGATAAAAGTGATTGGAATCTTATATTATCTCCAGCTACCTCTCATCTGCTGGGTAGGTGTCGTAAGTCGTAATGTCAACTCATGCCGATGTCTATCCTAGGACATTATACTGCAAAACTGCAAAAGACGAAGCGTATTAACAACGTAAATTGAATCACCTCCTCTTCTTCCCAACGACCTTAGTAAACCCGTCCTCGTCAACTTCAGGCTCAACCCGGTCCCTAGGCGCTCGTACCAACGCAGGAGCCTCACCCATATCGACATCCTCGTCATCTTCATCCTCATCCTCCTCATCATCGGTGTCCTCATCATCCTCAGCCTCAACCCGCTTAAACGCCGCCGCTACATTATTCCCCTTCTGCTGAGCTTTCTTCTGCCACGCCTCCCACAGCTCCTGCACAAAGCCAAACTCCCCCCTCACCGTCTGCTCCCGGATCGCCATTATCTGCGCCGCAACAGGCGCCGCACTCTCATCATCTACCACAACATCAAATTCATCGTTCATCACCTGGATCAGAACGTCCTCCAGATCCAGAGCATCTGTCTCGGGCCGCTCATTGATCATGTCCGATATGGCGCCGCAGAGCCAGTCGCGCTTGTCGGAGGATGTTGGTCCTCCCCAATTCGATTGTACGGCCAAGGTAAGCGCTGGCCAGTTGTTGATTGTGAGGGTGATGCCCAGATCGAGGTATGAGGCGGCGGTGGTGGGCTGCTCGGCTTGGCTCAGGTTCGATGAGGACGTTGGTTGGGCCATTGTGGTTTGTAGTGAGGGCGAATCGGCCTTGCGGCTGCGTTTGTAATGGTTCCTTGTTTGTGGGAACTGCGTTCTCTATTTGTTGATGGTGGGATTTCGTGCGGCGGGGAAACTGATCGTGTTTGTAGTCTGAAGAAGCGATTCGAGAGGGTATTTGGATATTTCTCCGCGTGATTCGGTTTAAGCAGAAAGAGCGACACTAGCCAGTGATATTGCGGCCTTTTTTTGGGGTAAGAATAATCAAATCACTCGAATCGATTGTACTGGCACGGAGCTTGAAACTCTCAAAATTTTCGAAATACTCCGTGATGCGATAAGAATCAGGTGACCTTATCGGCTTTCTGTATCCATTTCTTGCATCGACTCAGAAGTCAGACACTCAAATGAGCCAACAAATGGGGCAGGATTTTCACTGATCTTTTATTTGTTCCCTGCAAGTAGGTCAAAGTTATTTGGTTTTGTTGAAAATGGCGATCAAGTGTGTATCTTCGAGATGGGAAATTCCTTGGGTCAGACCCAGAAGACATATATCTTCGTGATACGGCGTCTTGCCGCGCATATGAACCAACTATTTTATGCTCATCTTATAGACGATGAGTCACTGGAGAGCTTATTAGTGTATATGGCCAGAGTTATTGATAGACAGCTGAGGAGATACTCAGTAGGCTCAAACATGAGACAAAGAGAATAAAGGTAGAATGAAATTCGAACTCCTCTTTCAGCGGGTAAGAGAACAAGGGCAAGGGAATCCAATGTATTTACAGCGAAGTGGTCAAGTGCTAGAAATAGTGATTTAGGAAGAAGGAAATCATTCTCGCACAGTGGTATATCCCGCCTTGTCTGAGCCATCATGAGAAATCAGTTATGTACAGAGAAAAAGCCAGCCAAAACACAAGCAATGAACGCCGTTTATATACCCTGATGCGCCGCTAATATTCGACCAATAGTCTCACAGAACGTAGCTCAATAGTTCCTGCGCCCTAATCGATGTTGCAATATGCCATGGAAAGGTATTTTGCTGCACAGTTCGCGTACCTCTGGCTCGTGCGAGAGTGGCGAGGTCGCGATACCTGGCGATGATATCTCTGAGAAGATTTTCATATGAAGAGGCAGGTTTTTGCGAGTAGATTAGGTTCACGCTCATTGCAAATGCGCCGTCGGCGTCAGTCGGACCCTTACGGCGAAGAATATACCCGCTTGCTAGCGCAGGACGATAATCCGTTAGATGTGGCGAACTGTTCAGACAATGTGAAAGTATGACGCCCCATGATTCGTCGCAGATGTCTGTAAGCAGACACTCAGACTCGGCGTCAGGCGGAATTTCCGTAGGTGTAGGGGCATTTCCACCGCTTGGGGGAGTCGGTGCGGCACCAGATTGGTCCGGCGAAAAAGCATTCCCACTAGGATTAGGTGTCGCTACAGGCGTAGATGAGATCTGGGGGTTGAAGACACTCATGGGTAATGGCTGAGGTGGAGGTTCAAGGTAGAGATCAGGTGTGGTATTCGCATAGAGGATGGTCAAGTCTGAAAGGAACGGCTTCGTCATATTGTATTGCTCAACCAGGCTCGCCCACGCTGAAGAAAGTTAACGACGCCCACGTCGGCGCTATGAAAACGGTCAGAAACTTACTATCAACTTCATCTTGGTCCACGGGCTCAGTGTTGACGATGATGATTTTCCATCGCGCCTGAGTCTTCTCCATGATGGTTTTAGTTGCGGCCCAGATCTCGTTTCGTACCTCCAGAATATTTCTGGCGGCGTTGGAGTTCTGGAAGCGCAAGCAGTAAGACATGGTTCGCTGTAAAGTACCTGTGTTATCGGTCCACGATACGGATACCCAACGTTGATCATAACTTCTTGAGTATGCAATGTGAAGACTTTTGGCTTCCTGAAGGGGTGATGATCTGTCTGGCGCAAGCTTGAAATTAATGGCCTTCGGAACCGGCTCTGCGATCAGCATTGGCGGAGCACAGTTAAGCAGACAGGGCTGCAAACTTTTCGGTGGACACCGACTATAGACCTCTAGGGCCAAGCTTAAATACTGAGCTTGCGGTGGCACGACTAGAGATTCAGTCGACATGATGAAATGGAATGGGACAATCTGCAATACAAGCCCATTTGCTTGGCCAGCTTGCTGCTTTTCAGCTTCGTCGATATATTTCTGAAACAGGCCCCAGAAAGCGGAGCAAATGTCCGCTAGGGCTGCAGCATGGTTGAATGGATTGATTATGTAGACGACAACAGTATCCTTCGTCGGCGGGCTTTTCAAAAGAGCCGTCACTAAAGGGGTATTAGACCGTGAATCAATTTCAGTTAGCTCTTCACATACCTAGCTTGTCGCATATTGACTTCAGTGATTGCATTATATAGTAGTAATTAAATTCGCCAGGTGCGCCGATGTTCCAAGAACACATGCCACGGTCGAAGCCAGTCGACCTGCTGGCTCGCGTATGCTGACCAAGGTTGCAGCTCGAATACAACAGGCCTAGCCGCTCAAGAAAACCATTGGCCGCTTCAGCTGCAATCTGAGGGTGGATACAATAAGCGGAGATGTCCTTTGACCCGTAGGCAGGCTCTAAGCCGAAAGTCTCCCAAAATGAAATTGCGGGTGGCAGAACTTCCAGGTAATCTTTACCGCGACGAATACGCAAATGCGGCGGGTCGAGCTTCGACATCGAGCTTTTTCCATTTTCCTTGCGCTGGGATGACTGACGAGACATGGCAGCTGTTGATGGAGGAGAAAAGCCACTGTTCTCCTGCAGTGACACGAAGCCATTCAAGTCAAGTCTCTCAATCTCACCCATGAAGGCTGTATCTTCGAGGAATGTTCGCAAAGAGTATGCTTTACTCTCAAATTCTGAGACGCCCAGGTTGCCATCGACCTTATGATCAAGGCAGGACTGCGTGACTTGGTCGACCAAGAGCTGGGCAACCTTAACTTGAACATCCTTGCGGACGAGCACAGAACCAAGCTGCTTTTGAGTCGCGGAGAAATAACCTGTCATAGACCAATCGGAAAAAGTGGAAAGGAAATTGCCCAAAAAAACTAGATCGTCGGTCCTAGAGGTAGTGATCGACTGTTCAGATCTCGCCAAAGGCTTCTCCTGCGGTAGGTTCACCGTACTCCCCGAATAAGACCGAGCACGCTTTCTTTTGCGAGTAACGAATGTGGCAACAGACGCATCGCTGTTCGAAAGGTTCCCATCAGTGTCATCACTCGTGTCGCTAGTCGAGTCGAAATCGGAGCCTGAAGGTATAGGTTGATCCAAATCACTTGTTGGACTTCTGGGTTTATCGATGCTCCTTCCAAGGCCGTGAGGATTCTTTGTTCGCGCATTGCGGCGGGGGAGGCCGATCGTTGGGATATCACCAGTAGTACTGCTGAGGACCGTATGATTGTTCACCACGGCGCCAGTGACCCTAAATTTGCCTTCTGCTCCATACTTCTGGTCCCAGTTCAGTATATTCTCCTTGAAAGCAACAGGGTTGTAATGGCCCTGCAAGTGCCCTTTTTTGACAGATAATTGACTGTCTTCGCTTGGCCCAGCAAAAAGCGTTTTCTTTACCTCGATAGGACTGAGCGGGGGGCTGATTGTCTGGTTATCTTCATTGATAGGTGAAGATATGGGCAGGCCGGCGGACAAAGGGACATCTGCTGGCTGAGAACTTGACATTTTTTCTTCCGGGTGGGCGAGAGTTGTGTCAACCTGCTCTGTCATGTCTCCTTGTTCGGGAAGGTTATCGGTTAAAGGTTGTTGAAGAGGGAGAGGTTGTGGTTTCGACTCCTCGGCATCAATAGCAATTTCAGATGTTTCTTGAGCACCAGCATCCATTTCGTTCACATCTCCGTTTAAATGATTGAAATCAGGGTCGTCAAAGAAGCTGAAGTCGGCGTCAGTAATCCCTTTGGATCCAAAGTCCCTCCGGCTCATTTCCCCGAAAAGATCATCATCATCATTAGTGTCATATAGTCCAGATCCAACAATGAGTCCAGGAGATGGACCAAAACTCATAAGCACATCATGATCGGAGCGCTCTCTGGCAGATGCCCCTTCCTTAGCTTTTACTTTGGCCAAGGTCCGATTCGTGAGATGTCTAGAATCTAGATCTTCAGCCGCGGCGTCCGAGGCAGGTGGTGCATTCGGACCCACTGGGAAAGCTCCGTCTGGCGGGGTCGGATACACCAGACTTGAAGCCTGAAGGTCAGGGTACTCTGAAGCTCTTGAAAGGCTCTCTATGCCTTCTGGAAGGTCCGATCTGGATAGAGGAGTTCCTTGGTCTTTTGTTTCTGGTTCGGGACGGGATGTGGGCTTCGACTCTGTCTCCCCGTCCTCCAGTTGACCCATCCCGAACCATTTCTCTGCAAATCCCAATGGTTCGTCGATGACGGGAAAAGTAGCATCAATTCCGAGAAATGGGGCTAGAGATGTTGGTTTCTTTCTTGTGAAGCAGTATCTGGCCGGCCATAGAATTCGCTTCAGAGGAAGTACAGAGGCGCCTTCTTCGTTTTGCCGCCAGGTCTCCCCAGCTAGCCTTGAGTAAAAGGGTTCCCAGACTTCAACTTCAACCCATGGTTCTTCTTCAGAGGATATCAGCGGCAAACCATAATTCCCGAGCCACTCTATCACAAGCGCTTTCCATTCCTCGAGATTTGACGTGCTTGGAGGATTGGCCGTTGTGTATCCAGAAGAAGCATTCTGAAAATCTGAATGGGTTGCGACCAGCCTTGCAATTGATCCGCTCGGGGATAGCCATAAATCGCACCCTGGGTGGGCCTTGTGAACCTCTACAGAGGTATCATAAGGCCCACAGAGTCGCAAAATGCCAGGTTGGGAAATCGTTTGCAAGGATACGGTCAACTTTCCGACCGATGTGAGCTGAATTTGCAAGGTAGTAAGAGAGGGTACTGCAGCAGGGTTATCATTATCAATTCTGGGGTTGTCATAGTAATCTTCCGCAACGTTAGTGAACAAGGTCCGTAACCCGAGGGGAATGGCATTGTTGCATCGAATCAACTGTAGGCTTAATGCACCAGTGACAGCGGAAATAAAAGATGCGTAAATCGCAGCTGAGCTACCATGGCCATCCGTTCGTCTTGCTTGGTTAGGGCCGTTCTGACGTCTTTGCACACCTTGTGAATTCGTGGCTGCGATGACTGGTTCCGCGGAGAGGTTCTTCACCAGCTCCTTTGAAGTCACACTTCCGGAAGCCGACACTAACAATGGATCAGCATAGAACCTTATAAGGGGAACGAGGACAAGGGAATGGGCCAAGAAGCGAACCTTTGAGGGTAGCCGAACCCACGAAGAGCTTGCTTGGATCATCGCTCGTCCCATTTGAGCACAAAGGGCCTAGGCTCTCGAAGTCTGGGGTCGCAGAGAATATCCATAGGCCAAGCCGTCTAGGATAGCTTGATACTAGGCAATCAAGGTTCCTCAGTCGAAGTTCGAGGTCCTTGAGGCGACTTAGATGCTTAAGGATAGTGAAGCCATTAGTTGGCGAATCGCCCGATAATGTGGCGATGTTGGGCTCTTCCGTATAGATTCTCCAGTATATGTTGGAGAACCCATCCTGCAAGATATATTAGCAAGTTGTCCATACGTCAGCTGCAAGGTGTGCGTACAATGACGCGAACGTTTGTGATGGACCCTCCGGGAAAATCCATGATTTAGTCGCAATGGCTTCTCTTATAAGTGGCCAAGGAAACATCCGTTGCTGGGTTTGGAATCATTTCCAGAGAGATTAGGGTAGAAAATCATGTATGAATGAGCAACCCATAGCACATGGATCTTATCACAGAAATCAGCAAACAGACCAGCTTTCTGATGCCATTGCTTCACAAGGCATAAGTGTACCAGAAAGGGTTCGGCAACAAATTCTATTAATGGCATCAAAAGCGAGGGTACCCTTATCAAGCAAAGACGTTCAAAATCATCTCATGATCAATGATAATAATGATGATACATCATCTGTAGTAATATCGACAAACGAGACAGGGCCCATTTATCCAGACAGCTCCGTCCGATGCCATCGAGACCCGACGGAGTTTGGCTCGGGCCGCCTCGACCAATCAAGCATGATCAGCATCCGCAATGTCACGTGTGCCCAGCTATCGACTGTCTCCACCCAACTTTTTTTCTTTTATCAGTGCCCGCTGTTAAGTGAGCAATATATTCGGAGAGCATCAACAATTTTCGCTGTGGTGGTCGCAGCAACCTCAGTGTCCTCTCGATCGCTGGAGCAGTTACTGAGCAAATATGAAGCTCTCCAATCAATCTGAAGTTCCAGTATATACCATTTCGGGGTCAAATACCGCTCGACCACTTCCCGAATGGCTTGCAAGACGGCGAAAGCGAAGTTTGAAAAATGACCCGGAGTATGCCAATCGCATAGAGCTGCTGCAAGATTTCGAGTTTGAAGAAGCTAGTCAATGTATTCGAGTTAGCGAAGATGGCGAATGGGTGATGAGCACAGGTCAGCTTTTCCTGATGAACTTATATTGTCTTAAATGAGTCTCGCAACTGACTATGGTTTTGTAAAGGAACCTACAAGCCTCAAATTCATACTCACTACCTTCCCCAACTGTCTCTGTCTTGGGCGCGGCACACAGACGCGCTCAATACAACGTTCCTTCTTCTGTCCTCTGATTATTCGAAGTCGATCCATCTGCAGTCCGATCGTTCGCTCGAGTTTCACACACCCTCAGGCTGCCATTATCGAACAAGGCTTCCTAGATATGGTCGCGATTTGGTTTACGACAGGCAGTCGACCGAGGTTCTAGTGCCGGCTGTTGGTGTTAATCAAGATGGTATGGGAGAAGTCTTCAGGCTCAATCTAGAGATGGGCCGGTATATGCGGAGTTTCGAGGTAGATGTTGGGGGGGACGATTTCACATCGACCGGCGGTGGGACGTTACAAGGGGGTATTAACACAGGAGCAGTGAATACGGGGGCTATCGCTGAGGAAAGCCACAACCTTCTCGCTTTCGGTACCTCGATGGGAACGGTAGAATTATGGGATCCACGAGCCAAGGGCAGGGCAGGAGTACTATTACCCCCTAATCAGACCGGTCCGGATGATGCACGATCTGAGATAACGGCATTGGAGTTCCATCGCTCGGGATTGACATTCGCAACCGGTTCGTCGAATGGTCTGATTCATTTGTACGATCTTCGGTCCCCAGTACCCCTGCTCAAGAAGGATCAAGGATATGGCTTCCCCGTCCACACGCTGAAGTTTCTCCAACCCTCAACATTCACACGCGAACAGACCATGGAGCCCAAAATTCTCTCTTCTGACAAGAAAATTATCAAGATTTGGGACCCCCGTGATGGCAAGCCCTGGACATCAGTAGAGCCTGCCGTCGATATCAACTCAGTCGCCTGGTGCAAAGACAGCGGAATGCTTTTGACAGCCAACGAAGGCCGACAGCAGCATGCATTCTTCATTCCTCAACTTGGCCCAGCTCCCAGGTGGTGCTCATTCCTGGACAACCTCGTTGAGGAGATGGCGGAAGATCCTAACGATCCTAATGCTTTCAGTACAGGCCAGACAGGCGCTATTTACGACAACTACAAGTTCTTGACTGTTCCTCAGCTCAAGACTTTGAACCTGGATCATCTTATCGGTCGGACCAACCTTCTTCGACCTTATATGCATGGTTACTTCGTTGCTCAACGCTTGTATGAGGAGGCTCGTTTGATCACAAACCCATACATCTGGGAGGAAGAGCGCGCGAAGAGAGTCAAGGAGAAGATCGACAAGGAACGCGAGTCTCGCATCAGGGGCAAGAAGAAGGCTGCCGTCAAGGTCAACAAGAGACTGGCAGAGAAACTCATGGCTATCGAAGAGAAGAACGAGCGTCGCCAGGCGCAGCGCGTCCTGCAGCAGGGCGGAGACGAGGACATGGTTGAAGCTCCTGCAGCCGAGAAGCCGGCAGGCGGTCTTTTGGGCGACAGCCGTTTCTCGAAGATGTTCGAGGATGAGGAATTCGCCGTCGACGAAACTTCACGGGAATTCCAGCTCATTAACCCAAGCACCGCTCCCGGGCCCGCCGAACGCAAGGAACGCGGCCTCACCGCCGTTGAACAGGAAGAGGTGGACGAAGTCCCCGGCTCCAGCTCCGACGACGACTCCGCATCCGAACGCGAAGCAGAAAGACCAGTCCGGAGCAGGTCCCCGCGCTCTGGAAAGATCTCCACAGCCTCGTACAAGCGCACTAACCGTCCCCCGCCCCAGATGCGCGTCTCCTCCTCAATAACGAGCCATTCCACCCGCGAGCGGTCATTCGCTTCACGCGCCCAGAATGTGCGCACGAAGACCAAACCCGCGCGTCGTGGCGGCGTGGTCGGAGAAAGAGAATTCACCTTCACCCCACAGGGCAAGTCAAACCAAAGCAAGAAGCCTGCCCATACGCCTGCCAGCAGTGATTACAAGTCTAAGGAACGCCGCAGCGCGTCTGGTAACACGTTCCGAAGGATGTGATGAAAGAACATATCTGAAGTTCTCCATCAAGTTTCGCTGCTATCCTCACGCCTCATACTGGGCCGGATGTTATAGATGCTCGCAAGCAGCACCGTTCTCCTGGCGGGTAGCCTAGCTTGGGCTTTCCTAGGCAACAGAGGCTAGCGCGCTGTATAGGCTACTATGTCAATGGCATCATCCAAACCACCGTATGAGCCCTCGGGGCGCCTTCGGCACTAGGTCAAGGGATCTTAGCCATTCTTCTAAACTCACAACTTTTGCAACTGACTGCAACAAGTTGAGCTATAGAAGGGTTTTTCATTTCCGCATGCTTTGAAGAAGTTTCATGTACATATACCAGCACCAACAAAAGGAGTATAGGGGCGTTATAGATAGGTTTAGGACGGCTTTTCCTGCATACGTTAAGAGACTCACTTAGAACAGTCTGATCGAAAAGTCTTTCTTTCATTGCATTATCTGTGTCATCGTCAGATCGAACTCCTACTCCAAAACTGTTTCCAGGCCCGCCTAGTCAAAAATCACACCCCATCTGAACCATGTTGCTCAAAATACAAAAGTATATATGGACATGCTAAAGGAGACAAAAGCAAACTTGGGACGAGAATAAGAAGCTAGTTGCAGGCTGAGATAAAAAATCTAGCAATCCCAAACAGAAAGGAATACTATCCTCGAAAGCAAAGATCAATCTTTTGAAAACATGCAAAAAAGGGGGTAAAGGGAAAAAACACAAGAGTCATTCTATTTCCTCAGTAAGCTGCACTTGCTGTCTTGCTCAGTCTATAGAGATAGCCACCTTACTCGGGTAGCAGAAAGAGAAATTGAAGGCTCATTACTTAAAGAGGAAACAATGCGCCAAAAATCCAGAACTTGGAGTATGCGATTCGGCGATGCCGTATCCATGAAATTGTGTCAAGATGATGAAGGATAAAAGAAGCATCATCTTCACGGATGGTGGCGAGAAGTATGGAAGAATGAGGGTTGTAGAAATTGAATATGCAATCGAAGCGCGCAGCGCTTATGGACTATTGGAGTAAGTCCTTGATATTCAGAAGATTCCGCTTGTGTCATAGAAAGAGCCGCTGGCAGTGGGACTTTCCACGTGTTCCAATGACAATAGAGGTCCGGCAACGCGCATTGAGCGTTTATTGAAGACGTTCTCGGACGTGCCCTTGGTTTTATCAAGACCAAACGTGGAAGCCTGGAAGGCCGGCACCACGTCTGCCACTGCCGCGTCGCGAACCACCGGGGTCAGCACCATGATTGCCTTGTCTGCCCTCTTCAAAGCTCCTTCTCGAAGCCCCGAAATCACTCATGGCAAACAACAAAGGCTCATCCTCTTCAACCTGCGCCGAATGTAATGGATAGTTGCGGCCCGCACTGACACGTCGCCCAGACCCTCGTCGGTCTTCCGTTGTTGAGTTACCACTATTGCTACCGCTTGCGTTGCCATCCCGGTCATTGTCGCGCTCAGTGAGGTAGGTGGGTATACCAGTGCCACGAGCTAAGCTGCTAGAGCCGGAGCTCAGGGAATGAGCACCACCAAAAGACCCTCGGCCACGGAACTGGCCTAAGCGCGGTTGATACAAGTTGTGATTAGCAGATGAGGATAATTCCGGTGTCTGCCCAGAGACAATTGCATCTCTCTGTGAGCGGATTTCACGCTTGACCGGGCTCGGATGCGCAGTCGGGCCTTGGTTCGACGATGATGAGGAACGCTGGCTTTCCTGCTGTTGTTCAGAATTTGTGGCGACATTCTGGTATTCGTGTCGCTGATGCAGCGTGCTCAAACTGACGTTGGTTCTCTCCTCCGCACCAAGACTGACACTGCGCATATTGAAAGGGAAAATTTCCTCGTCATCAGCCACGACAGAACGCCGGTTCTGAGCGGCAGAGCTAGAGCGACGATATGTAGGCGGAAAGATCCGCGGAGACGTCGGAATATCGATCGCAGTAACTGTGGAAGGCCGATGCACCAAGGATGCCTCTTCGCCCGTGGTATCCTCAGGCAGCGAGGTGGGATCTACATGAAGGAGTCTTCGGTCGCTGTGCCCGGGATCATTGTAATCGACAATACTGTTTGAACTTAGACGAGAAGGTATAGCCGGGGTGTGTGGGGTATGAGGTGATATAGGCTTCCCAGGTGAAGAGGCCGTGGAAACGGATGCTCCAGCTACCATTGGTGGCACTCCTGAGAGTTGCTTGCTCGAGGCATTGGATGAACGTTGCAGAAGCAGAGACGATGACATTGAGTCTGAGAGAGCGGCATTTGAGTCACGCATACGTTGAAATCGAGTTAGGGCTGCACTCGTAACCGTCGTCCTGCGAGCAACGGCATCGAGGTTGGAGGAATTCGAAGGACTCAACAAATCCTTCCGCAAGTCGAGCATCTTCAAAAACTCGGAAATCTTCTCATCATCTGCGTGAAGAGAATCTGCGCTCGTTCCAGTGACCTCCGCAAGTAACCCAGAGCCAGGCTGAGCGCCGGCTGATGTTGCACTTGCTTTACCACTGGAAGCGTCATCATCGAGTTTGTTTATTCCTCCTGAAGAAGGTCTACCACGGCGGTGGCTGAAGGCGCTGCTGTACCTCGCAATAGGAGCGGGTCTTGGGGATGCTGAGTTGGACGATGCAATCGCATTCTCTGAACCCGCTTGCCCAGACTTACGCCCATAGGCTGCTACAGGTGGAGGAGGCATGTGTCTGGGCTCTGAGCTTGGTGCACTAATTATCGGCCGAGAACGAGGAGAGGCCCCCAGGGGGGGGTCAATGAGAGAGGGCGAAGCAGAAAGTGGTGGCGCTTTGAATGGCTGGAACGAAATAGAAGGCCGCCTAAGGGTACCAGGACTGGCTTCGGCAGCGAGAACAGCAGCGCGCCCGGTGGGTGCAGCTCTGGCAGCTGATAAAGGCCTCCGAGAAGCCGAAGGAGGTGGTGATGGTGATGATGTAACAGATTCTCTTGCAGCTCGAAGAGCTGATATGGGACTTGCACCCGTCGGAGGCCCTACATGATGGAAGGTTGATAAGCTTCCATACGCACGACCGGGGTCTGGTTCCTCAACTGTCCTTTTCTCCAACGGCGCCGACCCCGGTTCAGCATTGAAGGCTGTTTTATTGACGTCTCTTGACGGAAACGAAGGACGAAATATTTCATCGTCGGCTCCCATAAAGCGTGAACTCAAAAGAGCCTCAGAATCATCCACTCGGAAGTCACAGTTGGTTCGATAAGTGACCTCAACCGAGAAAGGGCCTGCAGGTGAGTCCGTAACCCCAAAGCTATACGTTTCTACCACTTTGTTGTTGCCCTCGTACAGCGGAACAGTCAAGTGGTCGACTTTGCGGCGATCCAAAGCCGTGCGCCCGTCTAGGATTCTATATCTGATCTGTAAGGCGGGATTGCTGCGAAGTCTTCCATTGCGCTTTGCAAACTTCCATGCGGGCAGGAATTTGGAATATGTGAACAAAGAGCGGAAGAGGACAATACTTTTCTTGTATACGGTCGGAAGGATAGAGCCGAGGTCGGCGGGTGGTTTGGAGGATGCAATACCCAATTCGACTCTCCAACGCTCCAGAATGACATCGTCAGAGTTCGACTGCAGTGGTCTTACAGGGCTCGCCTGACCAGAAGCAGCAAGGGCTTCTAGGACATCCCATCTCTTTCCATTCTCATCCAGGATCACGAGGCTCTGACTGTTTGTGAGTCCCTTCGTCTCCAAGTATGTCTCGATAATCAACGGTGGCGGTCGATTTTCGGTTGCATCACATGTTCTCCATATCCGCAGTTGCTCCCGGAGAATATCTGTATCTTCGATTTCGACATTGAACTAGATTGAGGCACAGCCATTAGCTCAAGCTACGAGAGTTGCAATGGTCAAAGACCAACATACCCAGCGATTCACCCTTGGAGTATCAGATCCCTTATTGAACGACGGCGGGAGATCGACTCTCGAATGTAAGATAATGAGCGCAGCTTTCGTGTGATAGTTCTAGTGAAAGCACCCAAATTAAATTAGCGTCTTCCCAACATGGAATACAATCATCTTGAGGAATCAGGAGCTTACCGTTATAATTTGATTGAGCTTTGCCATTGCTTCCTTTGCAGGTTGTGTGTTTCGCTGTACCTGCTCAGATGGTTCAGTCCCCGTTTCAATCCCCAAGCCCCGGCCATTATGCATCCTGACATCTGAAGCCGGGGAGCTCGGGCCTGTGTCCAGCTCCCTGTGATCTGTTGAACGATTTGACCTCGTTGAAGAGGTTGGCGCTGCAGGCGCCGGCGAGCGAGGATGTTGATGCATTACGCAACAACTTGATTTGTATCCTCCTGTGTGCAGCACAGCCCTGACGTAGTTGTGCCAATGTGAAGTTCACTAATATGACTATATTATTCAAGAAGGAAATGGAAAGGTGACCGGTCCAGCAAAGAAGGCCATGCTAACAATCAAAGAGAGCTGCACGGGCGAGAATGAGAAAGACTGGATGAAAAAGGACAAGATTAAGTGAGGCGCTAAGTGACAGGCACAGATTCAAATTTAATAGTGATCATCGATAGCATCGTTTGCGGTGCTCAGGCAGCAGGATGTTGGAGCACTGGGCGGATACAGTCTAGATAACCTTGGGAGCTTCTCCGCATCGGTGACTCTCTTCTTGGGAAAGTGTGGCGTTCTCACTTTGTGAGAAACCTCTATAGATTAAGGGATCATGGTCACTTAAAGTATAGATGTGCAGAAATTGGATGGATGGACGAGAGAGATTATGACGTCCTGAAGTTTGAGAGAAGAGATAACGGATGAGGAAGTGGAAGCAAGACCCAGTGAGGCACAGGAGATCAAGCGTACGGGAACAGAGGGTCTGTGACGCACACCCTGTGACTCGATGGTTCGCAAGACCCCAGAGGTCGGTCAGGCTGACCAGTGCCACAACAGGCTGAACTTTGGAGATAACAGAGCAAATGAAGAGGCCCTTCTACTGGTTGGTTTTATCTTCAGCAAGGGATTAATCTACGTATATGTCTATCCGAGTCTTTTGTCAGGGCAATTGAAATGTATGGCATGGCTCAAGAGAAACGGGAGCCGCAATAAAACAAAAGTTGGAGAAAGGCGGTAAGGAAACAGGAGTTGTAATCGTATCGAAATTCTGGTACAGGCAGTGATCATGATACGCTGATAAACCCAGGCAGATAAGGTAGCCAGGTCAGGTGGATCAGGTGGGTATTGTAGGTAGTGACAGCTCAAGAATAGTAACAATTCTACTGAGTACCACAACATTATAGTAATAGTCAATCTGTGGTCGATGATATATCTATTATTGATCACGATATTGCTTTCTACTTCTGCAGCCGATGATCACCTATTCTTCATTTAAGATGGGAAGTAACTTTATGATACCCTCTGGCAACTTGCAAGGTACCTTACCTTAGTCCCTCCCATAACCCAACCACCAAAAGCTTCTAGCGAGGTTATCCACTCACGCTAAAGATGATCATCAGCCACTTATAACGAACAGATGATAAGTCTCCATGACACCTACTTCTGCTATATTTCTAGTCCAGAATACATCTTCCCTCTGCTTCTATCTTTTTCGCTTCGCTATCTGCGTCTTCAGGTCGGAACATTGTCTATCTAGCCCAATTCTCCGAAGAGCTTGGCATCGGGATTTGACGGTGCTGCTATGTGTCTTCTGCAGTATCCCAGTCCTTGAGCCCCAGGAGGCCGGGACTGGTCGCCTCGTCTGCAATAGCTTAGCCACTGAGCAGGGGGCAAAGACCTGCATTCGCATGACTTGGCTCACTGAGAGCCAAGAAATCCTTCTCATTGGGAGATTGTCAGTAGTAGGAAACAAAAGTACCTTTTAAAGAACAGGAAAAGTCGTCTAACCGAGACGGTAAATCAACCTCCAATGCAGCTATCAAGGATCTGATGCCTAAGTGCCGCTGCCGACAATCAGAACCACAGCAGGTAAGCGGCTTGCTACCAGGACAACTTCTTTGTTGGAGCAATGGATGACTTCGCAGCTTCAGTTTGGATGTGTCCACTCCACCACATTTCTCGCTCCAGGTGACGAGTTGGCGTAAATAGTAGATATGTGTTTGAAGGGCCAACAATGATAGTGGCTGGGCGTCTTTGTCTGGTGCCAGATGGTGATGCTGCTCTCTGAGATCGCATGTTATTGGTGGCCTAGGCCTTGTTTGATCTACCCTTGCATCCCACTTTCCCAACGGTTTTTTCCGTTTTCCTTTTACTTGCAGATCGTCTCTCGCTAGCGATCAATAGACGCGCGACAACTGTCGTCAGTTGAAATTTGTCTTCAATCGACCAAGACGATTTCAGTCTAGTGATCGAGACTAGGACAGTCGAGAAGCATAGAACGAATGCGTGCAGAAATGAGTTTTCAAAGTCTGCGTAGGATCGTTTGTGCATGCGAAGCAAGCGAACGAGACACAATCATCTCCACAGCACTTGGAAGGACCCAGATATTGGGGTTCCTTTCTGTGGCAGGAGGGAGGCCAAACGAGTTGCTTGCTTAAACTCGAGCAATGACGAGTCCCTGCAAATGCCAACGGCAAGATCAGGTCGTTCTCCTTTTCCCAGAGGGCGTCTGGGTGGAACGCCAGTCTCAATACCCGGAGAACAGTCAGCTAACCTCAGGCTGTCAGAGATATGTTAGTAGATTGTAGGAATCTGTTGTCAATGCGAGATATTTTGATGTAGTTGAGACGTTGAAGGAGTTCCTGACGGCCTGTGTTGGTGCCTAACAGGTAAACTAAGAATGCTGATATACTGCTCGCCTAACATATATATATACTCTGGCTATGTATGTTCTCTCCTGCTTCCCCACCATTCCCGACCATCTGAGCCCGTCAGGAGGATATTAGAGAACAACCGAAAACAAGGAAAGAAGATACCCTACACACGACCTAGCAGCTCATAATGGAATGAGGGGTTAATGAACTTCATATCGACTGTGATATTAATTCTCGACCTCTCGTCTGGCAACATGGAGGGGCGCACAGCTTCCGATTGGCCGATACCCGCAGGGTCTTATCCACGGCTCCAACAGTCATCTGGGAATTCAGCACGAACAGGTCTCGCTGTCCTGATATACGCCGGCGAAATCGCTCCTCATTGCCCTCGAGTTGCCTCAACTGTCCTGAATTTGCAGTCGCATACCTCGCTCGAAAGCCTTCCTGCGTCGCTTGTCCCCTATCTCCCGACATTGCTTCCTATCGTGTTCGTTATCCATCGCTCTCGTCGCCACCGCGTCCCACTAGCTACGACAGCTCTTTCGGTTCCAAAACCCTCGAGTTTCTCGCGAGAACGGAAAATTTGCACTTCGGACACCCAAATTGCGCTCTGACTAACATAAAAAGATATCGGATTCGCGTCGACCCTTCGTCACATAGACACCCTCTGTTCAACAGAATTCTCTTGTCGCCCGCACAGCTCTTGCCAGTGCGCCGTTAACCCTCGGTGGTTACCACGGCGCTCTGGTCCTGGGTCGATAAGAGATTCTGATACACTAGCACTTTGGGCACATGATTAGCACGCTCTGGGAATCTTTCTTGAGAGACGATGTTGAGAGCTTCCGGCGATGTCTGGCGAACGCCAGTTATACGCCTGGTAGCCAGAGGCCTTTCGGCGCGGGAGGAAGTCCAGGCTTCAAGGTCGGAAGCCTCGGTGGAGTGACACTGTCTTCTCCCCTCTCTTCAAAAGGCAAAAAACTAAGCGGGACATCTCCTGGCACTACCACCCCTGATCGAAATACTGGAGGCTCGCGTCCTGGCAAGGTATTGTCCCGCGCAGAATTAAATGCGAGAGATCACTATGGCAGAACTCTCCTACACCTTGTTTCCTCATCACAGAAGCCATCTGCTATTTACTTCGCCACGTCTCTCCTCGAGATCCCCTTTCTTGACTTGTATGCTCAAGATTGGGAGAGTGGATGGACAGCTCTACATCGGGCGCTTTACGCAGGCAACGCTACCATAGCACAGGCCCTGATGGCTCGAGACATAAGTGATGTAACCGATTTCAGCAAATCAGGGAATGTGGGACACCCAAGCGGAGGCTTAATCAAGATTAAAGATCGAGAAGGTTATAGTCCTTTTGAAGTGTACGACGCTACCATTGCTTCACGAGACATCAAACGAATTACTTCCTCCACTGCATCTCTCGACCTCTCAGAGGCGGAACATAGTGACATCGCCTCGAATGCACCTTCCCTTCAAGACGATTTAAGTGAAGATAGCTATGTCGGCCGAGGTTCCCTAAAACCGCGGACGAATTTGGCTGCCGATGAAGTCTTTACGTTTGGCAGCAACAAAAATCTGAACCTTGGTCTAGGAGATCAGGATGACCGTCAGTTCCCCGTGAGAATCAACCTTGAGCGCCCGGAGCACCTTCTGCGCCGATTCTATCGTGAATTCCTGGAGCGGCAATTAGATGACGGTACAACATCTCCCCATCAAGACATGACTCGCAGCGCAGGCCTACCAGCCTTGATAAACTATAAACCTATTAAGATTCAGGCTATTGCCATGTCTAAACTTCATACGGCTATCCTCACCAATGATCCCGAGTCAAATCTCTTCCTGTGCGGCTTTGGACCCGGCGGACGGTTGGGTACTGGCGACGAGCTGACAAGGTTCAGTTTCGTGTGCATCGAAGCAGGGGGGCTCGCTCATAAGAGAGTCATTTCAGTGGCTCTCGGTCAGGACCACAGCCTCGCGATAACCGCTCACGGCGAGGTTTTCAGCTGGGGTAGCAATAAGTACGGACAACTCGGTTATAGCCTTCCACGAACACAGAATCGAGATGATGTGCCCATGCAGATGTCTCCGAGGCAGATCTTCAATCCATTCAAGAAGGAGGTGATTCTCGGGGTGGCTGCATCTGCGATTCACTCTGTGGTCTTCAGTAGTTCTGGCCTTTATACCTTCGGTAAAAACGAAGGTCAACTCGGATTAGTCGATTCGGACGCTCGATCTCTTGAATACCAGATTACGCCTCGGCGCGTTGGAGCGTCCCTATTTAGCGCTGGTATACAAAGTGTGTCTGCCATTGATCACGCCACAATCGTTCTTCTCCAAAATCACGAAGTTTGGGTGTTCTCCCAATATGGCTATTCCAGGCTCTCATTTCCATTGGACGTCAGCTCAAGCTTCATTAGAAATAGCTTCATGGCAACTCGGTATGACACTTCGGTCAATCGAATCGTTCAGGTGAAATCCGGCGGCGATACAATCTGTGCACGGTCAAGTTCTGGCGAAGTCTTCACAATTCGCGTTAACCGATCTGAACATCCTCCGACTTCAACTTCGACTACAAATCCATCAAAGACTCGGAACTCTCTATCTGCCCCAGTCCGGGTTTGGACTGTGAAAAAGGCGCATATGGCTGTCACAGATGTTGATGTCGGACAAGACGGGTCCATCATCATATGTACGGCTTCGGGGTCAGCCTGGACAAAAGAGAAGCGCAGGAAGGCGAAAGACGGAATTTCAAAGGATTACAAATTTGCTCGTGTCCCAGGTCTTTCTCGCGTTGTGGGGGTGTGCAGCAACGCCTATGGGGCCTACGCCGTAGCGCAGCGCGACTGCGATGTGACCAAGGAGCAGATAAATGTCGCTCAAAGCACACTGTGGGAAGACTTTCTCCCATTATCACCCTTCGCTTCGCTAGTATCCACCGTTACTCCGTTAAAGACGGATGATGCCTCGGATGCTCTTTTGGATGGAGGATCCGCCGATGCAATGAAGAGAGTGGCAATGTCGATTTCGGACATTGAATCTTACTTCCAGCCTCTTCGAAACGAGGCACCTGAGGGCACTGTCTTTCTCTTGAGCTCTCTTTCTGATGCACGAATACCTGTTCATGAATTCATTTTGACCGGACGCAGCTCGGTTCTCAGGAAGGCCTTCCATGAGTTTCGTCAGGCATACTACTTTTCTTTGCCTGATGTTTTGGACATCGAGCATGGGCCTAATGGGCAATGCCATGTGCGGTTCAATGGATTGGACTTTTTGACCATCCTCAATGTTGCTTTTTTCTTGTATACAGACAATGTGCTGGATGTATGGCACCAGATGAGGACTTCTGCTGCAAATGTGTCAAGATATCGCCAAGTCCGCTCTGAGGTTATGCGAATCGCAACATACCTGGGCCTGCCAACCTTGGAGCGAGCTGCGCGGCTCATGATAGAGCCTACGAAGAGTCTGAAAGTTGATATGACCCATGCCTTTAACGATCCAACATTCTTCGAGAGCTCCGATATAATCATCGAGCTCAGCGGCGAAAAAATGAAGGCTCACAGTCAAGTTCTTTGCCGGAGATGCCCTTTTTTCGACACTTTGTTCAACGGCCGCTCTGGCGGAAGATGGCTATCATCGCGCCGGACAGATGTAAATGACAGCATTCGCGTTGATCTCAAACACATAGACCGCCCCGTCTTTGAGTTTGTTCTTCGGTATATCTATACGGACGCGGAAGAGCAGCTTTTTGACCAGGTCCGATCGAAAACGTTGGACGGATTCATCGATCTTGTGCTTGATGTCGCGTTCGTAGCGAATGAACTGATGATCGACCGATTAGCGCAAGTATGTCAGAAAATGCTGGGCAAATTCGGTATGACATTCACTGCAAGATACTTGGTTTCACGACGTCGTTTACTGAGATCCTCTAGTGACCACGACCAATGTGTGCGGCCTCCTCAACTCGATTTCTCCCTGTGCGGTGGGTGAGTTCAAAGATGCTGCGTTGGAGTATATCTGCCTCAATCTGGAAGATGTATTGGCGCAAAAGTTGGTTTGCATTCCTACACATATAAGAGGAGATCTTAACGCGCTGCGTAGGTACCTCAGAGATCTTGACGAGAACTTGCTTAACGCGCTCGACACTGTTTGCCATGAGAATCAAATGACAAGCTTCCCAGTGTCGAGAGGACGGAATTCTGAAGCCTACGTGTTTGAGAAGTACCCTGAACTCATCGCATCGATACAAGCGGATAGACGGCGGATGATTGATTCGATGAGGCTTCAGTCCCGTCTCAACTGTCTTCAAAGCTCTGAGGAGAAGCCCCGTCCTGCCACTGACGATAAGGTGTTTGCGTCACCGTCGGTGCAGAAGGCCAAAGCAGCTTTTCTCAAAGAGAGCTCGGACATACCTCGCAGTCCCATTTTGAAGTCCAGACAATCAACCAGTGACTTGATGTTCCAGATGGACGACGACCCCATGTTGTCACCAGCGGGTTCAGTCAAGGGAAAGATAGCAATCCGCAAAGGTAGGGCGCCGGAACCGCCACTAGATTTTCCAGCTTTGGGCACAAGCCTCGGTGACAAGCAATCGTTCAACAACGATTCAAATGTCCTGCGAGAATCGTTGCAGTCGCCCCAAGAGAACGCACTTTCCGAGTCGCCATCAGCAATCAGAGCGGCAGTACTCGAACAGAAGAAGAATGGTTATCCCATCTCCAGTCCATCCCAAACACCCTGGGCGTCGTCGGCTATCTCAACTCCGAAGAAAGATTTGAAGGATATTATGTCCGAAACCTCGGAGAGAAGGGTGTCCAACCTAAGCCTTGGCATGTCCGCTCGCCGTGAGAACAGCAACAACTTTACTCCCAAGCTGTCTCAGAAGGAAAGGAAGAAGCTCCAACAGCAGCAATTGCAGGAGAAACTTGCAGCTCAAGAGAAAGCGAAGGACGC
Organism: Aspergillus udagawae; assembly: GCF_001078395.1. NCBI lineage: Eukaryota > Fungi > Ascomycota > Eurotiomycetes > Eurotiales > Aspergillaceae > Aspergillus > Aspergillus udagawae. The sequence goes on along the minus strand of NW_025091264.1, from coordinate 1,767,292 downwards.
AACACAGAACCCATGGAAAATCTCTACTCCGGTCAAATCACCAGACATGCCTGGTACTCCTTTCGGATCTCTTGGAAATGACGGTGAATCTTCTCAACCGTCAAAGTTCGCTCAGAAGCCTTCTATGACCCTCCGTCAGACAGTTGCTGGGACACCGCCACCCAGATCGTCGCCAAGCGCAACACCGGCACCTGGTCAAGGCCGCAGTGTCTCTGGCGGCCCCCAGCCAGTCATGAAGCCTTCGCCACAGGGACCATCCACAGCTGGGCCCTCGACACCTCCCAATGGTCTGGCTAGTGCTCAGGCCCCCATTAAATCCATACGCCACATACCACGCTCCGAACCGTACCAGACGAGTTTTCATTCTCCTTCACCTAACTCGCTGTCCTTGGCTGCGATCTTAATGCAGCAGCAGACCGAAAAGGATGAGCTGCGCGAGGCAGCAACAGCTAAGCATAACCTTCAAGAGATTCAACTTGAGCAGGAGTTCCAGGAATGGTGGGACAAAGAGAGCAGGCGTGTTCAAGGGATATCGGAGCCTGATTCAACGACAGCCAGCCAAAAGGACAGCGAAGGTAGAAGTGGTCGCGGGGGACGCGGTAGAGGATCAAGCAATCGCAAGAAGCGTGGCAAGGGCCCGGAGAATGCTGCTGGTCCTTCGGGATTAACTCAACAGCTGTCTCAGACGAAGGGCCAAAACGGGCAGAAGATCTCAAACTCTCGTCTGGACAACCTGCAACCCGAAACCAATGGAAAGCATGCGAGCGCTGCCGGCGGCAATTCTCGTCGTGGTGGCAGAGGAGGCCATCCGAGGAAGGGAAAAGAACGCGACCGAACTATGCCAAGCTAGACCATTCGTTGATAATCCCGTCGACATGGATCATGTTGCTTAAACAACCTTTTCTTTATATACCCCATCAGCGCTGTCAGGTTGTACACCACTTGTCATTTTTTATATGTCATGGGACGGAATGTATACTTGGGCAACAAGCGCATTGAATAGAACTAAATCACTGAATTAGATATATGTTCATCATACAAATTTCGAACGCTAATAGGGACTTTGAGACTTTTGTCATATTGGTCATCAATACTGAGTCCATAGAAACTTTCAATTTCATTTATTCAAAAGTAGGGTAAAGAACCAACAAATATCCTCGATGGTCTAACGGTCATGATTTCCGCTTGTCACTCCTAGAGAACGAGCGCGGGAGACCAGGGTTCGACTCCCTGTCGGGGAGATTTTCTTTTTACCCGCATGGTCTTGTTTTCTTTATTTTGCTATCTGTTCTAGGTGATACTTTTTTTTTTTTTTTAAAAAAAAAAAAACCCTCAGAAAACCCACGCCGTGGCGATGACGTCAGCTAATTTTTTTCCCGGCGCTTTTTAAAAAGGCGAGCAAAACGAAAAAGATTGTCGTCAGCGATAGGACTCGAACCTATGCGGCCGAAGCCAAGTGATTTCTAATCACTCCCCTTAACCACTCGGGCACACTGACTAATGTGCTGTAGCAAGGCCTATTAGAGACATATGAAAAGTGCTATGTAAGCACAGCTTTGAAGTTGGCTAAGTGACACTGCTTTATGGTTGAGAAGTGAGTATGGAGTGCTCTGTATCATATATGCATGTCAGACAGAAGGCATGCATATACCCGACAAGACCGATCTTTGGTATTGTAAGCGTACTTTATCTCTTGCGTACGAAGCATGGAAAGTAATGAATACCACTCACTACTGCTGGTCTAGAACTGGCGATGCAAGTGGAGACAACTAGGTATCTACTGTGTTCTATTTCTGCTTCCCAACCATCTATGGCTGGTTCCGTAAGACATAATACCAAACCACCTAAATGGATAATACTTAACTTACTTCTCCGTATTCTGTACCGCTCTTCACGTCTCATACTTCTGACCTCCACTACGACCCGACGTTCTTCGTCGTCATATTCCGGTCTTTGAATTCGTTTCATTGTTTCCTCTCTCTGCTCAACTCCCACTTATTCTTCAATCTCGTTGATCAACTTGGCGATCGTTTCTTCAAGAGCCTCGCCACCTCGGTCCTCGTGCGGGCCTCCTGTCTCACGTGCAGTGTAACTTTGTCTGTTCCTCCATCTAGCCAATTATTACTTCAGCCCCCGCGTCTCTAGCAGCAACAGAAGCCACCAGCAAGCAACCAGCAATTACAGCAGCATTCGTTCATCGTCGCTCCTTGCTTTTCTTTTTGGCTTGATCGACCACCGAGATATCCCGCCGGCTCTGCGGCTTTGCTTTGCCGGTGTACTTGTTTTCAGTTTCAATTGAAAGTCAAATCGTGGCGTTTGATTCCCCCTTCACCTCGATAGTTGATCGACCGTACACCCCCCGGCAGCTGCTTGTCGCCCGTTTCGGAGCTGCATCCGTGCCATCTGTGCGAGCCCTTACCTGCCCCAGCGCTGGCCTTGCTGCCTGCCATGCCGACCTCCAACACCTCCTCCCCTGTTAAGCGCCCGGGCCTGGCCCGCCGTGCTCTTTCGTCTCACGCTGTCGTCACGCGTACTTCGTCAGACTCGTCAGACACCCATCCTCAGAAAGCGCCTGCCCACCGTCCCCGAGCACATGTCGTCGGTGGCGGTCATCGCAGTCACGGTCGCAACCCATCTTTTGGAAAGAACTTAAACAAGCTCCAGCGGCATACTTCTGCTGGCCATATTGCAACCGAAGCAACTGTTCGTCATCATCAACGGAAGAAGTCTGCACCAGCGACACCAGCGGCGAGTCCACGCGGTGGTCACCACGTGCGTTGGGATAGTGGGTTGGACGCCAGCCAGACCGCAACATCGTCGATTAAAAGAAACAACTCAAGCCCTGCTCTGCGAAATCCTCGACGCAACTCCTCTGGTGTTCTGGCAAAGAAAGCGTTGGTGACCGATCGCCCAGCAACCAGTTCTGGGAAGAAGAAGACCGTGGGCTTTGAATTAGGAGTTTCAGACAACGACGACGAGGAGGGCGAATGGGAAGATACGACTCAGTCGCCCGAGAGCACGAGACGCAGCTCGGTTGCTCAATCCAAAGATAGCGTGGAGAATACTGCTGTACTGGTGGACCCCCTTACCTTCGTCAAGCGCCCGTATCCTCAGGTGCCTCGTGCTGCGAGCAGTTTGCCGGAATCAGCCTGTAGGAGCTTTTCGCGTGACGATCACTCTCCCGACGAGAACGATCAACACCAGGACCAGCCAGTTTCGGAGCTCGAGGAGCAGAAGGAAGAGATTGCCCGTTTGCCTGACCACAGCGACATCGCGGCCCGTTTGTTAAGCCCTTCGCATTCTGCTAGAGCACCTCCCGCGATGTCTTCTATTTCTGCAACGGTGAAGCCAGCTCCCGTTGACACAATATCTCGCAATGCTTCCTTGACCAATCTCGCTGGTCCGGACGGCTTACGACGCCCTCTATCTTCATCAACCACTACGCTCGCGAATACACCGGGGAATCAGACGAACGCAACGTCCTCGTCTATGGAAGGGGGTGTTTCCAGGTTCATCATTAACAATAAAACCCGCCCCCACGCATCATCGCGCACGGATTCTGACCCAAATACCCCATCATCATTTCTTCCACATTATCATCCGCAGACCCCACCGTCTCCGAACGGCGGGATAGGAAAGCACAGAGCGTCGCCCCCTTCGAGACCACCAGGCACTGAGCCCCCCTCTCGGACCCAGCAGAAGCTTTGGCTGCAACGAACTGCCGCTTTAAATACCTCTCCTCCCGACAGCCATGGCATGTCTACGGCAGTCTCTCCATCGGCAATGGACACGCCCTTCATAGCTGCATCGCATGGCCGCGCAGGGTCAGGTGTCTACGAGGCCAGCAGAGCGATCGTCAACGGCTCCTCCCGAACTGGCGGAGATACCGAAGCCAAGCACATCCGGAAGGCATACGAGAAGATCGCGTTGGAACTTAGCGTCGTCCGTAGATTCCAGTCTCCAACAGGCGACAGTTTCGCCCGCTTGGCGGCTATCCTTAATGACTCCAAGGCTCCCATAATAACTTCCAATTCCGACCGTACATCGGCACTGGGCGAACCAATCAAGTCGGCACCTGCACTCGCGCAACTACAACAAGTTGGAAAGCAGCAGAGAGACTCGCCAAGTCCTGAGTCAAGACAACTCATTAGCAGAAAGACTTCAGACTTGAAGAAATCTGTGTCCCAAACATACCTCGAAGATGCCGACGACCCCAGCGACTCCAACAAATCTCAACACCCGTCCCAGCGCATCTTGTCGACTTCTGACGAAGCTGCTCACGGGACCACTGCCGCAGATGAGGACTTCGGCGACAGCTATTTCACCAGTGAATCAGATATGATGATTCGCCGCATGTGGGAGAGCCGCGAAGTAGCTACCCATGGCTAGACGATACAATTTTTCACCCGGCTATAGCTCTTACCCTTTTTCTCCTTTCTACTCTGTCTTCTATTCATTCATCTTCATTTGACTTCCATTCTAGCACTAACGGCGTCCGGTGCATCGCTTATGGCTTTAGCTTACGAGCATTTATTACCAAATCAAGTTCGGGATATCCTACTGCGCCAATGGTTGACATTGAATAGCATTGATGTATCTTTTCTGTTTCCTCATCCCTTTTCTTCGAATGCCCTCCCCATGGTCCTTGTTGTATCGAGCTTTTTTCACCATGGGTGCTTGTAAGACGTGGATAGATTTCTTCATCCTCATAATAATGAACAGTGTAATGAACCAGACTGAATAAAATCAGATAAGCACTCTGCAACATTTCCTGATACTCGCAAATGAACAAGCTGCTAATGGCACTTTTATGATCGAGATAGCCCTCCCAGAATTAGGGACAGTGGGCTAGGAAATGTACAAAAGAAAGATATGCAGCGAGAAGTATGATGCTGGTCGACTACATCAGCTCCTAATACGCAATCGGGTTTCAGGTGTTCCAAGTGCTTATCAGGTCTCACACTTAAGGCATAATACTTTACAAAGTACAAGTATAGACAAACACAATTTGACTTAGGGGCATCATCCCCGAAAGAGTAGAATAGTGAATGCTAATGCGAAACCCAATGCGTGTCCATTCTCATATCCTAAATGTTTCAAGTCGTCTGGTATCATAATGGTCACAAAAGCCAACAACCACGAGCAGGTGCTGAATAAGGGGGAGGAAAAGCGACCACGAGAATGCTATACATAGCCAATTCAATCATTAACACCTCTACAGCTCAATCAGACTTTCCTCAACTGCTGGTTTGGTCGGCGCAACTTGTTGATAATGCGCCGGAGGTGCAGACGCACCGATCGGGGAAACGTCTCCGCCAGGGTATGTTCCATATGGCGCAGCTGGAGTCTGCGAGTGTATTGGAAGCGGTGCGCCTTGTGGAGGTTGTTGCTGGAAGTAGTATGACTGGGCGGGAGGCACCGTCGGCTGATACTGAGAGGTAGGTTGACCAGTTGATTGCACAGGATGAGGTTCTGCGTATTGCATATAACCTGGAGACTGGCCCTGGTCTGTAGGCGGTGATTGTTCCGGCGCACTCGCCCGCGCAGGGACAGGCGCTCCAGCTGAGTGATAGTAAGAATCCCGTCGCATGATCGGCGACGGCTGGTGAGATATTTCTGTCTCCCCAGGCCGGGGACTTGAATATGCATTTGGATCCTGCTCTGGATGCGGTGCAGACGCGTAGTATTGCGTCGGAGCAGACGGGCCAGGATATCCTGAAGGATTGTTGGGGAAAGGAGTGGAGGGAGCAGATGGTTGAGGAGATGCGACAGGAGGAACGTTTCCGTTCCATGGCGGATTTTGAGGCACTGCCTGACTGGGTTGAATATACATGCCGGAACTGATCGGACCGCTGGGAGCCGCTGCTGGCTCACGAATGTCCCTGCTGGACTGAGGGTATCCATAAGCGTTACCAACTGGAGGCGCCCTATCGGCAACCGGGCTACCGTAATAAAAGTTTTCGGCACCAGTTTTACCCTCCGCGGTGTGGGAAGGCATTGAAGGATATATATTGGGATATGGGGAACCGCCTGGCACAGTTCCGTATCCGAGCGAATGCTGTGAATATGCACTAGATAATCGTTCCTCTAGCATGCGATCGTAATACCGCACCACCGTGGACAGCTTGGCATGCAGGTCAAGGAGAGTATCTATGGGCCAGTTAGTTTATCTTCAAACAACAACAGATCAACCTCTCAATAGAAAAAAAATTTAATTACCATGCTTGCTCATAGTCTCCCCATAGCTGCGGGCAAGCTTGGGTCTGAGAGCACCGATACTCTCGTACAGCTCTTGGATTTGGGGTTCCCGTAGGATCGTCCCAGGAGGTTGATGTTGTAACCGGTCAACGAGGGCGGCGAACAGGTGAATATTTTCTACCTCGACCGGGCTCAGCTCATAGGGATTTTTGGGCAAGGGTGTTGCGGTGGTAGTATCACGAGCGGAAAAGTCCGTCGCTGCTGCATTACTCTTCAGAGCGGCTGCATGCTGCTTCTTGTGTTCCTCCATGTCCCGCAGAGAAGCCTCGATGGCGGCTTTCAAGTCCGCGTCTTCCTCCTCCTCGTGGTTGGCCTGAGTAGTCGTCTTTGCCGGTTGGTCATTGAGCCTAGTTGATGGCACGTAGCCAGAAGAGCCCTTATTTTGAGCCTCTTCCAAGCTCAGTTGAAGCGCCCGCCGCAGGTCATCATCAAACCCCCCTTCTGCCCTCGCGCCGCGAGGTTCCATCGCGTTTGACTTGGTGATGGAGTAGTTCTTGAACGCAGATCGGTCTGACAAACTAGAGGGCATGGATGACTTTGATGTCAGTTTGGCATAGCAGCCGTCATCGACGCGAACGGGCTGCAGTATCCCCAAGTGAGGCAGGGGCAGAGTTTTGCTGGAGCACTGAGCATCGAAGACATTACCGCAATTGCGGCAATGGTGTTTACGATTCATGAAACTGAACGGTGTACGGCAGCGCATACAAACGTCGGAATCAATCCACTCAGGAGGCTATGCCGCAGAAATCCAAACGTTAGCTTCAAGACAGGATCCGCACTATGGGACGGACGTAAACATACCGCACTGCTTTCCAACATACTCCCACTAATTTCATTCTTCGGGGGGAAGCGGAAACCCTCGCTCTGCAGCCTGCGGTAGGTCTCGCCCAGATAGTTGAGATCCATGCGGCCTTGGGCCGCCATAGCCCAATCCTGAATGAGTTCCAGCATCTTCTCCTTCACATCAGTATTCAGGGGAGCTCCCTCAGCCGTTAGGAGAGACACCAGGTTATCCATAAATTCGCGCGACGCAATTTCCGCCAGAAAATGGGAGCCGCCATTCTTCACGCATGTATCGGTTAACTAGAGAGATATCAAGCACATCAGCATCGAGAACAGACCCCACCAAGCTCTCGGGTCATAATTATACAACCTTCAATGTCGCAATCTGCACGTTCGGATTCCTGTTTTCTAGTCGCCGTTTGAGCGACCTCATCGCTTCTTTGGGCTGGACGCTTTTCGATCGGATAAGGTCGGAGATCTCGAGGTTCAGAGCAATGTCCTCTCTATTTGATCGAGCAGTTAGCTATGTCCTGGGCAGCTTCGACCACTGGGAAATCTCAAATCAAAGAAGACATACAGCGATGATGATGTCGCACGCTCAACCTGCTCGTCGAGTGGAGAAGTAGAGGAAAACCAACCCGCCATGTTGACGGTGTTAGAAAAGCCTCAAAATCGCTATTTAATGGATGAGAGCGGAGAATGGGATTGATGACGTTGAGAAACAACGATAAGGGGCAGTGAATCACAGAAGTAGACGCAGAAACCCGAGTACAGCGGTCTCACTGACGGATCAACTCGATGGATTAGGAGTTTCACAGAGAATAATCAGGACATTGATAGGAAGAGGGATGAAGGAGATGGTGTTGATGCATGTATCAAATCAAGCTCCAGGCAGATCCATCGATAGGTAGGTACCTAAGGCGATGAGGTGCGGAGTGGAGGCTGTAACTGGGCGAGACCTGCTTAGTTAAGACAAGAAGCTGGCCCATGTGGCATAGTCATTGGCTGGAGCACTGCTGGTAGTGGATTCCTTAGGTGTCAACTTTCCGATTTAGGTCATCAAATCAGGTGTCAAGGCAGAAAAGGCATGTGGCGTCATCGGACAAGGCGGCGAGCAATACAAAGGCCCTGTTTTGATACGGTCATTACGCCGATTGCGCATACCCCAGAAACGTCCCGCAGTTTGCTTCTGCCTTCGACGGAGGTTCCCTTGCCTTGTACAGAGTATTGTCGCATTTATTCTGTTTCAATCAAGTGGTCCTTCGGTCATTATTCTATCCACCCTCGTCAGTCAGACATTCGTTGATTTCCACTCTCTTATACAGGGGTACTGTCTGCCCATATTTTCGTTCAGTATCTGCCCCTGCTTCTATTTTCCCCTCCTCTGCTCCGATTCACAGACCGTTTCTCCTTTTATACCGCCCCCGAATACCTAGTGGCTCCCCCGAAGCGTTTTCCCCGCGGTGCTTCTGTCAAGATCATGCGGTAGAGAATATCTCTCTTCATCCCTGTATAATGACCTTGGATGCAGCATCGTTACCCTCTCCGCCGAATTTTGCGCCGTGGAAGAATCCCGATCCGCCGCACTCCTTGAGTGGCATGCAATCGGGTGTAGAGCGAAATGGCAGATCAGGTTCACATCAAAATGGCAACAATGCCTCCTCCCGAATACCACGATTTCCCAACATTAAGGATCTTCAAGATGAAGCAGCCTCTCTGGATGTGAACGACTCAACTCCGGTGCGTATTCCTCTTTTGTTGATTCGCCTTGAGTTTTCCACTGTGGCATATCGCTAATATGAGTCTCATAGTTGAGTGACTTGGTCGGACGCGCACAGGAGGCGATCGAGCTAGCTAGGGAGTACGCTGATACCGAAGAATTGGACAAAGCTTATGTGCAATACCTGCGTGCATCTGAGATCACTATTAACATCATACCGCACCATCCTGACTACCGCATTACCGTCAACCAGAGCCCGGCATGGTACAAGCAATTTGCGAGTCTTATGATGGTACGCTTTTCAGCCATAAGAGGGCGGTTCATGTTTTTTTAAGTGAACACGCCAACGAAAATGGGATTCCCGACGAGATAGATCGTGTGGCTGACAAATTGATAGGCTGTGCGGACGAAGCAAGGGACGATGGACGATATCAAACAACAGATTTTGGAGGATAATTTGGCTAGCAATATCCAACCGCTGGGGCCATCCCACTTCGCTACATCGGGATCTCAGGGAACCGCCGCGGCAACGTCTCAGAGTGCAGCATCTAGGGGTCGTCAGAATGAGGCAGGTGAGAGATCAATACGGATGCCGAGTCCTTCGGAATTTCAAAGAGCGCCTGAAACACGACCCAAGCCGAACAGATATTCGGCCCCTGCTGAGGACCTACTTGCCCAACGCTTCGCTAAACTAAGGGCAGCACCATATCCCGTGAATGGTCAAAATCATCCGAATAATGGACAAAACGATGCAGCTACAACGCCTTCGCCGCCTAAATACCTTAACGACTATCCTCCTCGTCCGTCATCTTACATACAGCAAGGTTCACAGTCCAGCTCAAACTTGAGCTCACCCTCGAGGCGCCCTCTAGGGCCCCGTAGTATGGGGACAAATCGCGACGTACCGAACCCGCCTCCGAAGATACCACTTAATACCTCTCTTCCGCGGGCCCCTGATCCAGCTTACAGTCCGATATGGACAGTGCCTTCTCAACCTCCATCAAACCCGCCGAGAACATCTACTGAGAGCTCCCGCCCTGTCAATCCGCGATACTCACAGTTAGCCAACTCTCCCCGTGGCAGCCCCAGTCGTGGTGGTCTTGATGACAATCCCTATCGATCGACGACGCCAAATGGCGTTCACCAGGTCAGAGAAGCCAGGAGTAGCTCTGCAGATCTACCGCATAGCACTACTATCACCGCTCAAGCTTTACTGGAGTACCTTCGCAAATACAATGTTTTGTTGATCGATGTACGACCTCGCGAGAAATTCGACGGAGGTCATATTTACGCGAAATCAATCCTCTGCATTGAACCGGTGGCATTGAAAGAGAACGTGTCTGCGGAGGAACTTGAAGAGCGGCTGGTGGTATCCCCTGAACATGAGCAGGCGCTGTTCGAGAGGCGCAATGAGTTTGACCTCGTTGTGTACTATGACCAGAAAACGGACTCAGTCAGCTACCTTGCGGGGTCGCCTGTTGGGACAACAGCTCCTCATCTTCGAGCTTTGCACGACACATTGTATGAATTTAATGCGTACAAGCCCTTAAAAGATGCACGGCCACCTGCGTTACTATTGGGTGGACTCGATGCATGGATTGACCTTTTGGGACAGCAGTCTTTGGCAACATCGACAACTGCTGCCGTAATGGGATCCATACAGGCCAAGAGGCCGGCGATGAGACCGGGTCGACCTCTTGGGAGGGTACCGACCATGGCGAGTGCCAATTCTAGTCTTGAAGTCCGAAAAAGAAGGCTGCGCGAATATAAGCCTTTGAATCCGGAAGAATTGACCGCATGGATGGAGAAGTCGAAGAATGAGGAGATTGACACAAGCACCTATATCGAGGAGGATGTGCTGACAGAAGAACCGGAAGATGCTTCTGGGCAACAAGAGCCTCCGGTTACACCTTTCGTGCATACATATGAGGACTTCTTGCGTCGCTTCCCGGAACCGCATGCAATTCAGGAATCGATGGTTGTGCCGCACTCTCAGCCATTGATACCTTCATCAACACCCAATTACGCTGCTCCTGTACCTGTTGCGCCATCACGACCTCCTCCCGCCGTACCCCGACCGAGCTATAGTGGCGTCTCAGATGGCCGGCAAATTCAGGCACCCCTGGAGCGGCAGAATTCTGCGACCAAAACTGCTTTGTATACTCCCAGTTCGATGCTGAGTCGCCTCAAACTTCCGCGGACTGGTTTGACCAACTTCGGGGTGACTTGCTATATGAACTCGACCATCCAGTGTCTCAGCGCGACCGTAATGCTTAGCAAGTTCTTCATTGACAACCGGTTCCGGTTCTACGTTCAAAAGAATTGGAAAGGATCGCAAGGCGTCATGCCTGGGCTATTTGCGAATCTGATTAGGTCGCTGTGGAAGAACGATGTTGAGGTGATCATGCCGACATCATTTCGCAATTTTTGCGGCCGCTTGAATCAAGAGTGGGCAATCGATCGGCAACAGGATGCCAAGGAGTTTTTTGACTTTGTGGTGGACTGTTTGCATGAGGACCTCAACATCAACTGGCAGAGGACTCCTCTCCGGCCGCTCACATTCGAGGAAGAAATGCAGCGGGAGCGGATGCCTGTACCCAAGGTCTCCAAGATTGAGTGGGATCGCTACTGTCACCGGGAAGAATCCTTCATCTCCTCACTGTTTGCTGGCCAGCACGCCAGTCGGCTTCGCTGTACGACCTGCAAGCGGACGTCAACAACGTATGAGGCTTTCTATAGTATCAGTGTTGAGATTCCACCGAGCGGCACGGGCGACATCTATCAGTGCCTGCGTAGTTACTGCCAGGAGGAAATGCTGAGTGGGGATGAAGTGTGGAAGTGTCCTTATTGCAAATGTGAGAGGGTGGCGACGAAACAAATCATCATCACTCGGGCGCCTCAGATTCTGGTGGTCCATTTTAAAAGATTCTCAGCATCGAAAACGCAAAGTGCGCGCAAGATTCATACACCCATTGACTTCCCTTTGCATGGACTTCGGATGGACGATTTCGTCATCTCTGCGAGCCCTGGATCTGCCAACGATCCCAGGGCTTCAGACATGACCTCTACGACCACAGGGCCTTTCACGTATGATGCGTATGGGGTGTTACGCCACATTGGATCGACCATGGGTAGCGGACATTATATATCGCTGGTGCGGGATGCGCAGCGCCAATGCTGGCGCAAGTTTGACGATGAGCGGGCGACCGACTTTAACCCACGCGATCTGCGCTTCAAGGACCGGCTGCAGAACGAACAGGCATATATTGTATTCTACGAGCGAGTTCCGGCGAAGTGAATCCGCCATGAATTTGCATCTTGATGATTTTCGGTTTCGAATACGCCTTGAGCATTCTTTTCGGAGTGATGGTTTTGCTCTATTTGCAGGGAAATGACGGCCGACGACATGATACTTGATGATGATCCATAAATGATGATTTTGACTTTTGGCCTGTTTTCTTTCTTCTTTAGCCATGCATGTTTTGTCCCCGAGTCCACCAGCAATATTATTGTGTATATAGAGGGTATTGGGTAGACACTGTTGCAATGGGAAGTATAGAAGTTCATGACAGGATCTTCATACATTTGTCATTCAATGGCCGTTATGGGTTCTGGCCCATGTCCTCATACATCGTTTCTTGTGGTAGTTGGCCTGTGATGGACAGATTCCGCGGACTCCGGAACCAGGTCTGTCCTGAGGCAGAAAACGACGGAACCCCAAGCACGCTATCCGACAGGTTTGCCGCAGTCGATCATCCCCGAGGTTATGGCTGTTGACCCCGGAACAACAGAGAGGGTTGGTCAACTTGCTGGGTTGCTTTGGAGAATCATGTGCATTAATTGGGATAAATGGGCCTGTCGATTATCAAGCCACGATTACGATTTACTACAGCCTAGATTTTTATAGTATTGCAGTCTGAACTCCTTGCATTTATTCTGCATCTGCATACAGGATTGTTCTACTTATGAATACCATCGTGTTAGCTACCAATTCGCAGAATCTTATGAATCCTTACTTTCTGACAGAGATACCTACCAGCTACAATGACAGTGAGAGTACGAGTCTAGGTACTCCCTAGACAAGAACCGTCAAGTGGAGTACCAGCCTGGCAGGCGAGATCTGGATTCCGGTCTCCATAAGAACAGCGGAAGACCATTCCGATTCAGTCAATCAGAGTATTCATTCATCCTCCCGATGTTCGCTGATGGCCTGATTGGGAAGTATTATCCTGCATTGCATGTCAGCGCTCTTCTTAGAATAGAAGTCCCTACAGTTCTTGACTATGGAAATGAATAGAGCGAACACATGAATACATAAAAGATTATATAATCAGTCCTTCACATCTCGGAGGATCAAGATCGGGACATTAGAGGGGAAGAGAAATAAGCGGCTTTTTATTCGCGGAGGGAAGACGGAGTCCTTTGTCTATCCGGCGCTATCAGACCACCTCTAATAGAATATTCGAGCCAGTACGAAGTAGAGCAATAGGTAAGACAGCACAATTGTATGAGCACTTGATCTGATCGCTACAAAAGGTGCCCGAGAAATACCCGGATCAGATCCACGGCATTAAAAAGGAAGCGGTGCCTGAGGTTCTGGAATAAGTCAGCAGAACAATCACAGGCCGACCCCAGTATCTTTCGGGATCACCCACCCACCTAAACTTTCCCGCCGCCATTGGATTCTTCTTTTCTCCTCACCGAATCTCCTCCTGTCCTCCCCCCCATTTTCCCTTTCCCTATTTCAATCTTATCTGTCTGTCTGTCTTTTGGCATTGCCTTGATCCCTAGTGTCTCCTCAACCCTCAGTCAAATTTCCCATCTCTCCGTTGTCTGGTCCTGGTAAGTCTTTCTGTCTACAGGCGTGTTTACTCGCGTTCGGGGGAAAGCACCTGAAAACCTGGCCTTATCGGTCTGACATCCAACACCTCCGCAATGGCTGACTGCTGACTGCTGGCATTTCCTTCTTCCCCTCTCATCCTATTTTCTTCTCAATCGCTACTTCAGAAATCTAACAACTCTCACCTATCCAGTTCAATCGAACAATTTAATCACAATGTCCGCCTCCAAGGAATTCACTCTCCAGGAGATCTCCGAGCACAACACCAAGAAGGATCTCTACCTCATCGTCCACGACAAGGTCTACGACTGCTCTAGCTTCGTCGATGAGCACCCGTACGTCACATCCCCCCATACAGACATAAAATTCAAAACTGACTGGAAGCCCCCAGTGGTGGTGAGGAGGTCCTCCTCGACGTAGCCGGCCAGGACAGCACAGAGGCCTTCGAGGACGTCGGCCACAGTGATGAGGCCCGTGAGATCCTCGAGGGTCTGCTGGTTGGCACTGTGAAGCGCCTGGTAGGTTTTTCTTTTATCCCATGCTATGGCCGACTTGCGTGGATCCAAGCTGATTCGTTTCTCCTCTGTAGCCCGGTGACCCTGCCCCCCGCGCTAAGCCTGCCTCCTCTTCCACTGCTCCCACAGGCGCTGCTTCCTCGTCCAGCGGGTTCGGCATGTACGCCGTCCTGGTTGTCGGCGTTGCCGTCGCTTACGGTGCCTACCAGTACCTCCAGGCCAATGCTCAGCAACAGTAGATGTGTCTGCAAGGGAAAAGAAAATCTGGAACGACAAATAAAACCCAAAAAAAAGAAAAGTTCTACTCACCAGAGAATTTATACAGGAGAGATGCTGGTTTCAGTGTGACTGTTTTTTTTTTTTTTTTTTTTTTTTTTTTTTGTTCTGTCTGATGGCGATTCTGTTATTTCAACAAGGGATTGCTGGGTGATGATACCCAACGCAGATATTTCTGTTTACTTTCGCTGTGCTTGGTATCTCCGTTCTTTAGGGGAATCCCAAGTCTGATTTTCGCGGACGTTATATGATCATACTTATGCCTACGGATAATATAGTAGAGGAGCGATTGGCTTCTGTCTTCTGTTTCTTCCCCCCCTTTTTTTCCTCCCTCTTATTATATCCCTTTGTCAAATAGACTTTTGAAAGTGTCTTGGTTCAGTTCAAATTCCCCCGCTTGCTGCGGTGACAGGTGGTATACTGGCTCGCTCGTGTTCCATCAGTGGAGTGCGCTATGGATGATCAAGATAGACAGAAGTACGTGAATACAGCTTTGCTCAAGAAATGTAAAATAGAAGATACACAAAAAGAATGATAAATTTAGGACAAGAAAGAATAGAAAGTAGACACAGTGCTGATCATGGAGTGGAAATTTTATGGAATGCAGATGCGTTAAAAGACCATCGTAAGGGTGTTCCAAGGTGATGAATGTCCCCAAGCAAAAATCAGGTCATTCAATCCGAGAAGCAACCGGAAAGGAAAGATGAGGCTCATCTGGAACCGCCATTGAGTCCAGCGCGGACGGCGTCAAGGATCATCTCCTTTGCTTTCTCCAGTCCCTCTTTGCTGCCCTTGATTTCAATCGCCTCCCCGCGAGCCTGGTCCTTGGGCACGTGGATCCGGCATCCCGTCTGTTTGCGAATAGCGTTAATCTGGCTTCCGCCTTGGCCAACAACGAAACGGTATGTCTTGGGATCGGGAAGAATCAGGTAGCCAGTCGCAGTCTGCTGGGACGCAGAAGCAATGGCTTTCTCCAACGCCGACTTAGCTCTGGTCACATTGTCGCTACTTCCAATAAGCACCCACGGGATGGTCGCTGGTTGCGTCGGATCTGGGGCGGCCGCGCTGTGGTCGAAAACTTTCCAAGAGTGAGCCTCCACAGAATCGCTGGGCTCATCAGTGATCAATGGGAGGGACGACGCCCCGTTCGTCGTGGCGCGGGACTCCTCAGAAGCCGGTTTGGGGGGCACTTGCTGGCCAGCATGGTCGACAGTAACTCGGTAGTCGTTGCGCAGGCGTCGGAAAAAGGTGCCATTGTCTGCAATAACGTGGTGCAGATGCCGAGGAACTTCGACCGTCTCACCCTCCTGATCCTTCAGAATGGCAAGAATGTGCTCCTTCGCACTCTCGACAGCGTTGCTTGGGCCCTTCAGCTTAATATCAGACCGTCCAGAGCCTTGTTTGGGAATGTCCAGGGTGACACTAAATTGCGATTCAATACCGCGTCTCGTCTCGCCTCCGCGGCCGATGAGGAGTCTGTGCTGCGCAGGAGGAATCTCGACAGTGACCGTTACCTGGTCTTCGCGTTCCTTTACGAAAGCTTCGATAGCAGCAATGATGTTCTCAACGACCTTGCCATTTCCTTCCAACTTGATGGTGGATTCACTGCTATCGGGGCGGGGGAATCTGACAATGCGCGACGCACTTCCGTCGGTAGGACCACCGGCTTCGGTAACGATCTTGCGAATGTTCGCACCTGGGCATCGTGTCAGTTTCCAAGATGGAAGAGATACTTATATCATCACACAAACTTACCGCCACCGCCGATCAAAGCCTTGTGATACTTCTTGTCAACATCGATCGTCTTTGTGACAATAGCGTCGAATTCGCTGGATCGCTGCAGCAGAATCTTCTTTGCTTCCTCGACCTGCTGCTTTGTGCCCTTGATCTTGATTTGCACACGACCCGAAGCGTCGGGCGCGTCATTAGCTCCCGGGACGTCGATCTGGGCCCCGGTATCAGCGCGAAGCTTGTCCATCTCACGGCCACGCTGGCCGATCAAAGATGGAATCTGACTTTGAGCGACAGATACCGTAGCCGAGTGAGAGTGGTCAATGACCCACTGCAACAGACTCAAAATCTCATCTCTGGCAGCATCCGCACCCTTGCTCGGGCCCTTGACGATGACTTCGTCGGAGGCCTGGCTGGGGCGGATAGGACGAGAGCCGCCGACTTCGCTAGAAGTGTCTGCCACGGATTGATCGTCGAAGCTTGGTGTTGCAACTGTCGCCCTTGGGAATTGGACTCGCACAGAGTAGCGGTCCTGGAGTCTGTTGACCTGGCTTCCCTTCTGGCCAATAAGTTCGCGGTGGTACTGTGCGGGGATCTTCAGAACGTGAGTCGTCTCATCCTCCAGTTTCTTTCCCAGATTGATGATGCGGCCTTTGGCAGCATCCGCTTTAGCCTTGGGCCCTTTGACTTCAACCTTGCCACTGTCAACCTTGATGTCAACATCGAATTCCTCGCGAAGTTTGTTGATGTTCTCGCCTCGCTTGCCAATGAGGAAGTTTGCGAACTTCTGAGGGAAGTCGAACGAGATTGTGTAGCCTCTTTCGAGGTCATCTTTCTCCTGCTCCACTACGAAGTCCTGCAGCTTTGACACCAACTCATCCACTTGACGGGAAGGACCGCGCAGAGATACGTCACACTTATCATTACGAGCATCTCCAACGAGAGCACGGACAGGAATCTGGTCCTCACCCATTGCCTGCTGTTCGCGGGCGATGAATTTGCGTACCTTCTCCTGGTACTTAGCAGGAACTT
Source organism: Aspergillus udagawae (assembly GCF_001078395.1). Taxonomy (NCBI): domain Eukaryota; kingdom Fungi; phylum Ascomycota; class Eurotiomycetes; order Eurotiales; family Aspergillaceae; genus Aspergillus; species Aspergillus udagawae. The sequence goes on along the minus strand of NW_025091264.1, from coordinate 1,750,137 downwards.
TGACGGACTTAGAAATGATATCATTCTGGTCCCCCAGCAGTTGCGTAAGGAAATCCTGCGCTTCCTGTAGGGACTTATCAAAGGTGGCCACCTCGGTCGGAGATGGCCTCTGGCGCGGAATTTCGGGCTGCGAGTTGGTGGCCGACGGTCCTTCATAGACGAGAACAACGTCGGAGCTATCCAGCTCATCCGGAATGAGAAGGTGGACACCGTAATCATTTCGGAGCTTGCCGAGACTATGGGACTCAAGGTACGGGTGGTAGTAAGGATCGACGGAGACATGGCGAAGCCTTGCAGGAGGGTGAGCCTGGACCAAGTTCATGATGTCAGACCGTGCACGGATAGTATTCTTGCCGTCCCGGGAGTAAACCTCCCAGGTCACAGGGCCGTCAGCGCTAGGTGGGAGTGCAATACGAGCATCGTACATCTGCTCCAATTGCCGGATGATCTGTCGTTGCTGAAGGTACCGGGTGAGCGCACGTGCGTGTGCATGAGGTCCAGCAGGAGCGTTGGGATGTTGACGGGACAAGTCAATGCTGGCCATTTGCATGCTCGTAGCAAGCTCCATAGCACGATTTATACCAGCCTCGATGGAGTCCTGCGGTCCGGTGATGGTGAGAAATTCACTGTCATCTGATGCCGGTGGTAGCACAATAGCACAGCCCGTATCAGCAAGGAAGTCATGAAGAGCATTGGCTCCGTCCCCGAGGATGAATTGGTGCTGCCCGCGGTTGATGGCCAACTGTCGAAGGGTCAGTCTCTGCTGAAGATCGGCGGCAAGCCTCTCGATTTCGGCGCGAGCTTCCTGTGCAGCAGTGCGCTCTCCAGTGATCTGAATGTGCTTATCAGAAGCTGGGACAAACTGCACACGTCCGGGTTCAGCCTCCTGCGGGGGAGGCTGGCTCTGCCATGTATCATACCGAGGCACATGCACTTGAGCTTTGGTACGCTCCTCGATAGCTTTGAGGTTGGCATTATGCGCGCCTGCAATGAAGGGGAAAAATTCGGCCGGAATAGACTTGAGTCGCAGGCTCATGTTGGAGGCCCGCTCCTTAACGATAGCTTCAATTTCCCGGCGTGCCATTTCTGCCGCAACGGCGTCGCCCTCAATCAGGACGTCGATCGTGTCGTTGTCGTCTTCGTCATCCTTTGCGGCCGAGTCGTCGGCGCGGGGCACTTGGACGCGTGCACCCGTTCGTTGTTGAATGTCTTGCACAATTGCACCTTGTCGGCCGATAATATGGGCGCGGGCGGATGTTGGGATGGGAACGCGGACCGATTGCTATATCCTCTTGAGTTAACGAAAACGAGTAACAACAATCAAGAAGATATCATAGCATACCTTGGATCCGACTTGCTGTGCAACCTCCTTGAGAGCCTGTCTTACGGACTCGACTGAGCCTTTGCCCTCAAAGATGATCGAGCCTCCAGGGCCGCCCCGCATATCGACATTTGCTTTTGAGCGCCTAGAGATGTCACGGAGAATATCCTTCAGGGGCTTCTTGAGCTGTGCTCGCGGCATCATCTGAGAGGGTGCTAAACGAAGCTGCTCGATGTGTTTGCCGGGGAGACTCATGATTCTAGGAACATCGCCGGCTGCTGATCGACAACTGGTTAGAGCAAGCCGCAGTACAAACAGGGCGACAGAACAACATACTCGCTTGTGGGCGGCCAGCGACACCGTTGGCAAGAGCAGCAGCGGCAGAGGGCCTGGCACCCCAAGTAGCTGCAGCTGGTGCCTTGGGCTTCGGGCCACTTCCCAAGGCGGGGAACAGCTCCTCGGAGCGGACATCAAAAGCAGGCGACTTTTTAGGAGCTGCACTGGGAGCCGAGGGTGTAGCGGCGACTGCTTCCTCGACTGCAGCTGTGTTTTGGGCGGGAATAGTCTGCTCGTCCTTTCCCAATGAAGATGCAGGGGGATGTAGCAGATCATCTTCGTCCACGGTATCCTCCACCGTCACCTTATGCGCCTCATTGCGGGCATGCTCCTCCTCCAGCATGGCTGCAAGGGACTTGGCCCCACCGTTAACATCACTGCTCTGTACTTGAGAAGCCATCATCAAATATCGCCAATTGACACCGGAAACGAGAATTATGTACTCGAGATGGGAGGGAAAGGAGAAAGTCTAATAGGTAAGGCTTTTCGATGCATGTATTAGTTTGTGATCTCCGTCTGGTAAAAAAGCCAATACAGGAACATTGAGCATACCAGAGCAAAGATAGCACCGCTAATAAGCAAAGAGTAAGTGAAACTGACAACGAGTTTCTAATGATATTGGTAGCCAAATATTGTATCCAAAATGTTTGGAGAAGAAGAGTAGAGACCAATTGCTGATCTGTGGAGGCTAAGAGGAAAAGCGACACTGCATCACCAAATTAGCGGGGATGAGGAGAAATAAAAAGACAATTGAGAGGAAAAGTGATCAAGAGAAGAGAAGAAAAGAAGGATGAGTGAGGAGAGAGGAGGAATGAGCAAGAAAGGGAAGTCAATGCTCGTGCTTAACGGGCAATGATGACAGTGATGATCAGAATAAATTTGGGGGGGAAGAAGAAGAGGAGGAAGAGGACAGACAGCTCGATTCGCCGAAGCACTACTAGTGGAAAGGCCGGGGGTGAATTCCTGTTCGGGCGAGGGCGGAGCCGACAAAGAGCCTTGTCTCTTCCACCAGTCGTACTGAGAATCAGTATCGTCTACTGTTAATTATATATACTTCACTTCTATGGAGCCAACTCATTTCTGAGCATTGGATTTCATTCTACAGAGTAACAAATGAGCTGACATGAATGAACCCTCTCAATTGGGTGTTTGGGAACTTAATTGCGTGTGCTTACAGAATATGCTGGCCTCAGGCTTCCGCCCAGAGGTTGTGTCTGCCAAGTCCACCCTCTCCTTGATCACAAGAGGGAGGTGGGATGGCGAAAAGCATTGGTGTAGTTCACTTAGATGGCAGGAACTCATTTAGGTGGAATATCTCATGCCATGCTCTAAGGCAATCTTCTGCGTTTATGTGAATCTATGGAGGTCTAGAATTACTCATCAGACCAAAGGATTGGGCGTAATGGACCTTATATATGTCCCCAACATCTGCTCATCGTTCACTGGATAAGGTTATCAAATATAAAAATGAGAGTTATTGGATATGTCCACTGCTGGAATCCCAGTAAGTGATAGATAGCGTGCGAATAGCTTTGCAGCAGCTGCCCCATCCAAGTGATTTTCCATATCGTAATCACTTGCATCAATTCTCCTTGAATATTTTGATACTTTGCATCTAATAGACTGAAACAGCAGCAAACCAGTCAATTCCTCTCCCTAAGCCATTCAACAATGCTAAAAAGAAGATTCGGCTTCGGCTTGCCAAAACTTACCTTTATCTACCATGAGGATCATCTTCCCTATATTAATCTAATGCGGATCATAAGGCGTCACCTACAGAATAATTTATGGACAGCTTCAATGATCTCAGGAAGAGGAAGCATAAAGCATAAAAGAGTAGCCATCGACATGTGTGGTAGGCTGTGGTAACCGACAACATAAAATATCAGTCTTAACAGTGGTTATAGCCCCTGTAGAGCCCAGACTACCGACACCGATTATAGGGTCTAATCCAGCACTTTCATGTTGCATGGGACTTCCCGTGTATCGTACGGCTCGTGTCAAATACTGTCCGATAGACTAAGGTAAATTGCTTTTATCACGTAATATCACTGATGGTCTTGCTTCTCGAGCTTCTCTAGGACTGGTACTCATCGTTAAGATTTCTCCGACCCGCTAGCGTTGTTGGTTCCAGCAAGTGGCCCAGTGTAGCCACGGAGACGTGCTCCCGAAGGCCAAGCCAGGCCCTGGTGCAACCCAAAAGCTTAAGTAGAACTGGCCGGTGATAAAGTTACTTGCATAGACAGACCCGAAAAGCTTTGCTTTTGTTACCAATTTCACTCAATTTCTGTCCCTGATTTCTGAACACTCAACCTCCAGAGAATATCTCACGACCATTTAGCTCGGCACTCACGACTGGCGCGAAACAGTGAAAAATGGGATTAGTGCAATCCTGGTTGTTCGAACTTCGGAGGCTAGACTTTATGGATCATGGATTAACTCTGGGGCACTGAGAGACTCACAGGCTGTGGTCTCATGGCACATGGACGAGATAAGGTCACTAGCCCCACAAATCGTCGTCCAATCTTCGGGATAAAAAAAAAAAAGATTTGAGAAGATAGCAAAGACTGACCTCCGCGTCTCGACGGGACAGCCGAAGCTAAGCTCACTCCCCGATTTAAAAGGTCGTCACGCCCGTCCAGTGTAAAGAGTAGGAAAAAGGGTTGTGTGGGACGCTGTCTTGTCGCTTCTTGTCAACTCCAAGCTGCATATCTACACTCGACATGGGTCCACGCGGTCTCGATGAAGAAGAAAAGGCTCGCCCTGAGCCAATCTCCATCCCAGTGGAAGAGCAAGAGCCAGTCAAACAGCGTGGCTTCCTCTCTCGAATTCGCTACTATGAAGAGGTGCCGGATCGCAAGTTAGGGATTGAATCACACAGTCTTGACAGGGACCTTCCTGAAAAATCGTAAACCTCCTAACTCCCTGACAATGGCTTTCATGTGGGCGTCCGCTACGATGAACATCAGTTGTTTTAGCACAGGGTTCTTGGGAACAGAATTTGGATTGTCTTTGGGACAGACCATTGCTATCACCATATGTGCGACGTTCCTTGGTGCCGCTGTGACGGTTCACATACCTTTCCTATTTCTCTGGATCTTCCTAGAGCGATTTGCTCTTCCCATTTGCGTTGCCAGCGGCTCACATTTACCCCTTAGGGCTGGTGCGCCACTATGGGCCCTGGTACTGGTCTTCGTCAGGTTGCGATCTCGAGATATTCTTTAGGATACTATCCTTCATCCATTATCGCTGCGTTGAACGTGATCGAGCAACTCGGTTGGGCATCTGTCAACTGCATCCCTGGCGGTCTCGCCCTCAGCGCCGTTTCCGATGGCCACGTGTCGATTGCCGTGGGCGTGGTCATTGTAGCATGTGTCAGTTTCCTCTTCAGTTTCGTCGGTCTCAGGGGAGTCCTGATGTATGAGCAATACGCTTGGATTCTATTCTTCATTATTTTCATGATCATCTACGGCGAGTCTGCACACCGGGCCAACCTAGCGGCCCCTGCTACAGTTACAGGTCTCACCAGGTCAGGAAATGCTCTGAGTCTGATCGGTGTGATCTACGACTCCAGCGCATCCTGGAGCTCCATTGTCTCGGACTTTTACGTCCATTACCCGGTCAACACCCCCAAGGTCAAGATCTTCCTATACACCACTTTGGGGATCACGATTCCAACCTGTATCGGAATGCTGCTTGGTGCCTGCATCAGCTCGGCTTTGGATACGAATCCTGAATGGGCTGCCGCCTACGAGAACGGCATCGGCGAGATTCTCAAGACAATTATCTACCCTGAAGGATTTGCCAAGTTTCTCTTGGTTCTTCTGGTTCTGTCTGGAAGTATGTGATATCCTTTTGACGGATTCCGTTCAGCTCCAGCACGACTTCTCACTAACATATCTCTTTAGTTGGCGTCAATTGCATTGCTATCTACTCGGGTGCGCTTTCTGCGCAGCTTTTTGCCAAGCCCTTTGCACAAGTTCCACGGGTAGTCTGGTCGTTCCTCGTGTTCGTCTGCATTCTCCTTCTCGGTATCGCCGGTCGAGACCACCTGTTGGACGTCCTCGAGAACTTCCTGTCACTGCTGGACTACTGGAACACGTCTTTCTTCGTGATCTTGTTCACTGAGCACTATCTATTCCGCGGGGGTAGCCTCTCCAACTACGATCTTGATGCGTGGGATACGCCATCAAGAACGCCTGTCGGTTATGCGGGACTTACTGCTTTTCTTTGCGGTGCCGCTGGATGGATCGTCGGCATGGTCGAAACCTACTATGTAGGTGCTATTGCGAAGATGATAGGCCAAGATGGAGGAGACGTTGCCAACGAGTTAGCGTTCGTCTTCACCTCGGTTGCATATATCCCTCTAAGGAAACTAGAACTCAAATACGTCGGGAGGTAGATGGGTTGACCTCCCGCAAATTGCTTGTATATTATCAACAACAATCATGTTCTGAACTAAGTCCCTGGTTGCTATAGTACCTAGGGAAGGATTGATCAAGTCCATTACCAAAACAGGACCGGAAGTCTTGAGTCAGTGTATACTGCGGACTTGTATCCAAGTCTGAAGGCGTGAGATGACAAAATTCTTAAGGCACCATCTTCAGTTCAGTCACCAGTATTGCCTTCCCTGCAAGCTCAGGCCTATGGCATAGGTGGCGTCACCGAGTTCAAGAGATACCAATCCGTGCAAGCCAGAGCAGTCACGATGACAACACGACGGTGAATGCGGTTGGGTTCAACGTGATGCAACTCACCTGAGGGGATCAGTCTGAGGTTGAAGATCCACTGCAGGATGACTGTATATGTAAAGATCCCGGCTTTCGGGAACAAACCTGCAGGACTTGCTGTGAGGTTGCAGAAAACGCAGCCGATGTGCGAATCCTACCATATTGCCCTTTCATTTTCCCTGCTTGAGAGCGTGGCAGATGTTTTAATGACGTTGACTTAGGAGATCACCAATATCCACGGCATATTTATCACCTCCCGCTCGACAGGTATTACCTGGTAATAGGCCAAGAACAAGTTCAATACTGGGCGTAAGCTGACGATGACGACGACGGTAAGGTTCCTTAAGATGGTTGATGCAAAGCTAGGCCAATGGGATTAGAAGGGTGTCCGCCGTTGTGTCCTTCCTGGAAACCTAGTGAGCATAAAACTACCTATTATTTACTACTCCGTAGTAGCTTACCAATAAATGCTCCTAAGATACATGACGACCTGGCAATCTGTAGAATGTGACGTGTTCTGTCATTCTATTAAATAGGAACGTGACCAGGACTGGCCCCCTTCAAGGCAGTCGAAGACAAGAATTGAGGTTCTATAGCTTTCAACACTCAAAACAGGGAGTATCGTCAATGCCATTTATTCATAGCCCTAACACAGGATCTAGAGACAATGACTATTGGAGTGAGATAGAACGAGCGAATCCGAGAGAGACACGGTTATGCTAATGCTGCGGTCCAACCTGTGACTGGGATACAAGCATAAATGCAAGGGGAAGTGTTTTCACACATCCGGACGATTCAAAACGCTGGTGTACCTGCAGAAGGGAAAGCCATACCTGTGTACTCCGTTAACTGCCTAGGATATTCCTTGGGAGTGTCTATTCGACTGCTTGCCTGTCTCGGTCTTAGATGACTGCCGAGATAAAGGAGAAAACCAGTGGTTAATGACGGAAAGCGGGAGAGGTCTGAGCACCCTCGATTTTGTCCTACAGATGGGTTGGAAAATTGGCCGAGTTTGATTGTACAGAATTTCTGACTTTCGCCAGTCATATAAGCCGGTGAATTTATTAGTAGATATTTTCTGACGGCTCTGGCAGATGTTGACGTGATATTGCTTTCTTTCAACGTCAAAGGAAAGAAAAACGGGGAAAAAGCAAAAATAGGAAAAAGAATACGGAGTTGACTCCGCAGTTCATATCGACTCAGGACCACCAACGACATCATCTGTCTCAGTCTGTCAGACACTCTAAAGTAAATCACCACACAAAACTAAGCAAAAAAAAATAAAAAATTCTAGACTTATCATCATCGTCATCGCCATTCCGGTCGTCTGTGGCTACTATCTCTCGTCAAAACCAGTATTGAGTTATTTTCTGGAGAACCAGGTACGCACGGCATCTTCCGTCTCTTGTCCCAATTTTCAATGGTATCAAACTGTAACATCAGGTCGAACAGCGTATCTAGGTACGCCGTCAACAGTCAACAACTCAATGGGCCCTGAAAGCCCTGACAGTACACCACACCCATCACGTCTCACACTTCAAGGACGGTAGCTCGATGGTTGGAAGGCGGGGAACGAAGTACAATCTGTGGCTTTGTGCCCAGCTTTGATCAAACGTCCTAAAAAGAAGAATGAGACATCACCCATGGGCCATGATCTGTCTAATAACCTTCCCCTACTCCCTTACCAAGTATCACAATGATAATTTCTGATGCAGATGCAGTAATTGGCTACTGCCGGAACAAAAGTACATCTCTGGATACCTAAAAGAAAGAACCTAGTTTAAACTTTTCGAACTAGTTATAGTTCTGTTCTGTAACATGACCGAATTTTTTGTGAGCATATCAAGCCAAGCGTTTCCCTACTGGGTCAAGCAAGTAGCTGCCATACTGAAAAGTTCATATTTCATCCCATCACCATGATATGGGGTGACTTTCCCAGGTCGGCTATTTGATACAACACTTGTCAAACTGCCATGTAGATAGAAGAGCACTGATAGATAACACCGCAAGCAATGATAAAATAACTCATATCAGACATCTACAGGACTCTTCTCTACGGGGCAGAAATTGTATCCCGGTTGCTGTGGTGGTCCAGCCAGTCAAGGCAATTTAACTCAATCACTGGCTCCTTCAAAGTTCGAGAATCAGGATCAACAATAATAATAAGAATTTTCTACTCATCTATCCCCAACTTTTATCGCATTGTCACTGGGCTAGAACTTGTCTGCATCGTCATAATCATCACCGTCATTTTTCCACCCATCCATCTAACCCCCTGTCCTGTCGTCGTTGGATGATTGTTATTCCTTCTTGTCCCCCCCTTGTGCACTACTGCAGATCGGTGTGCTGAGCTGTCGGGCTTATGCATTTTTCCTGCAACCTGGTGGTTTGATCTCTCACACTCGCCTTGCATTTACTACCTATTCTCTTCGCCCACCTCAGATGATAGATACGTATCACTGCTTCTTTCGCTTCTGCCCTTGTAACCAAAAGTCAGATTTCTGTCACCGCCTATGTTGGAGGTCTTTTTGCTGTGACTGATCCAGCGGCTCTCCACGTGCTAACTGCTGGTTATTGTGGTTACGGCTAGCCCGCGGCAGCTTCTTTCGCTCCCTCTATCTGGGTTTTCATCCCGTCCCGCAAATCGCTCGATCTTTGCAGCAACACAGCGGTATACCTTTTTGCGCCCCCTAATTTTTCCGGGAAGGTCAATCAATAATTCATATCCATCAAGATCCATCTACATATCCCTTGCACAAAACCAGCGACCGCCAAAAATAGATACAGAAGGGATACCCAGGAGCACCGCCTCACCTGGTGGCTTTCCCCCACCTTCTCCCAATCGAGCCACTCAGGCATACCTGTCACCCACCTTGTCACTACACATCAATTCGCCGAACACCCCTCCTAATCGCACATCATGAGCAACGACGGTTTCTCGTCCTTGAGATTTAGACGAACGTCTAGCAAACTGCAAAAAGATCCTCCTAGCTTCTCTTCCCGTATCCTTAGAAGTCAGCAGAGCAACACGTCACTCAAACGACACCCCTCGGCGCCTGTCTATCCCCGTTCCTCTCTCGGTGGAAGTCGAGAACATTCGCGCACCAGATCCAACGCATACGGTTCCTCTTCATCCTCTCTCGAGCAACACAGTGGGGGTCCATCTCCTGTCCTTGCTGGCGGCGACTCCAACAATTCTTTTTCGAACTCGTACACATCGGCCAAGTCCCGCCTGGGGCGGTTTTCTCTTAATACCGACCCCAGCTCTGATGAATTGACAAGTTCCCCGTTTGATTCACGGGGCATGCTCAGTGCATTGGAAGAGAACACCGCTGAGTCCGAGAAAAGTCCCCCGCCGCAACCGCCGAAGTTACGATCCTACCACACCAGCCCCGATTCCCGCGGACTCAGACAGTCGGCGAGTTTCACCGCTTTACAGAACCGTATGGACGCCTTCACTCAGAAAAGCGAGAATGATCCATCAGCAAACACGAAGAGGCACTCGGACGAGGCAAATGGAACAAAGGTCTTTGGGCGGAGTAAGAAGAGCAGCTTTTCGAGCTTTGTCAACAGCATGTTAGGGTCTCCCCGAGGTATCAAGATCTCCGCCCCGGAAAACCCTGTTCATGTCACCCACGTGGGCTACGATAACCGGACCGGCCAGTTCACGGGCTTGCCGAAAGAATGGCAACGGCTCTTGCAAGAAAATGGTATCTCCAAGAAGGAGCAGGAGGAGCACCCTCAAACCATGGTTGACATTATGCGATTTTACGAGAAAAACGCTCGCGGAGATGACGAAGTCTGGCACAAGTTCGACCACGCGTATGCTCATCATCAACCCACCGCGAACACACCGGGGGCCCAGCGAAACTCGCCTCCAACGAGCCCTCGGTTCCCGCAGAACCACGAAGGCAGTTTTGAGAATCCACGCGCGCCTCCTCCAATACCCCGCGGTGCTCCCGCAGCCACTCAGGCGATGTCCCCCCCAATCGGTGGGCTTGTTCCCAACCGAGCACCTCCGAAGCCTCCTGCTCCGGCCAACATGACACCTGCTCGACCGGCACCGCAGCCCCCAGTGGCACGGCCACCTCAGGACGCATATGCCAACCAATTTGGCACGCCTCCCATTCCAGAATCTGAGCCTTTGCCGTCCGAGGCGCAGCGCAGCCGGTCGAATTCGAAGACGAACGGTGCGCAACCGCAATGGGCGCAGCCTAGTGCCGTTGCTTCGCCAGCTCAGTATCAGCAGCAGCAGGAGCAAGCGATGGCTGCCGCTCAACAAGCGATCGTACAGAAGCAATTGGAACGCAGCCGAAGCCAGCGCCAACAGCAGGTTCGCGGACCAGAACCCCAACAGCCCACGCAACTGGGACATTTGCAGCACAACAATGATCATTCTACTGCGTTGCAAGGCCCTCAGAAGGCGCAGCCTGTTCCAGCAGCTCGTCCTAGACAGCGCGCTCGTCAGAGTAATGTTGTGGACGTAAGGGCGCGGTTGCTTGCCATCTGTACCCCAGGTGACCCGACGAAGCTCTACTATAATCTAAACAAGATCGGTCAAGGAGCATCGGGCGGCGTTTACACTGCTTATCAACATGGCACAAACAACTGCGTCGCAATCAAGCAAATGAACCTGGACTTACAACCAAAGAAGGAGCTTATCATTAATGAGATCCTCGTCATGAAAGACAGCAAACACAAAAATATTGTCAACTTCCTCGACAGCTACCTCCATGGCTTGGATCTGTGGGTAGTGATGGAATATATGGAGGGCGGTAGTCTAACTGACGTGGTTACGTTCAATATAATGACTGAGGGGCAGATTGCAGCTGTGTGCCGAGAGGTAAGCTTACCATGGCGAAGTACAAGACCTGTGGGATAATGCTGACATCCAGTCAGACTCTGAGTGGATTGCAGCACCTCCACTCAAAGGGCGTCATTCACCGGGATATCAAGTCAGACAATATCCTTCTCTCCTTGGATGGCAATATCAAGCTGAGTAAGTCAAATCATAGCCCCACTGCGATTTTCCTGCTAACAATGCGAAGCCGATTTCGGTTTCTGTGCCCAAATTAATGACTCACAAAATAAGCGAAACACCATGGTCGGCACCCCGTACTGGATGGCTCCGGAGGTCGTCACGAGGAAGGAGTATGGCCGGAAGGTTGACATCTGGAGCTTGGGTATAATGGCTATTGAGATGATCGAGGGCGAGCCACCATATCTGACCGAGTCGCCTCTGCGAGCCCTCTACTTGATTGCCACCAATGGCACGCCAACCATCAAGGACGAGCATAACTTGTCACCAGTCTTTCGCGATTTCCTGCATCTTGCACTCAAGGTTGATCCCGAGAAGAGAGCATCGGCCCATGACTTACTGATGGTATGTTCACTCGATCCACCGTACCTTCGAGGGCATTTTGAGGCTAATCCTGATCAATTTAGCATCCTTTCATGTCCCTCTGCTCCCCACTATCCCACCTGGCGCCGCTTGTGAAAGCTGCGCGCATGAGTAGAGCCCAAGAAAAAGCTCAGAAAGGGGGCGCTTGATCTCTTCTCATCTAGCTGTCTTTCTATATGTGTCGATGTCTTTGTCTTCTCTCCCTAGATACCCCTTGCTCCTGATATTCCTTATCTTGTTGCATTATGATATGCTGGTACTGCATAATGGCAGAATATTTATGATGTCTCTTTTCTTCGCTGTGTTCTTTTCCGAGCTTGGATGTCATAGATGGCAAATGACCTGACCGCAATTGTTCCTCCGTCCTCTTTTTCCTCATCCTCCTTCCAAACTTCAGCCCTGCTAATACCTTTATTTCATTTGATGTTCGGGTGCTCTGTCTCGAAGCAATGCCCTTCCACCACATCCTACTTTCTCCCTCTCCACCATTCTTTGGGCGCTGTGGCATGGCATGTGCGCCGGGGAAAAGGTGTACTCCTTTGAGTTGAATAATGCCATGTGCCTTAGCTCCTATTTTTCTGCTGTTACAGCTACGTGCTGATGCTGCTCATTCTCGACTGATTTGTGTGGGAGCTTGACTGAAGTATTTTGAGCTTTGTTTCTTGAGCCTGTACTATTCTGTAGACTTTGCCAGCTGTGCTCGGGTTGCCATCAACCCTCTCTTTCCATTGGATTATCTGATGCTCTGCTTACAGTCCCTTCTGTCCTTCGCGACGGGCCATTTTGACTCAACCACACGTCATAGCTGTCCGAAAATGTACAAACCTTTCTTTGCTGTTGCTCATTGCAGAAAGACATATCTGTACTGGTTAATGCAGCGACTAAGAGCAAGATCTTAAGCGTCTTTAGTTTCTATAATACCATGCCAATGCAGAGTCATGCAATATGATTTTATACTGGATTGGCTCAAGAAATGTTGCTCCCAAATTTGTTAAGAGACGTAGATGACATTAGCAGCGTTTCAAGGCACGCGGAAATAGGGTTACTGCATCTGGAAGATTCTTTTTAGCAAGTGAAGCTATCAAACTGAACAATATCGTGCTACGAAGTCGGACCGTCGTCATATTTGGAGGCCTCCACCCTGCCCTGCTGACTCAGGTGGAGCAAGCACTGCCCTGCGGCTGCGGACCATCGTCACCTGTTTTGCATCAGGTTGCAGCCATTACACTTTTGCACTCACTTCCTCTCATCTGTTTTTGGATTGAGATTTTTGTATCCCTTCCACTGAGAGTTACCTAGCCAATAACTTTGCGATATCTTGAAATATCTGCGTCCCCTCTCTGGCCGAAACGATTTACAGATACCGCGACCGAACCGTTACCCCCGCACTGTCAGGCGGACCCCAAGGAGCTATCTACTAGCTACCTACCATAACTGACGCCGACGGACTGAACCATTGCCACTCAAACATCGACAGTAAGGACTACCGCCTCAATTCCTAGAAGCCGTTTTATATACCGGTCTTTTCGAATATCTCCACGTCGGCATTTCGTTGGGTCGAAAAGAGCAGCTCATCTCCGACAATTGTTCTGCCTGAGCCGGAGATTGAGACACGAAAGGAATTATGTTTCGCGCACAACAGAACACATTTGATGATGCAGTCGGTAAGTCTAGTCCTTTGTACAATCGTTGAGTTTAGCTCACTGCATGTTGTCGGAAGAATGCTAACGGCCTTTTGCTTCGACAGCGAAGGCGACGGACGAGAACCTGACCTCCGAGAACTGGGAGTATATCCTTGTATGCGGCCCTCTTCGTTCTCGTAGTTGTGTGCAAAAGGAGGAGCTAATATTGGTTGGTCTTTGATACTAGGATGTCTGCGATAAGGTTGGTGCTGAGGAATCAGGGTAGGTTTGCTGCGAGGCGTTGGTTCCAGTCCGCAACTGCAGTTGATGCTGATGGATCTTCTCAAAAGGGCCAAGGATGCCGTCGCTGCGATGATCAAGAGACTGGCACACAGGAATGCCAATGTGCAACTGTATACCCTAGAGGTTTGCGCTCCTTGCGAACGTGAAATGAACGACTTTGGTGTCTGACGCTCGGTTTCTGCCTAGTTGGCCAATGCATTAGCTCAAAACTGCGGCCCGAAGATACACCGCGAACTCGCGTCGAGAAGTTTCACTGATGCTCTTCTTCGCCTCGCCAATGACCGGGTGAGCTCCGCGCGCTGAATATTTTTTTTAAGGATCGTACTGACAGGACACGCTGCAGAACACCCATCAGCAAGTCAAGCCAAAGATTTTGGAGCGCATGCAGGAGTGGGCGCAGATGTTCGCCAATAACCCTGATTTCGGAATCATGGAGCAGGCCTACATGAAGTTGAAGACGCAGAGTAAGCCCACGGAACACCAAAGCTGGCCATAATTCAAGGACTGACATCTTGATTTAGATCCCAATTTACAGCCTCCCTCTAAACCCGGGAAACGGGAGATCACCGAGGCGGATCGCCAGAAGGAAGAAGAAGAATTGCAGATGGCGCTGGCTCTTTCCATTAGGGAGAAGCCCAGCACGGCCCCTGAGCCTAAAACGGAATCAAGCACGTCTACCTCCTCCGCACCAGCCAGCCAGACCCAGGCAACCACATCGCAAGCAGTGCAGCCAGGTACTTCCGCTGCCACCGTTTCTCGGGTCAGAGCCCTGTTCGACTTCCAGCCTTCCGAACCGGGCGAGTTGCAATTCCGGAAAGGGGACATCATTGCAGTGCTCGAGTCCGTGTACAAGGACTGGTGGAAAGGCTCATTAAGGGGCCAAACTGGAATTTTCCCTCTGAACTACGTGGAGAAGCTGCCAGATCCAACGGTAGAAGAGCTGCAGAGAGAAGCCCAAATGGAGGCGGAAGTGTTTGGGCAAATCAAGAATGTCGAAAAGCTTCTTACGCTTTTGAGCACTCGTAGCTCGGAGTTGAATGTGCAAGACAACGAGGAAATCACGGCTTTATACCACTCGACATTGTCAATTCGGCCCAAGTTGATTGAGCTCATTGGGAAGTATTCTCAGAAGAAGGGTATGTTGATAAACGGCCGCGCGTTGCAGTTTCTTTGGCTAATATTTTCTAGATGAGTTTACGCAGCTCAATGAGAAATTTATCAAAGCTCGGCGAGACTATGAATCTCTCTTGGAAGCATCCATGTCGCACCCTGCACAACCCCAGTATGGTCGACCCGGCCAGACTCCGTACGGATACCCTGGACCTGCCGCGCCTCTTGGTTATTCCCAGGGACCTCCGCAGTCGGATCCTCAACGATATTTCAGCCCACGGCCGCGGGACCAGACGCACATGTATCCTCCAACGTCACACTCACCTGATCCACGCGGCCGCACTCCACCTGCTGGTCCATCCTTCCCACAACACCAGCAGCCACCGCCAGACTCATACCAGCCTGTCCACCACCGTCCAGAATCTACATATGACAACCCGCAAGAATTAGGTACTTCTGTATACGATTCACCTGTCGAACATCCGTCTTCAAGTCAGCGGTTACCTTATCCTCCCTCTGGCGCACAAGTTCCACCCGGGGTTCACCAGCAGTTCCAGCATCAGCAACAAGAGTACCCGCCTTCAGGCTATTCCCCCGAGGACGCATCCAAACCTCCTACTGCCGGCTTCGCCTCACAACCTCCCCAACAGACACTACAACAGCCTCCTTACCCTACGGCAACCGTCGCTCATCAGCCGCCTCCATCGCACCAGCCACCACCAGTCCCCGGTACGGCGTCGAAGCCAACCCCGTATCCTTCATTGACACCTGGAACACCCAGTGGAGGGGAGTATCAGGCCTACAATCCATCGCAGGCTGGCACAGCCAACTCGAATCCTACTTCGTACTACCGATAATGGTAGGTCCGACCAGCGGTGGCCTCTTTGTTGTGTATCTTTCTATGAGCCTCATAGCTTTTTGTTCGTTTGACACTCATGAAGTACAATGAGCTTCTGCGTGGCTCGCTTTCCTGCAAAACACTTCATGTTGGCAATTTTTCAATCGTATATTCACACTCATATCTCAACTACAATTGAAAGCATGTACAAGAAGTGCATGCGTTTAGTAAATGATAAAAACAGCTGTTGAAACATAGCAGTGTACATGTGTTTATGGGGAGCCATATTTTGGAAGCTAGACCTAATCAGGGTCCCTGTGTCCTAACAAAGCATTTCACGTGATGCCATGGTCACACCTCATCAGGTAATTGTTGCCCTTTGGCACAACAGTTGCCTGGTAACTTATCAGATATAATTCTGTCATCTTTCCATTCAATCTATGATCAAGATGACTAGTCAATAGTACCAGTAAAACTGCGGTCCCCGTCTTTTTGACCCATCATTGTGCCATAACCTTGAACTAGACGACGTCTCAATTCAGCTTCCCCGCAATCGCGCTTCCACCGAACGATGTCTTTGTTCGCCCTGCTTCCGGATGGGCAAAATCATATCATTCTTTAAACCACGAGCGTTCTCTCTTGATTGGCGCACACAAATTTGTTATCCAGTCTGTCCCATCTGGGATGCTTAGGCCATGGAGGCCGATTGGGACGAATTGTCGCGCATTCCGGTGCCTCCTCCGAGCCCGCATGGCCTGCCGACCGTCGCGACGACAATAGCATTCGACGACGTGTCAGAGTTACTTTGGGCCGGCAATGAGTTTGTAAGTTTTGCTGCTTCTGGGGACTCACTTCCGATGCTGATGTATGGCCGTGGTTACTAGGGCCGGATCACCTCATTTTACGGTCCCGAACTACAACGCTACACTTCTGTGCGCGCTCATCCGGTATCAGATGGCCCTGTCCGACAAATTCTGTTCCACGAAAGGGGCGTCATATCGTTATCACCAAAGAGTGTGCATATGATTACGCGACGTGGACTCACACAATGGCATCTCAGTCACGAGGAGATGACGGATCTCTACTGTATGAGCTTCACGGCGCAGCTCAACAAGATCATTGTTGCAGGATGTCAGAGGGCGATGTTTACGATTGACATTGACAAGGGGATTATTGTCGACCAGCTGCATACAGATCACAACTATACTATGATGAAAAAGAGTCGATATCTCTGTGCCGCGACAGATACGGGATCGGTCAACGCGTTGAGCCTGACGGATTTTCGGGTGGTGAAGTCTTGGAAGTCGCATGGGACGGCAATCAATGATATGGATGCTCGCAACGACCTGTTGGTTACGTGTGGCTTCTCGGTCAGGCACCTGGGATCCCCGATCGTCGATCCTCTGGCCAATGTATACGACTTGAAAACACTTTCGCCGTTACCTCCCATCCCTTTTCATGCTGGAGCTGCGTACGTGCGCATGCACCCGAAGCTACACACGACGAGCTTTGTCGCTTCTCAGACTGGCCAGCTACAAGTGGTTGATCTGATGAATCCTAATGCGATAAATCTTCGCCAAGCCAATGTATCTTTCATGCTGGGGATTGACATATCGCCATCTGGAGAAGCTCTGGCTATTAACGATGCGGAATGTTCCATCCATCTGTGGGGCTCGCCATCTAAGATCCATTTCAATGAGATGAGCAAGGAGGTCGAGTTCGCAGATGTCGTTCCTCGACCGCCTCCCCTTGACTGGTCTCCAGACACGCCGTTGAATATAATTGGGATGCCATACTATCGTGACCGGTTGTTGTCTGCGTGGCCTAGTCATCTTATGTTCGAAGTCGGCAGTCCTCCCGCCCCCATCGACCAGAGTCTTATCCCCTATCTTCGCCCTGCGGAAATGGGGCATTACGCGCCGAACCCGAAGAAGACACGGCGTTATCAGGTCGAAAATACCCGTGCACTGACGACTGCCGAACCAGCCCTTATCGCTCCCAAGTTCTTAAGTGAAAAGGCAAGGGAGCAGAGCAAGTTCAAATCGGAAGCCTCAGTGAGCGACACGGCCGAGGCCCTCGCAGGCGCGAAGCTCAATGTAGAAGCTGAAGACGATCCTCTACTCAAGTACAGCAATGTGGAAATCAAATACAGTCGGTTTGGTGTGGACGATTTTGATTTTAGGTAAGACCGTTCCGCCGCCTTTGATTTTGAGAAGACTCATCCAACGTTGCGGCAGATTCTATAACCAGACCACCTTTTCCGGGTTGGAAACACACATCGCCAACTCCTTCACGAACGCGCTCCTCCAACTCCTCAAATTCATTCCTCTTGTGCGAAACCTCGCACTTCACCACGCAGCGAGCACCTGTATATACGAGACTTGTCTCCTGTGCGAGATGGGATACCTGTTTGATATGCTTGAGAAGGCCAATGGACAGAATTGTCAAGCCACCAATCTTCTGAAGACTTTCAGCAGTTATCGTGAAGCTTCGAATCTCGGCCTGTTCGAGGAGAATTTAACCACGAAATCACTTTCTTCCGCCATCCAGTCTGTGAATAGATTCTTCCTTAACCAGATCGCCCACGACTTCCGAATGATTCTCCCAAGCTCCGATGATCTAGACCATAGACTTGCGACCATCGCGTCTGAGTCAATTCGATGCATGTTCTGCCACAATGAGATCGTCAGACCTGGAAACTCCTTAGCCAATGAGCTAATCTACCCGGCCATTGATATCAAACAAGCTCGCAGAAATCCAGCCTTCCGGTTCTCGAATATCCTGCGAGCAAGTATCGAGCGAGAGACGCAGAACAGGGGATGGTGTAACTATTGCCGGCGCTATCAGCAAGTGACCATAAGGAAATCTATTCATCGCATGCCTCTGGTCTTGATACTCAATGCGGCTCTCAGTAACCCCATCTGCAGAAGGTTATGGTCGATCCCTGGCTGGTTGCCCGAGGAGGTGGGCATTGCCATTGACAACGGCCAAGTTATGTGCTTCGAAGGAGACGAGCTTAAGATTCAGCTGCAGAACAAGCTGCCCAATCTTGTGGTGTACGAGTTAGTGGGCCTTGTGTCTGAAATCGACATTCCAGAGCATCAAAAACCGCACTTGGTGTCATTCATCAATGTCTCTATCTCCTCTCGCGAACCGGAGGCGAAGAGCAGGTGGCACTTGTTTAATGACTTCCTCGTGACAGAAGTTGACAAGGATGAGGCTCTTCGGTTCAATCAACCATGGAAGTCGCCGTGCATCCTTGCATATCAGGCGAAGGATGCTCGTCATGCCGTCGATGACTCCTGGAAGAATGTCCTGGATACCACTCTACTTTTCCGCGAGTGGTCATTGAAGTGAGTGAGATTACATGCATCTAACACTTTCTGTGCTAACGAGACTCTCCAGTGGTGGCCGTGCCGTGGAAACCCGCCAGACCCTTACAGAAGAGGAGAAGCCAACTCCCGGCACTCCCGTTGCTCTTGACACAGAATTTGTGGACCTCGAGAAAGCGGAGATCGATGTGAAAGCCGACGGGTCGCAGGAAATTGTGCGACCAAGTAAAAGTGGGCTTGCTCGAGTATCCGTCCTTCGAGGGTCTGGAGTCCATGAGGGAGTACCTTTCATCGATGATTATATTACTATCAAAGAGCCGATTGTCGACTATGTCACTCAATATTCCGGTATTAAGCCTGGCGACTTAGACCCAAGGACCAGTCAACACAACCTGGTCCCTCTCAAAGTTGCTTACAAGAAATTATGGCTGCTTCTCAACCTTGGTTGCGTCTTCGTCGGTCACGGTCTTGCTTCCGATTTTCGCAAGATCAACATACAGGTCCCTAAGAGCCAGACTGTCGACACACAATACCTTTATTTCCATCCTGGCAAGAACCGGCGGCTTAGTCTCCGATATTTGGCGTGGGCCGTGTTCAAAGAATACATCCAAGAAGAGCCGGCCGACAATAACCAGGGCCACGACTCAATTGAAGATGCACGCATGGCTCTTCGTTTATGGAAGAAGTTCCAGGAATACGAGGACGCAGGAATTGTGAACCAAATCTTAGAAGAAATTTTCCGCGAAGGATCCAAACTCGGTTTCAGACCGCCACCTCGGAATGGCGTCGCGACAGTCCTTTCTAGACCAGGCACGGCAGTGACCATACAGAATAGCAGCGGTCGCAACACACCTAGCACACCTGATGTAGGGGGTGCTGCCACAGCCACAGCCACAGCCACAGCCACGACCAGCGCCCCAGCGACTCCCCGACAGGCATTCCGACGTTCGATTGCTCTCACACCGAGTAATGGCACCTTTGGTGGACCAGGGGCAGGGGATTTCTTCGGGGGAAGCCCTCTGAAGTAGTTTTGCATATTTGCGGATGCATCGCAGAAGGGAATTACGATCTTTCACCGAGGGCTCTTCATGATCATGGCATGCACATGGCACACGATAGAAGGGATATACGGACATGATGTGTTGCACTTATCCCGATCATGTAGAGCGGTTTTGGATTGCTCAAGAATATTCATAGAGGCATCATTACCACTCTGTATATCCGATGGAGTAATAGAAACTCCCGGCTATGCAATGAGTGACTTCATCCTTTAGACTTGCATTAAAAAATTGAACAAACAAATCCTGATTTTATCTCTTTTTTCGTATACACATACTTGTTGATAGCCCATCTTGAGTTGACGGAAATACTGCAAACCGAGAGTAGCAAACTGTGGAGAATGACGTGGTGGCCTTGAACCTCTCACCTTCATAACAATCCCGCGGAACTCTAGCTCTCCCCTGCCCATCACTTTTCCGCTATCCCCCTCTCAAAGAACGTATTTCATACTATAAGATTGGGAAAGATAGAGAAGTGTATCAGCGTTACTTACTCTTTACTGTTAAGTATCTGCCTCTGGACTCCGACCCCCACCCACACCGAGATACCCCTCGTCACGATCCTACTGCCCCGCTCTTTCAGACCCTGATACAAAGTACAATTCCACCATGTCGCGACAGCGTGTGAAGAACGTGGATTACGATGGCGATGACTATGATGACGGATATGACTCTCCCGACCCGGAAGAGCAAGAGATTCTCGAGCAATGTACGGCGGCAGTGCTTGCGCAGCTACTTTCCGGCGAACCCTCTGTGACGGCGAGTCGGGATGAAGTTCAAGAGGCGCTGTGGCATTACTATAACGATGTGGAAAAGTCGGTTAATTACTTGCGAGGTGGGTTTAATGGGCGCTGTTGGAGAATGGCTGAAATGAAAGTGGTGAGAGAGGCTGACTCAGGTTACCGTGCTTCAGGGAAGAAGGCGAAAGAGACTAAGAAGAAGCAGAGCGCTACTCCTCCGGTAGCGGCCAAGGGCAAAGGTAAGATCTTCGCTTATACAGTGTTTGTCTTTTTCTGTCTTTGCTTGTGGTTGGGCTCGGATTATCCGCAAAATTGTGACTCGATGTTAAGACCGTAGTGAGTATATCATTCCTTCCTTGGACGTTCTGAATAGTCGGACTGACGCCACCTTGGAATTTTGAGTGTTCAATGTTCTAACAGGTCTCCCAGTGCCGGCGTACCCTGTACCCCCTACCGCGTCGTTAGCATCCTCCCACTTCTCGGCCAAGGACTTCTTTCGTGATTCGCCATGGCTTAACGTTCCTGCGCATCGCAAAGCGGAGATCCTCATCGAACCTCTGTATCCTCGACTGGGCTTGCTTGGAGGCGCACCAGAGAGTAGTGGAAAAGTGTCAAAGTTGGCAGCTTTGGCTGCTGCGCGCAAGAAGAAAGAGACCGACAAACCCGCATCGGGTGCACCGACAACTCCTGGCGTGGCTGGTTCTCCCGAGAAAACACCGGTCGAGTCTAAACTAGCTTCTCTGTCCTTACGGGAAAGACTTGCAGGTAATGGCAAGCCGCAGAAACCGCCCGAGAGTGGGCAGTTGCCTCGGACGCTGGGGAGAGGGACACCTCTCGAGAGTCCCCTAGCTCAGAAGAAGCTATCACCAGAGCCTCTCAAAGCAAAGAGTCCAGAGACGATTGCGCTTGAGCCTGCCGCGAAGAAACTACCTGTCGACGAAGAGGTCGGCAAAGAGGAAAAAGAGCAGCCCAAAGTCAATATTCGCGCATCACCATCTACATTTGCCAGCACTATCGTTGGAGTCAATATGCGGCCCCAAATCACCGAGCCCAGCCACTTGTATTCAAGCACAGTTGATCTTATGCAGATCTACGGACAGGATCTTACTGAACCCTTTGACTTTGCAGGTCCCAGCCCGGATGACGTGGTTCTCAATGCTCAGAGCTCAGCTAAAGGTTTGGCTATTCGGAGAAAGATATAAATTGTTCCCTAATAGATAGGCAGGCTTCAAGTCGAAACAACCTGCGTCAAAGTCAGCAGGCGACAAGAAGAACCAGGGTGACCTGGCTGGTGGCATGAACAATCTTAGTGTCCAGGAGAAGGTAGCTGTCAAGAGCAAAAATTTGGACGTCTTGTCCGAGTACAACAAATCTCATCGGAAGAGGGCAATGAACTTTGCGGTTATCGGTCAGTACTCAGCCCCCCAAAGCATCATGGTGAGCACCGCTGACGAGGTGGTCAGGTCATGTTGATGCGGGAAAAAGCACACTTATGGGGCGCTTACTGGCGGATTTGAAAGCTGTTGACCAGCGGACATTGGAGAAGTATCAGCGGGAGGCTGAGAAGATCGGCAAAGGATCTTTTGCCCTTGCATGGGTACTTGATCAGGGTACGGAGGAGAGAGCTCGGGGTGTCACGATTGACATTGCGACGAACAAGTTCGAGACGGAGAATACTATCTTCACGATCGTGGATGCTCCAGGCCACAGAGATTTTGTTCCGAACATGATTGCAGGGGCCAGCCAGGCAGACTTTGCTGTGCTCGTTATCGACTCTGGCACCGGAAATTTCGAGTCAGGGCTGAGGGGCCAAACCAAGGAGCACGCCTTGTTGGTGCGGAGTATGGGAGTGCAAAGAATCATCGTTGCTGTGAACAAAATGGACGTGGTGGAATGGAGCCGAGATCGGTTTGAAGAGATTGAACAACAGATCTCGTCATTTTTGACAACTGCTGGGTTTCAGGCGAAGAATATCGCCTTCGTCCCCTGCTCGGGCATTAGGGGAGACAATGTCAGTCGACGCACCGATGATCCGAAAGCCTCATGGTACACGGGCCGTACTCTGGTCGAAGAGCTCGAGGCAACCGAGCCTTACAGCTATGCGTTGGACAAGCCATTACGCATGACGATCAGTGATGTTTTCCGTGGCAGCGTGCAGAATCCTCTTTCGATCTCTGGTCGGATCGATGCCGGCAGCTTGCAAATGGGCGACCAAATCCTGACGATGCCTAGCGGGGAGACGGCTACCATTCGAAGCCTGGAAGTAGACGGCGAGCCGAGCGACTGGGCCGTGGCTGGTCAGAATGTGGTTCTTAATCTGGCCAATATCGATCCTATTCACCTTCGGTCCGGCGACGTTATTTGCCGTGCATCAGCACCCATTGCGAATATCACCTCTTTCACAGCAAAAGTGCTAGCGTTCGATCATCTTATGCCTAGCATGGTAGATATCCATCGAGGACGTCTACATGTTCCCGGACGAATCAGCCGCTTGATCGCGACGCTCGATAAGGGATCTGGCTCGGTAATCAAGAAGAAGCCCAAGATTGTTGCGCCTGGTTCTGTGGCACGCATCGTGGTTGAGATGGACCAAGCAGTGCCTCTGGAAGCACCTACGAGGATTGTTCTACGATCAGGAGGCGACACGGTGGCCGCTGGCTTGCTTGAATGATGCCGAGTACATGATAGAGGTAGTCCGAAGTATATAGATACCACTAGAATATTATGACTAAGGATTGCAAATTCTGTCGTAGATCGCTTTGGCTGCTTTGATGTTTTCCAAGTTGCCACCAAATATTGGGCTTAGTCCATAGACAGAGATCAAGACATACGATGCATTTCCTAGTAGTGGTACTTGTCGAATCTGATAGCTTGTCTCTTGAGGGGCTAGTTACAGAGTTACTTCGTAGGGCTATGAATATAAGCCTGTAAGGCTAAGATATTGGCCAGCTGTTCACTTGGCGTCCAATACGCAGGATCCGTAGTGTGTGATTATATCGTTCAGCCCGAGATTTGGGTGCACCGTTCTGAATTTGACTCCCCAATAGGTATTGTCAATGCCGTAACCATTGGATATTGTCCACGTATCCAAGGACTGCCAACTGAGTAAAGCAAAAGTGTCCTCTTCTAGCAATTTCGATCGATTTCTCCACATTTCCCTGGCCACTCAGCCCTGATTTCCCTTTTAGGAATCGCCTTCAATGAACGCCTCGGGATTTCACCGGCAGAATTGGGGCGGTGAAAGACCCTGCTGACTCAGTCTTCAGCCTGGGAGGCCTGCAGCAGCCAATCACAGGGCAAGAAGTAACCTTAAATGCAACACCCGCGAAAAGGCCAGCATGGCCGCTGTGTCCTCTTTGCCGCCGCCAACCCATACAAGAAGAGCAAAGCTGGCCGTAGCTTCCTGGACATTCTTCTTCCTCTTCTTTCTTCAACTCATTCCTTCGACAACTCCAGTCGCCTCTCGCTTGTTTCTCTTTTTCTCCTAACCCTTGACTGTCTTGTCATTCTTCCTTTACATTGTAAGGAAGTGTGTTTACTGGGACTTGGGGATTTTGGAGCCGTGTTTTGGGAGATAGACACGTATTCTCAACCGCCCGGATTGAGACATCCTGACGAACTGTACACTTCTCTATCAAGCCTATTGTAAAGGAGCTCCTTTTTGCACCTCACATATTCATCATGTCGCGGCTATCGAGTCGCAATGGTGCGGCCAAGCCGTTCACTGCTTGGACCACTGTCTTCTACCTCCTCCTTGTCTTCATTGCGCCCCTGGCCTTTTTCGGAACAGCACGCGCTGAGGAAGACTCAGTACAGGACAACTATGGCACTGGTACGTCTTGAATATTCTTTTTCTGAAGACTTGAAATTCTTTTGCTGATATGGTGCTGCCAATAGTCATCGGTATCGATCTCGGAACAACATACTCTTGTGTCGGTGTGATGCAGAACGGAAAGGTTGAAATTATCGCCAACGACCAAGGAAACCGTATCACTCCTTCCTATGTCGCCTTTACTGATGAAGAGCGCCTGGTTGGTGACGCCGCCAAGAACCAATACGCCGCGAACCCTACCCGGACCATCTTTGACATCAAGTGAGTTTGACCGTTGGGTTTTCGATAGCTGAAGAGTTTGTGCTAACTTCTGCCAGGCGTCTGATTGGACGCAAGTTCGATGACAGGGATGTCCAGAAGGACGCCAAGAACTTCCCCTTCAAGATTGTCAACAAGGAGGGCAAGCCTGTCGTCAAGGTCGAAGTCAACAAGACCCCCAAGATCTTCACCCCCGAGGAGGTTTCCGCCATGGTTCTTGGAAAGATGAAGGAGATCGCGGAGGGCTACCTCGGAAAGAAGGTTACCCACGCGGTTGTCACCGTTCCCGCCTACTTCAACGACGCCCAGAGACAGGCTACCAAGGACGCTGGTACCATCGCCGGCCTGAACGTTCTCCGTGTTGTCAACGAGCCCACCGCCGCCGCTATCGCCTACGGTCTGGACAAGACTGGTGATGAGCGTATGGTCATCGTGTACGATCTTGGTGGTGGTACTTTCGATGTCTCCCTTCTGTCCATCGACAACGGCGTTTTCGAGGTCTTGGCTACTGCCGGTGACACCCACCTTGGTGGTGAGGACTTTGACCACCGTGTCATGGACTACTTCGTCAAGCAATACAACAAGAAGCACAACGTTGACGTCTCCAAGGACCTCAAGGCCATGGGTAAGCTGAAGCGCGAGGTCGAGAAGGCCAAGCGTACTCTGTCTTCCCAGATGTCCACTCGCATTGAAATCGAGTCCTTCCACAACGGCGAGGACTTCTCGGAGACTCTCACTCGCGCCAAGTTCGAGGAACTCAACATGGATCTGTTCAAGAAGACCCTGAAGCCCGTCGAGCAGGTGCTCAAGGATGCCAAGGTCAAGAAGGCCGATGTCAACGACATTGTTCTGGTCGGTGGTTCCACTCGTATTCCTAAGGTCCAGGCTCTCCTCGAAGAGTTCTTTGGTGGCAAAAAGGCCTCCAAGGGTATCAACCCCGATGAGGCTGTCGCTTTCGGTGCTGCCGTTCAGGGTGGTGTCCTCTCTGGTGAGGAAGGTACCGGCGATGTCGTTCTCATGGACGTCAACCCTCTTACCCTGGGTATTGAGACCACCGGTGGTGTCATGACCAAGCTCATTCCCCGCAACACTGTTATTCCTACCCGCAAGTCTCAGATCTTCTCGACCGCCGCTGACAACCAGCCCACCGTCCTGATCCAAGTTTGTAAGTATTTGCCATTGTGCTTGATTGAAGATATGGAAATATACTGACTGATGTCTCAGATGAGGGAGAACGTTCTCTGACCAAGGACAACAACCTTCTCGGCAAGTTCGAGCTGACTGGTATCCCGCCCGCCCCTCGTGGTGTGCCTCAGATTGAGGTCTCCTTCGATCTGGATGCCAACGGTATCCTGAAGGTTAGCGCCAGCGACAAGGGTACTGGCAAGGCCGAGTCCATCACCATTACCAACGATAAGGGTCGTCTGTCCCAGGAGGAGATCGACCGCATGGTCGCCGAGGCTGAGGAATTCGCCGAGGAGGACAAGGCTATCAAGGCCAAGATTGAGGCTCGTAACACGCTGGAGAACTATGCCTTCAGCCTGAAGAACCAGGTCAACGACGAGAACGGTCTTGGTGGCCAGATCGATGAGGATGACAAGCAGACTATTTTGGATGCTGTCAAGGAGGTTACTGATTGGCTGGAGGACAACGCTGCCACTGCCACCACCGAGGACTTCGAGGAGCAGAAGGAGCAACTGTCCAATGTGGCCTACCCCATCACCAGCAAGCTGTATGGCTCTGCACCGGCGGATGAGGAGGAGGAGCCCAGCGGACATGACGAACTGTAAAATTACTTTAGAGGGATTTACGGAGTTTTGATTTGTTAATTGATTCATTATGGATTTTCCTTTGGGAATAAGCCAGAGTCGCCTCGATGTGATAAAGAGGCAAAATAAATGATACCTCATTGATATGTACTTTCTTTTTGCCTATATCATTCACGTAATATCCAAAGCGGTTGCTCAATTGAGCCCCATAAATCCTGTACTCGCTTATGTAGAATACACCAACAGCGGATGATATCCAGACAGCTCAATGACTGTTCTGGAGGATGTAATCCCGAACCACGTCGACAACGACCTGGTGATCGTGCTCTTGCTTCAACCCACTGACAACAATGACTCCAACCACACCGTCAACGCTCCTGACCCGAACAGGGAACGCACCGCCGTGGATAGCATAGTCATCCGCAGCACCCCCACTCGAGCTCTGGAGCGCGAACTTCTTCACAAACGCCTCCTCCACCTCGGACGCACTGAGCCCCGTACTCGCCAGCATCTTATTCCGCATCAACCAGCTGGACACGCCCCACCGCAGCACGGTATTCCTCTTCCGCCTCACCCAGACCTCGTTGTCGGCGACGGTGCCCGGTTCCGTTGCGCACTGGAAGATAACGTGCGGCTCGGAGCCGCCGGTTAGAGAGATTGAGATCAGGGCCGGTTTGCGCTGGTCGGCGGGGAGGGAGAGGATGCGGTCGCGGAGGGCGAGGCCGAGCGACCAGGCGGTTGTGGAGGTGAAGGAGGGGAAGATGACTGCTGAGGAGGATTCTTGAGCGGCGAGCTCGCGGATCTGGTAGTTTCTTTCTGTTAGTGTGTGTGTTCGTGCAGCATTCATGGCTGAGGATTGACAGTTGCTGGGGCTGACGTACGTCTGTGCTGGTTGGGCCGAGTGGTTTGTCCATTTTGAAGGATCTAAGTTGTGTATTGAGGAGGAAGGTGGGAAATGAGATGGAGAGAAGAGACGATGAAGAAATGAAGTGTATATATGCGGATGATCCGGTGAGTCTATGGAGTATCTACCTAGGTTTCGATTGTCGCATATGGAAGGGATCTGAAATTAGGGAAGGTCCTCCCGCGGCGGGGTCTTCCATGACGTCGACGGAAAGGAGATAGGTTGGCCGATACTTGAGTCGACATCTTCGCTTGAGAATTGAGGATATTATCTGATGAAGAGTACATGGAGATATCAGTTGGAATTTTAGTATACAGTGAATGGTAATTGCTTTAAGGTATGCTGGTAGAACCCACCAATGTCTGTCCAGCAGCATGCATGGACAGCGCACCGTCCCCTCATCTGCAGGTGCTTGACGAACTCCACTCCCACAACACTTCAAATCACCTTGATAGCAGATATAGAAGATACGTATACCTGGTCGGATGCGCCGACAACTCACCAAAAGAGCATGTGATGAGTGCATATCTCGCAAGGTGAAATGTAGCGGCTCCTTGCCTTGCGATACTTGCCTGAAGTCGTCCAAGGAGGCGGACTGCACGTACCTCAAGCCCCCGGGAAGGAGGGGACCAAAAGCCCGACGATATACCAGCAAAGGCAGGTCTGCCAGTGATGGATCGATTGGCGATGCTCCAACGGAGGAAGCTGCTGCAAGCCCCCAGTCGGTCGAGAATCGTCCGGTAAACCGTGCTGAGGTTCACGCTGATGCTGAGGGTGATAAGTCCCTGTCTGCATCAGGCTGGAGAAATGAGACATGCATTCCGAAGAGGGCACTGGTTTATATCGTGCACCTGTACCAGACTTTCTCGTACAGTGTGTGGCCGGTTGTCCACGCAGATACGCTTTTGCAACAGTTGGAGAACGGCAGCTACGATGCGCAGACACTCTGCTTAGTGTTGGCGCTGTGTGCCGCGACGATGGCACAGTTGCAGCTTGCTCCCATCGATGGCAAAGATGAGCAGACGGTAGACAGTGGCCTCCTCAAATTGGAGTGTATGCGACTTCGGGAGCGGAGTGATTACAGGGAGAACCTTGACATCAGGGGTGTGCTTGTTTCGTTCTTTCTGCATGTGTATCATGCAAAGATTAACCAGCGGAAGTCGGCTATGCTGTTTATACAGGAGGCCATCGCGAGTGCGAGATTGTTAGGGCTGGACACGAACGAACGAAATGGTGTCGTCAGGGATGGCGTTGTTGCAAACCAGGAGATTGTGTTTCTTTTGCTGTGGGTGTCTGAGAGGTAGGTCTGTAAGCATAATGAGAACTGAGCTGGTATTGATGCAGCACAGAGGATATGCCATGCATCTTGGTGTGAGACCTTCCTACAGTGATCCAGTTCAGGTTCCCGATGCAGCACAACTGGCAACGAACCCTCATGCGCGGGGGTTACTCGAGCTTTTCAATCTCTTTGTCACATTCGACAAGATCCAGGCACGACGATGCCGTAGTGGCAGTTTGGCTCAAGCTTTATCTGCAGCTAGTCTGGCTGAAACAGAAACAGCACTCTCGCTCTTAGCCTTCGACTCGGACGACCAGGCATCCACACGGCTGGCGGACTGTTACATCACCAGAGAATGGATGAGAACTATTGTCTGGCAGGAAGCACTATCTCGGCATCTGTTGTCCTCAACATCTACCACCGAGGTGATGACCTTTCGATTCCCTGTAGTTGTCGGTCGTGATCTGTTAATGTCCCTGCAAGGACTGTCTGCGACAGACTTGCTGCCTTTGGGGCGGGACCAGGTGAGTCTCATGTAGACTACTGCAAGAAATGTTGTCAAATAAGAGAATGACGTTAGTATAGCTATTGAAATGTTTTGAGGTTGCCAACTCTCTGGCAGATACCGTCATCTATACTCCCCCAACCTCGTTCTCGAACGCCCTTCAGGTCGGGCCTCAAGACTTCCTACACGCTTTGTACCAAAAGATTCTGCCATTTCTGGAGCATGATCTGATGCTGAAAACAATTCTTCGTGCGAAAACAGCCGAGGCTTTGGTGATGGCCCCTGCTCGTTTGAGTGTCGGGCTTGTTGTGAGGCTGGATGTGGAAGAAGAGATTATCTCAGAGCAAGCTGACCACTTTCATTGATCGAAGTATCATTCTTACTTAGCAGCCAACGATGAGAACGAAAGACAAAGATCACTCTGCAATCTGGAGGACGATTCGTCCTGAAATATCACCTTTCTCCATTTCCTCGTACACTTGAGGCAGATCCCTGAATGGCCGTACTCGAATTTCTGGTTTGACCATTCCCCGACGGACCAACTCAACCGCTTCCATACACTCTTTGAGCGAACCAACCAGATTGCCAGTGATCCTGAGCCCTTTGATGACAATGGTGCAGATGGGGGTCTCCAGCACAGGACGCCCTGGGGGAATGCCGACGCAGCTCAGAGTGCCACCGACGCGCAGCATGTCGCATGCATGGGCAAAAGCTTTTGCATTGCCGGCTGTCACAACTACAGCGTGTGCCCCCAGTCCAGTGATTTCGTGAACACGCTGCACACGGTCGGTAGATTTGAAGTCGATAAACTCGACAGCACCAAGTCCGAGAACAAAGTCTCGTTTATCTCCAGCGTCGACCCCGATAACCAGTGCGCCATGGGCTTTTGCGTATTGGACTGATACAGTATCAGCTGGCCGTCTTGTGGTTTGACGAGAGAACAATCTTACCCGCGAGGTGTCCGAGGCCGCCTCCTGCACCCACTACAACGAGCCAGTTTCCCGCTCTGATGTTGGCGTTGAGAACGGCCTAACATGTTAGAAGACCACGGAACGGATGAGGGCTTGCCAACCTTGTAAGCCGTCACCCCAGCGCATAAGACCGGGCCAATGACTTTCGGATCGATGTCGTCCGGCAGGATTGTCAGATAGTCCGCGTCGAGGGCAATGTACATTTGGAAGCTGCCATCCTCGTGGTGCAGATGATTGGTGCTTTTGATGCAATACTGTTCTGTCCCAGCGAGGCAGAACTCGCATCGTCTGCAGATACGACTGGCGAAACGAATGCCCACCAGGCCTCCAACTTTCAAGTCAGGTCCGCAACCAGGACCGAGTGCCACAATCCGTCCGACTCCTTCGTGACCACCAACGTGAGGACGCTTGATGTTCGTGATGGGATTTCCGTCGGCACCGGCTGCAGTTCCATTCTTGGTGTGGAGATCTGCATGCTTAGGAGAATTAACTCGAGTTGAGACTGGCGAACTCACCACTCTGACAAACACCGGTGTAGAGGACTTTTGCCAGCACCTCGTTTTGACCCGGGACAGGAACTGGATACTGATCGTCAAATTCCACCTTGCCTCCGAGTTCGGAGACAAGAGCTACAGTTTGAGTCTGTGGGATTTGCATTGTTAAGAATGTAGATACAGAGTTTGTTTGGAGCAAGCCTTCAGTCTTTCAGTCTGGATACTTTGCCTGCCTTATGAGGGTAATAAATAGCCTAGTCATATGGGACATGTAGCACAAGTCCACAACATCAAATTCATCAATCATGTATAAGCATTATAGCAATCCTGTTCACTTTGTTGGCATTGTTGCATTTTATATTTCTCCCATTGGCTCCTTGTCCTGCATTAAAGAGAATCAACGTGAAAGGAGGCCAGAGCGTGTCTTCATCACCGTCGATGGTTTGCGTAACCTCGAGACGGGCTTTGCAATTCTCCGAGTGATGACAAACATGATGTCTTCACTCTTCAGGGAGTTCAGTCTTCACCTCAGCGAGGGCGCTGTCATGTGCAGAGAATAGGGTACCCGCTATCTACTCTGTCCTCCCTGGGATTAGACCGGTATGTTATCCATTGATCAATAAGCTTGAGTCCTGACGACTTCCTGTCTCGGTTCCCCGCATTCAAACAGGCGTAATTATAGCAGGCTAATCTGCGCTAACTAGTAACATCATTAGCAGGATCTCAATGTCTCACTTCTCACTTCGCACCCCAGAGTTCCGTCTCCGCCTCCTGCACTCCACACATCGTGTCTCTATGGAGCCAGTCAATTCCAGAAATCAGTTTTCCTCCAGCCAACCTGGGCATTTCTCCGAGGTATTTCTCCGAGCATATGACATACCACAGTTTCATTGCATGGCTCTGCATCGGCCAATGATGATTGTTCATTCACTCTCCCTTCCTGGCTGAGTGCTGAAGTGACAAGAGAGATCGAGATGCTCTGCCGCTGCCGAAGATCACCCGCTTATCGACAAAACCGCTCGCTGACCTGAAGAAGCCGTTCATGCCTCCTTTCTGACTCTCTGTATGCTGCTAAACTCTAAACTCCTTCCCTCGACAAATTTCGGTACCGTTGAATTCTCGACCAGAATGACGATGGCATCTAGCTTTTTCATTTCCCTCTGTTTTGGATACAGGAATACGATTGATGGAAATTCCCAGAGTGGCTAGCTTTGGCATAGGCGTGGTTTTCTGGGCGAATCCGTACAGGGGACAACTCCGGCGGGATGAAGCTCCCTCCGCATTTTCGATACTCTTCCTCGTTGGAAGGAACACTTTCGTCTAATCATGATTCGATTGAAGCGTGACGAAGTGAGCATCGCAATGGCCAACTATAAAACCGGGGTTGCGGCAGTCTACAGGAACACTTTTGACAACTCAAACCCGTTAAGCTCGCAAATTCCTGACTGACAATGAGATTCCTTCGCCTTCTCGGCCTCGCGCATCTGGCCCTGGCCGCGAGTGTCCCTCGGGCCACCATCCCAACATACAATGCGGTGACCGTCTTCAGTCCCCCGTCTGACTACAACGTCCCGCGCGTCCTGTACGCGCGCAGCCTGGAGCTGCCCAACGGGGACCTCCTAGCCACCTGGGAGAACTACTCCAAGGAGCCCCCACAAGTGTACTTCCCCGTCTACCGGTCTCGTGACCACGGACGGACCTGGAAGGAGCTCTCGCAGGTCCACGACCAGGTGTATGGCTACGGATTGCGCTACCAGCCGGAGCTGTACAGACTTCCCGAACGCATTGGGTCGTTCCCCGCCGGGACGATCCTGATGGCGGGCAGCGCCATTCCCACTGATCTGTCGTCGACGCACATTGAGCTGTATGCGTCGCACGACTCCGGTGTGACGTGGAAGTTTGTGAGCCATATTGCTGCTGGCGGGAGGGCTGTTCCCGACAACGGGTTGACGCCTGTGTGGGAGCCTTTCCTGATGGCTCGGTAAGTCTCCGTCGGCTGATAAGTCATTCCACTTTCTAACCCGTCTGTGACAGTAATGGCAAGTTGATCTGCTACTATTCCGACCAGAGAGCCAACGCCACCCACGGCCAGAAGATGGTCCACCAGGTTACGACGGACCTCAAAAACTGGGGTCCTGTCGTTGACGATGTGTATGTCTCCCCATCACTGTGGCCGAACGAGACTGACCTGTAACAGAGCATACCCAACCTACACCGACCGTCCCGGCATGCCCGTGGTGGCCAAGCTCCCCAACGGCAAATACATCTACACCTACGAATACGGCTCCTTCTTCGGCACCAGCAGCTACTCCTTCCCCGTCTACTACCGCATCTCGTCGGACCCGGAGAACTTCGCGTCCGCTCCACACCAGCGCCTTGTCACGAACACGGGCTATGTTCCCACCTCGTCGCCTTATGTCGTCTGGACCCCGTACGGCGGCGTCAACGGAACCATCATCGTGAGCGCATATTCGTCCAGCAGCGTGTTCATCAACCAGGCGCTGGGTGAGGGCCCGTGGAGGGAGATCCCTACGTCTGAGCCGAACGCTTATACCAGGTCGATGCGGATCCTCAATGAGGACCCGAAGATGCTCTTGATCAATGGCGCTGGTGTCTTGAATGGGCAGAACAACAAGGTTACTGTGACCTTGGTGAACCTGGAAGAAGCATTGCGTTAGCACTCGGTGGAGTCTCAGCAGTGTAGGATTTGACTAGAGGTAAAGATCAAAGATTGAGCGGATGATGGGGTAAATGCAGTTTATAGACAATCAGATGAACTACGACTTATTCCTCTCATGCAACAAGTATCTGCTTGCGATGGCAGCATATCTAACTAACAGATAGTAGTAAGCTGTAACTCCTTCAACTACACCTCTGTATAGATGCTATTAAAGACACATAACAGAGCTATTAGGCCAGGCCCTAGGCAGAAGATGGGTTCCATCCGCTAGCATATAACATGCTCTATGAAATCACCACTATGACTTTTTGGCGCTGTTGTTAGTAGCAGCCTGGAATACTTCCTTACAAGGACATTTGATTTTATTCCAGATTACTGTCAATATATGACATGTGCATGTCCATGGCAGCCCGTATGAGACCTCAGTGCAGCTCGATCCTGCTGGATCCTCCGCATACTCTAATCCATATGGGCACAAACTAATCGGATACATTTGACATTGAATTTCATGCGATACACGACGCTTGAAATCCTGTTCAATAGAGAGGTATACTAGACAGAAATAACCAATTGGTACAATACAGGCAAGACCTTGTACCCCATGCCATGAGTCATATATTGATGGCTTAGAACCCACGAACTAACTCGTTAAATCAAATCATCTCACTCTCGGAGTCGGAGTAATCAGTCTGACCCTGGCCTATATAATAAGCAGCTATTACATGGCGCTAACTTTCTAGACTTAAGAGCATAGCTCCAACACATTCCCCTAGTCGCTTTCACCCCTGTCTTTCATCCCAGCACAAGGACTCATTGGATGTTAGTTTGGTAGACACAGGTCAAAGCTCAACGGCTTAGCATTATCTAGCCTTCATAAGATGTGTCCACACTATCTGCGAGCAGGGAATTCGACCGGTCCGTCCGTCCTTGCGCAAGAACCCGAAAATCGGCTTTGGGAATCACGCCGGAAGCCGAATAGAATGGCCGTGTCTTACTTTCGGATAGGGTTTACTTAGTTAAGGGTCCCTGTCGAGCATTCAAACCATCTGGAATCACCCCTACAAACAAACCACCTGGCGGTCATCCCAAGTGATTGAAATATCCTGCAGCACGATAAAAATGCCAACCGGTGTGTCGTTCAGTCCCGATCAAATGCCAGACCTCTCCGACAAGGTCATCCTAGTAACTGGCGGTTAGACCTGCATGGTAGTCCCCCGGAATGAGCGTTTCGCGTTTCCCTAACGTATCAATAGGAACAGCCGGTCTAGGGGCAGCGACGGTGCTCCATCTGGCGAAACACTCACAGCCGCCCGCACGCATCTACATCAGCGGACGGAACGCAGAGCGCGCCGACGCGCTCATCAAACAAGTAGCCGACTCCAACTCTCCGACGCTTGTCTCGTTCCTCCCCTGCAACCTGGCATCCCTCGCCTCGGTGAACGAAGCAGCGGAGACAATCCTCAGGCAGGAATCCCGGCTCGACATCCTAATGTGCAACGCAGGCATCATGGCGCAGGCGCCCGCGCTGACAGTGGACGGCTACGAGGTGCAATTCGGCACCAACCACCTGGGCCACGCACTGCTGATCCGGAGGTGCCTGCCCCTGCTACTGCGGACAGCAGAGGAACACGGCGACGCGCGCATCGTCGTCCTCACGTCGCTGGCCTTCCGGATGCACCCCAGCGCCGGGATCGTCTTCTCCGACTTGAAGACCGCCCAGCATCTCCGCGCCCTGGGCCTTGGCCCCTGGATCCGCTACGGGCAGAGCAAGCTCGCGAATGTCCTGTATGCGCGCGAGCTGGCCCGTCGGTATCCGGCCGTCACCTGCGTCTCGGTCCATCCGGGGGTGGTGAGCACGGGGATGGTCGAGAACCAGAGCTGGGGGAACCGCGCGTTTGTCTACTTGACGAACCTTGGGAAGGTGATGAAGCCTGCAGAGGGGGCGTATCACCAGCTCTGGGCGGCGACGGCGCGGAAAGAGGCGTTGGTGAACGGGCTGTGTTATGAGCCGGTCGGGATTCCATCGAAGCTTGATAGGGTTGCTGGCGACGATGCTTTGGCAGCGAGGCTGTGGGAGTGGACAGAGGAGGCGTTGGCTCATTATATGACTAGATCGTCTGGGTCGTCTGGGGTTTGTTGATCTTCTTCTTCTTAGCAGGGCGACCTACTATGCGTCAGAGTTCTTGCCATATGGTTAGTGCACGCTGTGATTCCTCAGCCCGCTGAGGAGTCATGTGAACAACAGCGCTCTTATATATTCTTTAAGACATACTATACTACCCAGGTATAATTTCGCTCTGCATTCAAGCTCAAACTATCACGTTAATCAAGTATGGTATAAAGAGTAGAAGCAAAAAAGCAGGCTAGTCAATGACACGTATACCAGGAGACCCAACCAAGCATACATCTATCTTGATGTCTTCCACCACTGACTAGAATACATGTACAGTTAACCGCATGCGGCAGTCATTTACATCAAGGACGCTCCAACATTAACCTACAGCTCTGCATAGATGACGTATTGCAATGATACTGGACTATTTAGATGCGGACTGCGTCCCTCCTCTCATAAGTTCTAAACTTAATCATTCTTCTGATCTGCACAAGCGACAAATACGCAAGAAGAAAATAATGCCTAAGCAACTGGTGGGATATCCTATTTATTGTTTGATTTGTAATTTACTAATAAATACAAGACATTCGATGTCCGCTACGACAATGAGCTTGCTCATCAATATTATGGGGATGGGGAAAAGTTAGCTAAACTGTACACCTTCCCACATCCCCCCCCATCAGATCATCATACCTAATAATTAAATGCAGGGTCCGCAATATATATAACGACAAAGGTCTCACCATTCCAGATGAATTTGACAGCACATCGAGCTATCCACCTATACACTTTATGCAGTGCGTATACTACTGAAAGATAGTAGCTAAATGCTAATGAAAGCAGGGTGTCTGCCCCAGATGGGACTGATGTTGGGGATTTAAAGAATGTGCCAATCCCTGACGGCCTGAGTATCGAGATAATAGACTTCACAAGCGATGAGTGAGCCAGTGTAATGTCTTTTGACAGGTTGACAAGATGTGTTTATCTAATAGGGAGGTGCATACGTGGCTTGCAGGTTTACATTAATTTACCATGTTTGATCTTCAGTCAGAATTACCTTTCAAGTCATTTTCTCCCATATAGATCGCCTTTTAAAAGATTTCAGGAAGGTGGTCACATTGTGCCTCGAGCATGAGGAGTGATGCTTGGCGGCCTTTCAATTCCCTTCACCCAAGTCGATATTTGGCATTCAACAATCCCGAGCCCAATCCTTAGGTGAGCAGGTAAGACATTCTGACATTAAGATGTGAAAGATCGCTCCTTGGACTGTGTCTACTCAGCGAAGTCCCGGAAGCTTGAGTGGTCTTGCAATGGTCCCATCTTCGCCGTCACATAACCCGTTACGTACCGTGCCAAGTTACGTGCAGCCTCCGACTCCGTGCAGCCTCCGACTCTTGCTCAGAGATGAAACGGAACATCGGCGCCAACTCATTAATAAGGGTGGCAGTCAAAGGGGACGTTTCCAGAGTGTTCTGAAATTTCTGGAAGGAAAGCAACTTCAAGGGTCCCCATTTGTATTTAGCTGCATGAATGTAGATCCAAGAGTGGATGAAGAGTGTAGGTAAGATGTTTCAGTTGAGAAACATCTTGAGTATGGATATTTATATTCGTAACAAGGGAAGAGCCCTCCGCATGCTCTGGAAGTCATTATATAGAAGCAGCAGCTTATCCTTTACATATGTCAAAATGCCACAGATAAACCAGAGGATGCACTTGTTGATCATGCTCTATAATTGTAATGAATTATTGCCGGCTGCATTGTATTGGCATCCTCCCCGGGTTCGCCTGAGCGTATCATTTGCGGGGTACAACGAAGATCATCAAGATTCATCCGCGTGTCGTCTCGAGGTCAAAGAACGCTTACTAACTGGCGAAGACCTGCATGCTCAAAAGGAATCTATGATGACGACTCCATCTTTTACAGCTACGATGCATTGACCCGTCACGTCATCGCGACCATGATTTGCCCATCATCAACCAACCAACCGACTCAATCTTAATATCAGTCACCAATCACTTTCTTCCTCACACTAGCTAGAGCTACGGATAATTCTACAAAGGATATCATACATCACGAGTCAGTCAATAAGCATAGCCGAGCGGGTCGGGACTCGGCTCCAAGCAAGCTTGCTGACTCGCAACGCGATAGACAAAGAAATCAGCCGTCTGGGAATGGACACGAACCGGCACTAAACCGCGTGGCATCAGGAGTCGGTCACCTATCAGGATGTCGAAACGGCGGGATCATCCGTAAGCTTTCCTGTTCAGCGAGCTTTGTGTTGCGGGTGTCACCTCAGATCACGCAACGGCAGGGATGATTGGCATGCAATGCATTGACCTTGCGTTTATCTTTACGTTGGTATAAGTCGAGAGTTCATCGCTCACCGTTTTTCCTGCAGCTTGTCTCTGAAAGTAAAGAGGTGAGCGACATGGGCAAAAGACTTGGCCTGCTTCGGGCCATTTATCTGGTGTCGGCCAGTTGCATGGGCTCGTTTGCGTTTGCGTTTGACACCGGGGTGATCAGTGCGTTGCTCCCTATCAAGAAAAAAGAAAGAAATCGGCCAGCTAATTGACAGGCGGCGTTCTCACGCTGGAATCCTTCCAGAAGGACTTTCGATACACTCAAGCGCAGAAAACCACCGTCAACTCAAATGCGGTGTCTATCCTGCAGGCCGGCGCGTTTTTCGGATGTTTCTTCACCACACCGATAGCCTCGCGGCTAGGCCGCCGGACCGGGTTGATCATCAGCTCGCTGGTGTTTAGTCTCGGCACAATCCTGCAGGTCATCAACGCGCACACGCTGGGCACTTTTTACGCAGGCCGCGTGATTGCCGGGGTTGGGATCGGGGCCGCCACGGTGCTGATCCCGATGTATGCGGCGGAGATGTCGCCCAAGGAGTTCCGCGGGCGGCTGGGGGCGTGTTTCCAGTGGTTCTTTGCGTGCGGCGTGATGGTCGCGTACTGGGTGACGTACGCGGTGTCCAAGGACCAGCCGTCGGCGACGAAGCAGTGGCAGATCGCGCTGGGGCTGCAGCTGCTGCCGTCGACGCTGCTGCTGGCGGGCATGTGCACGGTCAAGGAGAGCGCGCGGTGGCTGGCGGCCAAGGGCCGGACTGAGGCCGCCTGGGAGTCGCTGCGGTGGGTGCGCGGCGGCGACGAGACGGCCGAACTCCAAACGGAGTTTGACGAGATCCTGACGGGCATCGAGGAGGAGGCGCGCGTGCGGGAGCACTGGACCTGGCGCGAGCTGCTGCTGCCGGCGAACCGGTACCGCATCTTCATTGCCGTCACGATCCAGCTGTGTGCGCAGCTGACGGGCAACACCTCGCTGGCGTACTATGCGACTCAGATTTTCGCGGCGGTCGGCGCAGGCGCCTCGGCTAAGCTGGTGACGGGATTCTTCGGAGTGGTCAAGGTGGTCGGGGTCAGCGTCTTCCAGCTGTTTGTCATGGATCGGATCGGGCGCCGGGTCCCGTTCATGGTCGGCGCCGGCGCCATGGGCTCCTTTATGCTCATCATCGCGTGTGTGCTGGCGACGCACCCGACCAAGGCGTCGTCGACGGGGGCCGCCGAGACTGGAGCGACGCACGCGGGCATCGCGATGATCATCATGACTTATGCCGAGGCATTCAGCTTCAACATGTCCTGGGGGCCACTGCCATGGCTTTACGTAGGAGAAATCTTCTCGAGTCGCACGCGCGAGGTGGGAGTGACGGTGGGGGCGGCGTCGCAGTGGCTGTTCAACTTTATGATGTCGCAGGTGACGCCGCACGCGATCGAGAATATTGGCTGGCGGATGTTTCTGATGTTTGCCATTTTCAACTATGCTATTATCGCGTATTCATGGTTCTTTTTGCGGGAGGTATGTCGTTTTCCCTTTCGGCCTCTGCTTTCCTCTGCTAACCTCCGTAGACATCCCGCCATTCTCTGGAAGAAATGCAGAATGTGTTTGGGGGAGGGCCTCGGCAAAAGGGCCGCGACGACGACGAGGCGGAGCCTTCAGTCAAGACGGCTTGAGTCTTCGGTTCAGGAGGGTCTTGATTGGAGGATGAAGAGCAGAATTTTCTGCTGTTGAAGCTGCACGTAATGGTATCCGCTTATACTTTGGCTGGAGGTTTATAGTTCTGAACGTGGCGTAGGCCGGTATCACATGCATTGCAAGGCAGCAGCAGAAGAAGACAAGAGTCATGGACTCGTGTTTCGCTTCTTTGACTGACTCAATTGAAGGTTAAGACTCTACTCGTGCGACTGTCCTGATACCATCCATAAGGCTAAGTCTCACCGAGACAGATCAGCAGAACGGATCGACACCAGACTCTTGACATTGTTCTTGCGATCCTCTCCAGTCCACTCGTAGACTAGATACTCTGTACGAAGCCGAAAAAAAAAAGGAATACGAACGCCAAGCAACGGTGCTATCCGTAAGTGCCCTAGTACAGCTCGTCTATCTGCCAGGGACGGAGCCATTTGAGGCATTTACATTGGTTCCTCTCCCCGGTCTTCCCTTTCTCCGCAGTGGCAAATTTGTTCGTCCCCGTTTCCATAGGACCATTTTCCGTTCCCCCGTCCGTGGTCTCTGGCATGATGCTTGACTGTCCGATACCGATCGATGTTCAGTCAAGAAGGTTGCATTAAAGTAGACAAAGTATCCTGATCGTGCACTTTTATCAAAGAAGTAACTATAAGAGATGG
This sequence comes from Aspergillus udagawae, assembly GCF_001078395.1. Taxonomy (NCBI): domain Eukaryota; kingdom Fungi; phylum Ascomycota; class Eurotiomycetes; order Eurotiales; family Aspergillaceae; genus Aspergillus; species Aspergillus udagawae. The sequence goes on along the minus strand of NW_025091264.1, from coordinate 1,709,849 downwards.
GCACAGACAGCACAGACAGCACAGACAGCACGGGTCTGTACAGACTCGAGGCAGACAGCAAAGACCACCATCCGGCCTCTGACCCTTCCTGACCCTGTTTCCGGGCCGGTTCCATGGTAGTTTTGCCTGGGAGAGTCTCCGCGGGGGAACATTTCTAGACCAATCGCGTGGATTATCCCCAGGACGGTGATTTTGCCGATTGCTTCGGCCACGGCTCTTTGACCTTTTCTTAACCTTTGGCCGGTCTCTTCTCATGTCCCCCCTCCTGGGGACTCGAGCGTTATTCCAGCCATGTGGATGTGGCTGTGGCATTATTATATCTCGCCTCGTGGGTCTGGGTCTGGTCTTGTCTTCGGGATCTGGTCTTGCCTTCGAGTCAAAGGGTCTAGACAGTAGCCGATACTTTTCTAGCTAGCTACCCCATATTTCTCCAGTTCTACGGTTCTGACCCAGAATTTGCACCCCACAGACCGTTATATTTGCATTGCGTCCCACGAGGAACTTTTCTCTGACCTGCAGCTCGCCTCCATTCTTTACCTTTTCTTTTCACCGAATACTCTCCGCTCTTTCACCGCTGCGTCCCTTCCTTTCCATTCTCCTGTTGATTCTCTATTTTATTGGCCCGCATCAGCATGCAACTGTGACCAATGTCGACGTCGGATCGCATCTCGCGACCCACCAATCCCGATGGCCTCGTGCTTGAGGCCTGGGGCCAGGGCCTCATGCTGGGCTGCCTGCTGGTCATGGCCTCCGTGACCTTTGTCAACATGAAGAAGCACATCCTGCTCCACAAATTGATTCTCGTGGAGTTGCTCCTGGCCATGCCCAATGGCACCTTCATCTTCCCCAAAGACCCCGTCTACGGGTGGTACCAGAGCGTCACGGCCATCGGGCTGAATGTCTCGTGGAGCTTGCACAATGTGATCGCCTGGATGAAGAACCGCCCGTTCATGTCGAGAAAGGTGTCGCTGTTCTACATCGGGACCGTGATCCTGGCGCAGCCCTACTGGGTGCTGGAGATTTATGCCAATTTCGCCTATTTCAACAACTACAATAAGATCTTTCTGACGACGAGGCCACTCGAGCCTCTTTTCCGGTTCGCCTTCCCTCCCTATTTTTTTTTTTTTGTCAGGGTTGAAGCTGATTGAGTAGTGACCCCTGGTGGATCTTCACCACCTGCTCCCTCTTCTACACCATCAAACGCGAATACAACTTTGGGATCATCGAGCTGGTCAGCGTCTCGCCGCGGTTTGGCATCATGCTGGCGTCCATGTGTCTCTCCATTGCTTTCATGATCGTCGACACCTGCAGCGTCCTCAACGTGTTTAGCCATTCGTCCTTGCCGACGGGCATTGAGCCATTCTGGAAGGTATTTTTTTCTCTGCCATTTTCATAAGGTCTTCTGCTGACCGTACAGCTGTCATTTATCTTCAAATGTCTCTGCGACACCGTCATCCTCGACGACTTCAAAACCGCTCTCGATCGCATGCGCGCCTACTGGTTTCGGAAACGGAACATGGGCGGCGAGATCCTGTTACATACCGGCGAGCATCCCCACCAGCATCATCGCATGGAGGGTAGCGGACGGTTACGCCCGACGGATGAGGACATTGAAGCTCTGACTGGGAATGGGGGCGATGGGCGCAAATCGGAGTCACTCCCAAAGGTATATACGCGCGAGCATGTCCGGGGGTGAGCGTAGGAGTATAATCAGGTATCACTATAATGATGTATATACGTACATGATATAATCGAAAATATTTTCTTCCATAATTCTAGAATATCGCCAGAGGTGCACGTACCCCTGTATTGACTTCCTCGATCAGGCAGCTTCTCACGTGCCACCGCTGCTGATTTCTGCAAGACAATCAATTACTATAAACCTCAAACAAGATTAAGCATTTGAAACAGAGGCCTGTCAATTCTCCGTCGCGGTCCGTCGGCAGAAGAGTCGACCATGACGAAACGCTGGTGTCGATCTTTTCCTGTATGCTCTGATGTTTCCAGTTGGCGACACCCCGGTTGGGCCTAGTGCGGCTGGTGGATCTGCCCAAGTGTTGTTCCTTGCGCCGCTGGAATAATTGTTGATGATCTTTGAATTGAATTTGATACCCTTGTCAATCATTCTATTCCACACCCGAATCAATGAGTTCCAGGTTCCTGATGAAAGTAGCGCTGTGCTTGGTCTAGTCTACGATTGCTGGTATCTGCTTGCGCGTCAAGGCCATCAAAACCTGGCGATTCCCGCTTGGCCTGCCAATCTCCATCCACCAAGATCCATCAACTGGCTCCAGTGGAGATCATGATTCCGTGCAGGTGGCCGATCTGATCTCAGGTTGATTTTTGCTGTTTGTCGGCCCCTGTTGATCCTCACCTCTGCCTTCAGTGCTATATCTACGTCGCATACTACCACTCCCTGTTTGCTTTGTTTTTCTACTCTGTCCGACCTTTGTCACTCTTTGTATACATACACGTTCATTCTGTCTATAGTTTTGCCGTTGAAATGCCAGGCCGAGGGTTACTCAGGGTACTCAGCGGGTGCACCCTACTGTCACTCGGTGCGGTCACTGTCGTGGCAGTAGATACCTGGCCGTACATGACCCTGCAGACTGCTCCATACCAGCCTCCGCAGATCCAAGTCACCAAGAGCGGCACCACCGACCCGGGCTACCTCTTTGTTGGCCCCCGTGGCAACAAGCCGGCAGGCACGGCGGCGTTGATCTACGACGAGGACGGCAACCTGGTCTACCAGGGCCCGGACCAGGTGACGGCCAATTTCCGGGTGCAGCGGCTGTTCAACCAGGATGTCATTACCTTCTGGGCCGGCAACATGACCGACCTGGGCTTTGGGTATGGCTCCGTCCACATTCTCGACAATACCTACCGGGAGATCTACACGGTGACCCTGCAGGGAAACTTTGAGACGCCGGACCACAGCGTGCCGGATTCGTACATTGACCTGCACGAGAGTCACATCTCGGCCCGCAATACGTTGCTGGTCACGGCCTACAACGTCACCCAGCAGTCCCTGACGTCGATCGGGGGCACGCCGGAGGATTACATGCTGGACAGTCTGTTCTACGAGATCGACATTGCTACCAATGAGGTCGTGCATTCGTGGAGCGCCCTGGAACATGTCGACCAGATTGCCTTGACGGATTCCAAGCAGGGGATTGACGACGATCATGGAACGCGTGAGCAGCCGTGGGATGCGTACCATATCAACTCGGTAGAACTGTTTGACCAGGGGTATCTCATCTCGCTGCGCCACTACTGGTCGGGCTATTATGTCCATAGCAATGGGACTGTCATGTGGCAATTTAGTGTACTCCGCCCTTCACTCCCCCTTTGATGCGTTTTGATACTGACAAACCAGGGCGAACTGGGCAAGGGCGACTTCCAACTGGACAAGGCCGGCGTGTTCTCCTGGCAGCACGACATGCGCCTCTACAACCAGACCGAAACCGGCATGATCCTGAGTCTGTTCAACAACGCCAACACCCCTACCGAGACTGTTGCGCCGTCGACGGGTTTGAGCTATGCGGTGGATCTGGTCAACCGCACGGCGAAGACACTTCGCACGCTGAGCGACAGCAAAGACGTCATCCACAGCGTTAGTCAAGGCAACTACGAACTGCTCGGCCCGTCGGGACATGTCGTGCTGGGCTACGGCTCCATTGCCAAGATCAAAGAGTTTGACGCCAACAACAAGCAGGTCCTCACGGCGCAGTTTGGCACCGACAACGAGGTGGCGTCGTACCGCGGGTACAAATGCGCCTGGAAAGCGACGCCGTTCTGGGCGCCGGCGATTGTCGTTCGTCGGGTGTCGGGTGATTCTGCACAGGTGTTTATGAGCTGGAACGGGGCGACCGAGTATGACAATTGGGCTGTCATGGCGGCGGATTCGTTGGACTCTGTCAACCCTACGATTGTCACCACCTTTAAGCGCACTGGCTTTGAGACGTCTGGTACGGTTCGGGGATTAAAGACACCATATCTCCAGGTGGTGGCTCGTCGGGGCGATATTCCTCTTGGCATGTCGCCTATTGTCAGTTTTTAGCAGCCATCTTCACTGCTGTACATTACATATACACTCGCATATTCACATACTATTAATAGATTAGCATAGCGTGACTATAGACTTATTACTCAATACGCTGCCTGATGCAATGAGTGCTCGGGTGTACATCGTTGCACTATCGGGTGTACCACATACACAGCTCACTCGAATACAGAGTAAACATATGATCATAGCTGAATACTAGATATATATAGCTGGCCAGACCATCACCTCAACCTAACCATCAACACCAACACATCAACGATCAACAGAACTAGAATCGAAACAGAAAATGCATCTCAACATCCCTCTCACTCTGACCCTCTGTCTCCCCCTCGCTCTGGCCCTGCCTCCGAGACCCTTGACCATGACCATGATGAACCCAAAGATCCCCAGATCAACAAACCAAACCCTGGGCCACGCCACCATCCACAACACCTGCCCAAGCGAAATCTATCTCTGGTCCGTCGGCTCCACCATCGCCCCGCAACTCACCCTCCCCCCAAACACAACCTACACCGAGCCATACCGCCGCGATCCCGCCAGCGGCGGCATCGCGCTGAAGCTCACGCGCGTGCAGAACGGGCTGTATACCGCGGCGCCGCAGATGGTGTTTGCGTATAACCTTGTGCAGCAGCAGATATGGTACGATCTGTCGGATGTGTTTGGGGATCCGTTCTATGGAAGTCGGGTTCGGGTGGAGTATCGCTCGCTGTCTGGAGAGGAGGGGGGCGATGAGGAAGAGAAGGGGATTGAGTGGGTGGATGGGGTGTCGCCGGGGGGAAGTATGGTTAGGGTTGCGGATGCGCAGGGCGATTTGCTTTTGACGGTCTGTTAGTCGTCTTTAGAGTGTTCTACGAGATGATATGTGGGTGAAGATAAAGTGAGGGTGGTGGTGGTGTTGTGAGTGGATGAGGTGAGATGGTAATAGGGTAATCTATGTTGTTCTATTTGCTGTTTTGTGCTATGCAGTAGTAATTCAATGTGTTTTATTAGATTGAACCTGATGAATGTAGTGTCTATATGGAGTAATTGATCCCCACATTACCCTCGGCATTTATGTCAGTACAGAGTTGTACCAGAGCAGAATAGAGGGGTTCTGGCACTGTCGTTGTACAGTAAGCTTACTCTACGGACTGTATCTGAGCTGAAGAATAGATCGAGAATGCTATTCCTATTCGCTCGTTTGGCCGAGATATCTTCTTACATTCCGACCTGGGATCCTCGTGGATTATGCATTCCTCGGGCAGAAGGCCGAGGCTGACTATGGAGATCCCCATTATATTCCCCGCACTTTGCCATCTCACTCCTTTGTTCTTCACCACAACAATATCATCATCAACACAACTCCTACCGTAATTCTAAGATGACTTCTATAAGAGTGGCGCCGTCGGCCGCCAATAGAGCCCTGAATCTCCTCCGCACAGTGCAGTATACTCATCCGCCCTCCTGTCCGTGCCACTCCAACCCCAATCACCACCATCACCTACCATCCAGCCATGTGCGTCGTCTGGCCACCCCCGTGGATCCCTCGCGCCAGAAAGAGTACGCCTTTGAAATGGCCGCCTCGAGTATCCGGTTCGGTCCGGGCGCGACCAGGGAGGTCGGCATGGACTTTGCTAATATGAAGGCCAAGCGCGTGTGTATCGTGACCGACCAGAACGTGGCTAAGCTGGATGCCATGAAACAAGCGGTGGAGGGTCTGACCAAAGAGGGCATCGAATTCACCGTGTACGACAAGGTGCGCGTGGAGCCAAAGGATAGTTCGTAAGTTGCAGACGTGCAGTCCTCGAGAGTCAGGCGCCCTGCTAACTCCAGCAGAGTGAAAGATGCCATTGCCTTTGCAAAGCCATATAACCCCGATGCTTTTCTGGCTGTTGGCGGCGGCTCCGTTATCGACACGGCCAAGCTGATGAACCTCTACACCGTCTTCCCCGAGGCCGACTTTCTCGACTTTGTCAACGCCCCCCTGGGCAAAGGACTCCCCGTCACCAAGGCCCTGCGGCCGCTGGTGGCCGTGCCTACCACCGCAGGCACCGGGTCCGAAACCACCGGAACCGCCATCTTCGACCTCGTGTCGAAAAAAGCCAAAACAGGCATCGCCCACCGCAATCTCAAGCCGACGCTGGGCATCTGCGACCCGCTCAACACCCGCACCATGCCGTCCGCCGTCCACGCCTCCTCCGGCCTCGACGTCCTCTGCCACTCGCTCGAGTCCTGGACCGCCATCCCCTACAACGAGCGCACGCCGCGGCCCACCAACCCCATCAACCGGCCCGCCTACCAGGGCGCCAACCCCATCTCGGATATCTTCTCGCTGCAGGCCCTCCGCAGCACCGTCAAGTACCTCCCCCGCGCCGTCCGCGACCCGGACGACTTCGAGGCCCAGTCCCAGATGCTCCTGGCCGCCACCCTGGCCGGCGTCGGGTTCGGGAACGCCGGCGTCCACCTGTGCCACGGCATGAGCTACCCCATCTCCAGCCAGAACCCGGGCTACAAGCATGCGGGATATGACGTGGACTACCCGATTATCCCGCACGGCGTGTCGGTGGCCGTCACCGCGCCTGCTGTGTTCCGCTTCACGGCCGCCTCGAACCCGGACCGGCATCTGGCTGCCGCGGAGGCCTTTGGCGTGGATATCTCGAACGTCAAGCGCGAGAGCGCCGGCGAGGTCCTCGGCGAGGCCCTGGCCAAGTTTCTGGCGGAGCTGGGCGACCAGCCGCGCGGGCTGAAGGATCTGGGCTTCAAGCGTTCGGATATCGACTCCTTGGTTGAGGGGACGATCCCGCAGCAGCGCGTGTTGATGTTGGCGCCGAATCTGAGTGCGGAGCTGGAACGGGAGAGGGAGGAGCTGAGGGGGTTACTCGAGCAGTCGATGGAATATTAGTTTAGGTAACAAACAAACAAACAATGCATTCTGTATCAACCAAACGCCTACTCCGTAATTATGCAGTATGATACACTCTATTTGCATCAATCCTCGCAGATGATCCTCAACCCAATCACCCCCATCGAGGACGCCACCCGGTCCAGCCAGGTGACAGGCAAAGCCTCGCTCGACGCACTCGACACCCCACGTTGAAATTCAGACTCCAAGCGGAACTTCCGTCCTCGTGCTCGTCCAACCCGAAGCCAAACCAGCAGGCTCTGCAGCGCAGCCACCAGATCCTCCGCTCCTTGGAGCAGGAGTCCCGGCCCTGTCTCCCGGCCAGCATCTCCACCCCCCAGCACCCCCCGCAACTCCTGAACCAGACGAACCAGCCGGCGCCTCGTCGCCCGCACCCTGGCGACTAGCCCATCATCCACCTCCTCGCCCCCACCATCACCCTCACCCTCACCCTCAGGCACGCCCGAGCGACCCTCCCGGGGGTCCTCCGGCAATGCCTCCGCAAAATACCGCGGACACCGCACGACCTCCATCCAGATCCGCTCACACACATCCACCACCCTGCCCTGCGGCCCCGCCTTGCGCGCATCCTCGGCGCGGATGCGTCCCGCAAACCGCAGCCACGGCTCCTCGTCCAGGAAGCACGCGCGCCCCTCGTAGATGGCCGTCGCGACGAGGAATCCGCGGAAGGCGATGTAGCAGCCGCGAGCGAAGCCGGGGCCTTCACTGCCCGCGCTCGCTTGTTGTTGTTGTTCGTCGTCGTCGTCGTTGTCGTCGGTGTCGGAGTCGGCTTCGACAGGCCCCCTCGCCAGCATAATCCTCCGGACACCATCGACATGCACCACAAACGCGTCCGGCGACGTCCGCGCGTACATCTCGTACACGGCGAGCATCATGATCGTGGCGAGGAGCGGGGCGGACAATGCAGCGGGCGAGTGCAGTGCCGCGACAACATGCGTAAGTGCGTGCGAGTACAGCTGGCGGCTGCGGCGCGTGTGCTGGGCTGGATCGGATGAGAACTGCGCGGTGTAGATGGATGTGAGACAGGCGAGGGTGGCGGCGAGGTAGGGGGTTGCGCCGGAGGCGTAGGAGGAGGCGACGTGCGCCAGGAAGTCGGGGCGGTTGTGGGCGCGAAAGATGTTGGAGGTGTACAGGGTGGGGAAGGCGGAGTGGAGGAAGGAGGCGAAGAGGTGTGGTTGTTGCATTTGCAGCTGCATTTGCTGTTGGAGGTGGGCTTGGGATTGCGACGAGCAGGAGTCCTCTGAACGGGTCTGGCGCATCATCGCGAGGGCGTTGTTGCGCACGGCAGCTGCAGCTGCCGCTGCGTCTGCGTCTGCGTCTGCGGTTGTCTCTGGAGGTCTGCGAGACTGGGACCGGGACTGGTGCCGGCGTTGGAGGGCTGGTCCTTCATCTTGGAAGCGAAAAGTGCGACGGTAGCCTGGACAGGGGCGACCGTATTTCCGGCATTGCGAGCATTGGGGGACGGCCTCGTCGCACTGGTTTGTCAGTCGTTGATAAGAGAGTGGGAGTAGAGACACCGACCTTGATGCGTCTTTCGCGGCACCGAGCGCAGCCTGTGCTATGAGGGACTCCGACCATGGTATCTTACAGTCCAGCCAGTTGGTATCTTACAGTCACGGCCAGCGTGGGTCAACAGTGTTGACAAACGGTCTATAAACCTAAACGGAAACGCTTGCAAGACGACAAGAAAGGAATGTGGTGAAGGAGTGTGTGTGTATGTGTGTGACTTGACAAACTCAATCACATCGAGACGAGCGACCTTTTCTATCCCTAACACATCCCACCAGCTCAACAGGATGCAGAGAGGCCCCCAATCGGGTGAACTAAGTACGGCACCACACCGAATGATGGCGTCCAGACTGGCATCTCCAGTCCGAGGACAGACCGTTAACCTTTTTTTGGATCTGCATCTCGACCGGACTGTTGAGCTATGATGATCCTGCAAGGGCCACGAGGGTGCCATGCTATGGCCCGTGGCCCCCACGGTTCTTGACGTCGTCTCATGAAGCAGATTCATCCGGATACTCTAGAGTCTCGTAAAACGTCATGACGCTGAGGAGCTAGACTGACTCGATGGCTGTCATGGTCTGTAGCGGACTCTGGTATAATTATCCATCACGAACGAATAGCTGCCCAGCAAGCATGGGGGCCATGACAGAGAATCAAGATGAGGTCAAAGTGAAGTCAAACTCTCAAACGGTAGCTTGATGGAATCCGAACTGAACAGGTCGGCTAGTGATTAAAATAGCATCATCCTCGTAGTGGATGCTTGATGATTGGCGCGTTTCTCGGTGCGGCTCCCGTTAGACGGGATATACGAGCCAGCATCGACTCTCTGGTGATCTGTGCTTTGCCCTGCACTCGTGAAACAATCGCCAAAGGTCAAATGTCATCAAGGTCAAACACGACAAGGACCCACTCGACTCGTGTTCGTCAATATCCTGAAAGTGCTCCTCGTATGAGGAATGGGAGAGTGCTTACCCTCTAATATTAACAGCTCTGCTCGTGGCCATATTGCCTAGAATAGCAACAAGGATGACGAGATGGCCTGCCGCCCCGCATATCTTCATACTTTCATTCTCTCTAGTGGAACCTGCAAAAGGAAATAACTTGATCGGTCATTCTCTTGGTCAAACTCAAAAAAGACTTACCAGGTTAGGAAACCGGGGCGCTCTCGAATGGATAATGCCCCGTTAGTCCGTAATATATGTCATCTATCTCATCTCGTCAAGTCTCCAAAAAGGATCAATCAATTCAGCGGCAAGCTCGACAAAGACAAAACATCAGATGACACGAGATAAAAGCAAAGAAGGATAATCTTCCTCATTGTGCAAGATGATAATATACATCCACGAATCACACCGACGCCATCCCGCAACCCCGCAGTCTCATAATGTACTCACCTTATGCAGATTAACCAGCCTGTCAATGATTGGCACGCGGAACAGACCCAGACATGAGCCTGCAGTAGGATATGATGTTATTGCCTCAAGGTATACCTCTCGTTATTGGGTTACAGACTAGTGGCGTCTCTAGCCCAATTGCTGTCAATGTATCAGGTTGGCTAATGCATTCCCTCGACAGAGTCAATTGATTCACAGTTTCATTGATGTGGACAAATATATAAAGCTCTAAAGTTCTAACCACTGGTCTTTCTCATGACCATCATTGACGAGTCAATCCGGCCGAACGATCATGCCCTCTGCCAAACAGCCCACTCCCAAAGTCCTCGTGCCGGAAAAACTCTCGCCAGATGGATTGGCTCTCTTGCGTGCGTCGCTCGAAGTAGACGAGCGAAAGGGTCTCGATGCGGATGAGCTTCTTCAGATCATTCCCGAATATGACGCTTTGGTCGTCCGCTCCGAAACCAAAGTCACGGCCAGTCTCCTTCGAGCCGCCAAACAACTCAAGGTAGTTGCTAGAGCGGGAGTAGGAGTGGACAATGTGGGTGAGTTCGGCCGGGCTTGAACCATTGATCAACGAATATTGACACACTGGCGGCTTCAGACGTCGAGGAAGCCACCAAGCTAGGCATCGTCGTCGTCAACTCGCCGTCGGGCAACATCGGGGCTGCCGCAGAACATACCATTGCCCTGCTGATGGCCATGGCGCGGAACATCCCCGAGGCCTGCAGCAGTCTGAAGAGCGGCAAATGGGAACGCAGCAAGTTTGTCGGAGTCGAGGTGAAGGGCAAGACGTTGTCGATCATCGGATTGGGGAAAGGTGAGCTTCTTTCATCTTGGGAGGAACGGGTTGGGAACACATCATCGCATAACTGTTTCTCCTACGAATGGTCGAGTGTTATGGCTGACTGACGACAGTCGGGTTGACGGTCGCACGGCTGGCCAAAGGGCTAGGGATGAACGTCAACGCGCTCGATCCGTATGCGTCTCCTGCCGTCGCAGCGTCCGCGTCCGTCACCCTGGTCTCGTCGCTGTCGGAGCTACTACCCACGGCCGACTTTCTCACCATCCACACGCCGCTGATCGCGTCAACCAAGGGGATGATCTCGACGGCCGAGCTCGCGCAGATGAAACCCGGCTCTCGGATCCTCAACGTCGCTCGCGGCGGCACCATCGACGAAGCCGCCCTCCTTGAGGCCCTGGAGTCGAACCACCTGGCCGCCGCCGCCATCGATGTCTTCACGTCTGAACCTCCCCAGCCAGACTCGACGGCCGGTCGATTGATCGCCCATCCCCGCGCGGTCGCCACCCCGCACCTCGGCGCCTCCACGGTCGAAGCTCAGGAAAATGTCTCCATCGACGTCTGCGAGCAGGTCCTCCAGATCCTGAACGGCTCCCTCCCGCGGAGCGCAGTCAACGCGCCCCTCATCCTGCCCGACGAATACCGCAAGCTGCAGCCGTTTGTCCGGCTCGTCGAGAAAATGGGTAGCCTGTACACGCAGCACTACGCCTCGGCCGTGGGCGGGTCGATGACGCGCAACACATTTGATCTCATCTACCACGGCGAGGTGGCGGGCATCAGCAACACGCGACCGCTGTTCGCTGCGCTGATCAAGGGCCTCCTGGCCCCGATCAGCAGCTCTGAGGGCATCAACATCAACATCGTCAATGCGGAGCTGGTCGCGCGCGAACGCGGCATCTTCGTCAACGAGCAGCACTCGCGCGATCCGGCGGATCATTCGTACTCGTCGCTTGTGACGCTGGTCGCGAGGCCGCCTTCGCGCGCCTCGTCTCGTGCGCCTGCGCCGGAGGCTACCGCTCAGACCGGAGTCGGGCCAGTGCCGCAAGACCAGCGCATCATCTCCGGGACATGCAGTGGCGACCAGCCGTTGATTAATCGGCTGGGCCGGTTCGAGACCTCGTTTGTCCCGGAGGGAACGCTGCTCATTTGCGAGAACTACGATTCTCCAGGGAAGATTGGGGCGGTGGGCAGTCTTCTGGGGCAGGAAGGGGTCAACATCAACTTTATGACCGTCGCTCCGGTCTCGAGGAAGTTTGTCTCTGTACCTGACGGAGACTTGAAGCACGAGGCGTTGATGATCCTGGGGATCGACAAGGTGGTGGAGCAGCGAGTGGCCGATGGGCTCGTCAAGGGGGGAGGAGTGTTGAGCGCGAGTGTTATTTCTCTGTGACAGAATTCTGTCCTGTGAATGTGATCAGTAGACCAGGTTTAATCTATTGTGGCAGATGACCTGTCAGTGTTGATCTGCAGTCCCCGCATTATGCATATCACATTCACGTCTAGTCCCATACATACCAGAGGTAGGTAGGTAGGTAGATAAACAATGCATTCCCTTCATCATGAATCACATCAACACCAACATCAAGAATAGCCACATTATCATCTCATAGCCATAAATCATAGCCATAATCAAAATGAAAACACCACTCATCTTTACCCTGTTATCAATAACACTCACCTCCGCAAAAACCCTCCAATCCCCCCTCGACCACCCCAACAACAACAATGCTGTCAACAACAACAACATGAGAACAGGAAACCCCGTCATCCCAGGCTGGTATGCCGACCCCGAAGCTCGCATCTTCAGCCAACGGTACTGGATCTACCCAACCTACTCGGCCGCCTACGAAACCCAAACCTTCTTCGACGCCTTCTCCTCCCCGGACCTCCTCACCTGGACCAAACACCCCCGCATTTTGGATTTCGGGAACATCCCCTGGACCACCAACCGCGCTGCCTGGGCGCCGTCCGTGATTCGTCGGCCTGCCTCTCCGAGAACCAATGACAGTACTGCCACAGAACAAGAGGAGAATGGGCATGGGTACGATTACTTTATGTACTTCTCCGCAGGCGACGGGGCAGGGATCGGGGTTGCGAAATCAACAACAGGCAGACCGGAGGGCCCCTATGCAGACGTTCTTGGGAAACCGCTGATCCCGAACACGGTGTTTGGCGCGGAGCCGATCGACCCGCAGGTGTTCATCGATGATGATGAGCGCGTGTGGTTGTATTTCGGGGGGTGGAGCCATGCGGTGGTGGTTGAGCTGGGGAGTGATATGGTGAGTCTGAAGGGGGAGTATTTGGAGCTTACACCCAAGGGGTATGTCGAGGGCCCGTGGATGATGAAGAGGGAGGGGGTGTATTATTTTATGTTTAGTGTGGGGGGGTATGTTGTTCCCCTAACTCTCTCTCTCTCTCGCCTTGGTCGAGGGCAAAGTGCTAATGGTGGCTGATAGATGGGGAGATGACTCCTACGGGGTGAGTTATGTTACTGGGGAGTCGCCGACGGGCCCATTCACGACGGAGCCTGTCAAGATCCTCTCCGGCAATGCGACGGTCGGCACGGGGACGGGCCATAACAGTGTTTTTACGCCGGATGGACAGGACTACTATATCGTCTACCATCGGCGGCTGCTGAACGACACCGAGCGCGACCACCGCGTGGTCTGCATCGATCGGATGGAGTTTGATGCAGAGGGGAATATCCTGCCGGTGGTGATTACGACCGAGGGCGTATATGCAAGGGCATTGAATCAGCCAAAGGCTGTCTAGCGTACATGCTTGAGCTTCAGGAGTATCAATAGTGCTATCGTATACCTTTTTCAACGCCAAACTCCAGTAATGCATGGGTATCATATCAAAACATCGAGCTGCGCTTTTTATGCAACTTTGAATCGTCCGATGACCGTCGGAACCCAAAGAAACTACTCTTTTTCGGCTGCAGCTGCCCCTGTCCTGGTCCCTGCCCCTGCGGCCGCGGCGACTGCCCGAAATGCACCGTCGATAGCGGTCGAGGCGGAGGCACAGAGCCAGGCGCATGTGGCCGCGAAGTCGGAACGGGCCCCGGCATCAGATGCGACATGGACGGTGCCTGCTGGTGGTAGTAGTATCGTGGATGCGGTCGCGGAGGGGGTTGCGGTTGCTGCTGCCGAGGAGGTGGTGGAGGACGCGACGGCTGCGCAGGAGGACGCGCAAGGTTCACGGCGCTGGCGCGCACCTGCTGCTCCTCGTGGCCGTAGATCTTCTGCAGTCGGCGAGTCTCCTTGTCGATTTCGGCCTGACGCCTGCGGCGAGCCTTCTCCTCTTCTTCTAGCCTTTTCTTGGTCCGTTTCTCCTCCTCCTTGCGCGAAACTTCTGGCTTTTTCCTCTGTTGTTGCGTTGGAGCTGGGGGTTGAGTCTCTGCTGGACGCGGGGGTGCAGGTGCAGGCTGTTTGCCGTTGGTTCTTGTATTCGAGGCTACCGGCGTTGGCTTCTGACTGTGCGAGCCTGTACCATTCTGTACCGCTGTGCTGGCACTGACCTTGACAGTACTGCCTGTCGGACCCGCCACAGGCTTCTTTGCCACCTCCTCCCTTACAATCCGAAACGCGTCCTTCATCGGGGTGAAGTAGACATCGCGAATGCTCACTGCTCCCAGCAAGAGCACAACCTCCAGCCCCTTAAAATCCTCCATCTCAACCCGGTACAGGTTCGGCTCGTAAAGCGTCAACTCCCGCAGCGCCTTGAAGATCGACAGCGTGATATCCGGCTCCTTGCTCTTCGCTTTCCCTTCGGGCAGCGTCGACGTCTTCCCAGACAGCAGACACGTCAGGTCCTTGGACAACTTGCTATCCTTGCGCCAGCTGAACCGGAGTTTCGGGGTCGTGTCCGCCAGGGCGGGGTCGGTCTGCGTGCGGTCCAGCGTCGAGGCCGACGGCTGCCGGAAGGTGTGCTGCGGCATTTCGAATTCCCACGTTGCCGGCGTATTCCACGTCTTGTGCTTGTAGCGGATCGTCACCTGCTGGTCGGGGTTGTACAGGTGGACGATGAACTGCGAGGGGAGAATGGGTTCTGGGGGAGGCGTGACCCCGCCGTTCAGGCGGATCGCCTCGGCGGATAGACTGGGTTGCGTCCATTCCGGGATAATTAGGATCTCGCCGTAGACAACATCTGGCACGAAAGGATCACAGAGCGCCACGGCATAGCGGTTCTTGGAGGAGGGGGAGGAAGGATCGGGGTAGCGAAGGGTGTAGGCAGGTTCGGGGTCGTTGCCGTGCTGGCAGAGATAAATAGTCCAGAGGTGCTTTTGTTGGTCATTCGGTTTGAGATAGAAGGCTGTCGTCGTCGTCGTAGTCAGTCAGTCAGCAGTCAGTCTTCAGGGTATTTTTGGTGAACGAGAGAATGACGTACTGGGAAGGTTCTCGTCAAGCATTGTGCGTGGATATCGCTACGGCGGGAACATTCAATGAGAACCGCCGGTCTATAGCAATTGAGACAATTCAGCCATTGATTAATGGCCACGCTTTGAAATATACCACCGATGGACAGAGGAAGAGGAGTTGTTTCAGAGGTGCCTGGTGATAAGCCTAAGGCTTGCTGCTCTGGGGTACATAGCCGCTATTGCGCCACTGGATCCGCACCTAAAAATAGCGCGTGTCCATCTTATTCTTTCCTTGTCTTTTCCTTGTCTCCCGATAGCTTATACCTAGTTACTATGCAGTTATCCGAGCTTAGTGAACGTTTCAAGTCGCCAAATAGGCAGATATATTTCCCAGCTCTATCTAACTCTATCTAAGTCTTGTCTGCAGTTAGTAATTGTTACTATCCGAAGCATTGACTGAACGATGATAGGCTGGTTTGTCTAAACTACCGTCTCACCATAGTCCATTCGTGTGTCATATCTGCCAGTGAAATAGGCATGGACTCAACTCAATTCGATGGGTTGCGATCCAGCCTTTTGCGCAAATCAACAATTTATACACTAATCTGCCAGATCCTCTGACCCTATGGAACTGAATCTGAACATGGACTATCCAACTCTACTAGCCGTCAGAACATTCTGACGATTCAGCGAGACAGCACCAGCAGAATGAAATAACAAGCCTGCTCGCAAATATGATTGCGACAGAATGGATATACATACGAAAAAAAAAACAAAAGTCATGAATCTCGTTGCCTTGAGCACTGCCTCGAAGGATGGGGGTGAAATCTGCCCCGTGGATCAGTCCACCGCTACAGAACAGGGCCGTGCAATTGGGCTATTCTGTCGTGCTCTGCCTCTTGGCTCAGATTAAAGGCAGACTAGGTGGAGGCTGGCGCACCTAACCTTGTTTATGCGTTTACTGGAGTTACAGTGAGCCTGGGCCAGGTTCTGAAGGACTGAATTGACTGAGATGTATTGGCAGAGGGTCTCATTATTGAGCGAATAGTTGGTCGATGAAGTACATGATCTTTCCACACTGGTTGTCCTGATTTCCTGTCTTCCAGCCCTGATGGATCTCGCGTCACTCCCTCAGACCAATTCATTCCATCATCATAGGGTTGTGACGTAGCGAGATGGTTGGACGCGTGGCCTGGGATGAATTAGCATTTGTGCAGTCTCTGGTCTTGGTCTCTCAAGGACGTACCGCATACAAACAAGGTCAATCGGAATGAATTCCCGCTGGTCATGACAGTGTATCTGGAACCTGGTCAGTCTCGTCCACACTGGGGAGTGGTATCCTAACCTTGCGGTAGAGGAATAGTGCTCTGTACTCTCCTGTTTCAGCTCCTCGTTGCCCTTCGTTCGAACCAGCCTCTGACGGTATCGTGGCGTTTGTCTGTATCCAACATGCCTGGCATCAGTAACATCTTGCTCATGTAAATGGGTAAGGACGAACTTGTTCCGCGAGCGTGTCGCGTCTGTTGAACCGGACTCACATGGCCGTGGAGAAATAAATAGAAGCAAAGCCTATACCCCGTAAGCCATACACCAGTGGATCCGGACTTACCTGAAGTCGAGTCTCGAGCCAAGTCCCTAAGCTTGAACGATTTCGTCAAACCGCCGAGTTGGTATCACTGATCAGGATTAGCTGTCGTCTTTTACAGGAAGGGTTCGAGACTTAGGGAAGACCTTGGTATATTGGCGTTGTTATCTCGCCGATTCAACATATATATTCCATTCTGGAAAGTTGATAGCGATCCTGTTTCCGTTAGCAACTGACGGGTTGGGGTCACTTACTAGCACTTAAGCTGATATCCTGAAGATCGATCACAGATATGCAGAATCCTGAGAACCAGACATTAGTATTTGCCTGCCTTTCCGGAACGGGCTCAGCTGTTCGATACTGCTCTGATAGAGTAAAGCTGACTGCGTCCGTCTCTGAGGTGATCCGGAGAAGGCTCGGCTGATTGCAAAAGGTACGCAGCAATCGATATTCTTATAGACGACGGCTCACAATGAGTTACTTGACTTGAACGCAGCCTTTGTCGCTGTCGTGGTGTTGCGTTCGTTTGTTCTATTCTGGTCGACTCGGCGAGCTTTGTACTTTTGTCTCTCAGCGCATAATGGCTATTGTTTGAGTGTTGCAAGTATGTCTCTAATCCACGGAAATCTTCCTTGAAGAATGGCATCGAGTCCAATCATAGATGCAATCTCGAACCTTGTTCCCTGTCGGGGTCATGGATATGAAACGGGTGCCTTTGTTGCTTTCCCCGGCTTTGTTCGATTCAACCGCAACCTTTTGAGACCGACTCTTTATTTTGCACTCATTCACATTCAACTGAAACATCTAAACCAATGGATTGCTTTCTATCTTGCATCTATTTTCGTCTAGATCTATCTTCAGTCCAAATTTCAAGCCGGAACCAACCCCTGGCAAGCATGAGTCCACCCAGCGTCTCAGACTCTGACACCATCGACCTCCTTGCCCTCTGGAACCGGGGCATGTTCTCTCTCGGCTGTGCTCAGTTGCAAGCCCTGGTCGTCCCATCCTTGTGTGCCGAGCTTGTATAATGTCCTTTGTCTCTCACGATCGAGCATCGGGCCGTCCTTACCACGGCGATGGCGCGATTCCACCGTCTCAACCAATGTCGCATTGTCGCCGTCTAAAGGATAGCCTTCCAGGTCATCGTTGTGTGTCTCGTCGGAGAAGGCGAAGGTGCGGTATTCCGTGTTGCTCCAACCGGTTCCTTACAAGCGTCAGTCACATTGTCTCCTTCTCATCTGAAGACGAGGACAGGACATACCCTGGTATTGACTGCTATCCTCCCAGTCCTCCGTGAAATAGTGCAGGAAACCACCGTGCGTGACGACAATGATCTCCTTCTCCGGTCTCGCCTTCAGCCAGCGTCGCGCCGCACGCGCCCGTTTCTTGATCGCCTCGTTGGTCGGCGCATAGTGGCCCGTCTGGATGTTGTCAGTCTTTCTTCCCCATCCCGAACCGAAAGAAACAAACCTTGCTATTCCATCCGTCCTGTACTAAACTCATGTCCACAGGGATTCCCTTCTCCTCCATCTCCTTCTGCAGAACCTCCGGGTCACTTCCCGTATCGCAGGGAACGTCACTGGTCTCCTGCACATCCGGCAGCAGCACGATCTTCATATCCTTGTGCTTCTCGAGCACGGGCTGGAAGCTCTGGTATGCAGTGTAGATGGTCCGTCGGAGAGGCGACGCGGTGATAAGCTCGATCCGATCATGGAGGGGGAAGTTGTCGCGAAGAAGACGACATTGTTCGTTTCCGAGGTCGGTCAGGGAGGGATCGTGGATGACGTGGTTCGCTGTGCTGAGGTTATGGACGCCCTGATGGTGTGGTTAATTCGGAGTACGTAGGAAGATGCCTGCAATGAGAAAACATACCTGTGCATGGCGAACACAGTGGACAATTGGCGGCATTTTCAAAGTCTCTAATCAGAGATCTAGATGGAAAGGCCCAAGTTAGGACATAGGAGCGTGGGGTAGCGGGGCAATCAAGATAAGTCCTAGCATACACACGTACCTATCGCGAGCGCAGACAAAGCAAATTCTTCAAATATACGACAGGAGAACGGGGAAGATTTTAAACCTGAGTTTTGAGGAACTTGAAGACTTAATGAGTTACTGCAGGTTGCAACTGGGTGAGTCAATCCCGGAGGACACCGCACCGTGGGGGTAATGTTGAATATGACTGGACAACAGCAGGATTCAGACTTACATAAAGAATCTCTATACGAAGCGTAATAGCCCGTCTATGTACGAAGGAAAAAAGAATTTCTGACAAGATAGTGAAGAAATACACCAATCTGTCCCAAATATCAGGGCGAGAGCGGCAAATCCCGCCTTTCCATGGCAGCAACGTCATTTGCCGGGGGAAACTTGTCCGAAGACAGGCAGGCAGGTTTGGCGAATCGCCTCACTAGACATCAACAATGGAAAGAAAACAATGAGACGGTACTGGGCAACGTATAGGCCCTTCATGAGTATGATCATATTATATACAGCCTATACAGCCGGATCCCGAAATTCGCCCTATCCTCCCATGCATCCTGGCCATGAGTGGCGCTGTGCAGTGATGTACGCTATATGACAAACCAACCTTACAGAGGGTATTATCTAGCAAGCGAACATAAGAGTTTGCCTGGCAACTATCAAGCAACCCCAAATCCCCGAGCATTCTCAAGAGCTTTGTTAAGCTTCTCCTCCAAGACACTCTTCGATGAGTATTCCGGCAAAAGTAGTCGACCAAAACAGGTCAAACTGGTCGGAAGGCGCTGGAGTATTGTCAGTCTGATAATGCAACCGAAAAAAAAAACGACCGAGTACACTTACAGCATCACCCACACCGTTTCTCTGAATGACAAACATGATGCTCGCAATACCGTTCACAGGAACACGATCACTGGCCGTGACAAACTCCAAGAGCTGCGCCTTCTTCTCTGCAGGAAAGCTCTTCACAATGCTCCAAAAATCTCGGATGACTCGGTGATGGGGACTGAAACCACCTTCATATCGGGCATGCCTTTCCAGTTCTCCCAGGTCAATCTCCTGGATTCCTTCCACAACCGTCTTGAAAGCCTCTGGTGTAAATATTGACAGAGCCGCTCGGTCTAGGCAGGTATAGAATCCTCGCGCAAACGCCTCAAACTGGGGCCTGATCGATTTGTCAGTAAGCCAGAATATGTAATCCTTGACGAACTGAGCACGATTCTCATTCGTAACGAGGGAAGCTTCCTCAACTGGAGGCGTCGGGACGCAGTGGTCAAGACGCTCCGATGTGCTCCGATGCGACGACCCGCATGCAGGGAAATCGGCATGGTCCGCAACCATGGAGCAGGGAGGACTCAGATCAGCGGGATCAGTATGCTGTGACAGCTCCGACCAGTTCGTTGCGAGATCCAACGACTTGCCGCGACCCCTTGCCCGCAAGGGCCATACAGCGTCTCTGTTAACCTTCTCCATGTCAACCGTTTCGACAGCGCCAACGGCTTGGAAAGTGAATTCATATGTTCGCATGAAGACATCTCCCACATCTCCCTCCTGCCAAGACAATAACAACTCGAGTCCTTTCGCAAGCTCCGGCCAGCCATCTCGGATATGCTCCAAGTGTTTTACTTTGAGTCCGAGCAGCTTGCGGTAGAAGGCGACCGGAAAGTTAACCGGCAATGTCAAACCGTTATAGATTGCAAGCGACATGAGCAAACCCAGGAGCTCAAACTTGTAGAGAGGTTCCAACGAACATGGCTGGAACCACGAAATACGTGTCCGCGCGTCCATTGTGAACATACCATACGATGGATCCAGAGCTTCTGCCAGGAGGACCCGGAAAAACTCTTGCTGGACACCGCCATGATCGAGGCCTTCCTCACCTTCGTCCATACCCATCTGCACTTTCAGTGGACGCATCAGTTCTCTTCTCTCCCGCCGCCAGAGTTGGTTAAGAGCATCCGTGAGCACGTTATCACGGCGGACCATGAGAACCAGATACGTGGACATCGATGTCTTCATTTGTGACAACAGCATAACATCATCTTGTATGGGAATCGGTCCAAATGCGGTCTGGTTCACATGTCTCGAGGTCGTCATGGCAGCTTCGTAGTACTTGGACATGGCAGCGTAGTTCAGGGCGCGGAAATAAATGACGAGTGCTGAAGGAGGAAAAAGGAACGAATAAGAAAGCAGATGCAACGTTTTGTTATTGGTCAACCTTCCGATCCATTCCACAGGCATATCCAGGGGCTCCAACCGCTCGCAGAGGAACGGGGTGTGGAAATCTTCCGGGACCAACCCCAAGCGGTTTCGCTGCTTGTACATTCGTGATAGAATCTCTACGACGCCTCCAGCGGAGCTGCTCCGTGATATCTCAGGGTTACCGTCCCATTCTTTCAGGAAAAGAGTCCGAAGCCATTCAGCGATAATAGCGGCCGCAGGAGGTGGGAGTTCACAGTGATCTGACTCATCCGTTCCAGCTCTTACAAGGCTGTAATGGTCGCCCAGGTTGTTCATCAGAAGATCCAGGGCGCTGTCTTGCCTCTTCTTGGAGAAATCTTGGAGGCAAGGATGGCGCGCTTTCGATATCTCATAAAATGCCAAGCGCGCGGTAAGAGCACGCACAAGGCGGTTAACTAATCGCAAAGCCAGCTCGTGCTCAAGCTTGTCAGTGAGCTCGACAATGGACCGCGCCTTTGCTGGAGAGAGTTTTTCCATGTCTGCACTCGAAGCCACAGTCCCTAGGGCGCGCATTTGAAGCAGCGAACGCCATGTGTGCGCATCAACCTGCGGAAGACTGCTGTTGAGGGCAAAGAAGGCAACGGTTGCAATATCTGCTGCGTTAGCATCGGCCAAATGTTCTTGGCCTTCGAAGTCAGATGTTCGCCGACCGATTATTGGAAGAGATGACGGCCCGATTGAAGTAGAATTGGCTGACGAACGGCGTGATAGACGGCCAGGCATTGCGAGCTCTTTTGGTGGCATGAACAGCGTCTCCACGGCGCGCCACAGGCTATGGAGAGCAATATCCCAGGGACAGAAAGTGAAGAGCTTGCTCAGTGATGGTTGTAACTGCTGCAAATCAAGCTGCGGATTCGAGTAATCCTGCTCCGGGCCAGCCGTCTCTTCTCGAAATGAACGAAGAATCTGCTTGGTCGAACCCAGTGCGTAGAATACACTCTGAGCAAGGAATATATACACCCGACGCTGGCGGGTTGTTGCAAACTGCCATTCCGGATTCTCAAAGTTCCCTGTAGATTCCATGTAACGCAGCTCGTCCCTCCATCTCTGCGCTTCTTCATCACATTGCACCATCATTCGCGCCAGCCCCTCAATGATTGCGCCATTTAAGTGACTTAGCGTTTGAACAGCCAGCGGTCGGTCCAACTTTTGATCAGGACTTTTGCATTCTGATTGGTCATCGTTCGAAGATTGTGTTTCCGATGCCAAGTGATCGACTCTAGTTGCCAGCGGTTTTTCGGCATCCTGGTTTTGAATGTCATTTAAGAATTTCGCACTATCCCACGACACACGCCTCTCCTTCTTCCGCTGTGTCTGTGCGAAAGACTCATCAAGATGTTCATTTCTGCCGCGATGCTTTTGCGGGCGATGCTTTAATGCCGGCGGCGACGGTATGTTGACCGATCCGTCAGTCTCAAGATGCGAGTTGTAAGAGAGTTTTCGGCTCGGCCTTAATTCTGGCCGCGCCTTTGCCTCTTTAGCCTCTTTGGCTGTGCGTGGGCTTTGATGATTCTGGTCTGTTTCAATCAAGGATATTCGTCTCACTTGGTGCTCGGGTCTCGATTCAACTCGGGGGACTCGTCTACCCGCATCCCGAGACGATGGAGTATGGGGAGCAACCCCCGGCGACTTATTTTGCAAGTTTGCACGCCGCCTCGCGCACGTAGATCCCGTTGTAGTATTTGAATGTTCGCAACCCTCGCGTTTGGGTGACCGAACGTGCTGCTTACCCAAACGATCTGCATCTGAATCCAGCACGTCTGGTGACCGCCGTAGAGGGAGCCATTCGACCATTCGTAGCGAGAGAGTATCAAATAGGTTCTGCGTAAAGGATTTCGGGTCTTTCATCCGTTGCGTCGCGGATTCGTCGTCAACTGGCGCGCGCTCATTTTGCTGTCGCGATTCCGTATACGATCCGGATACTACTCTGATGTTGTCAGAGGGCTTCGCAGCCGCTGCATCTTGATTGAGCGAGGCTCTATTTGCCGACAGATCGCCAGCTGTCCTGCGACTCGATGCCGATGACGGACTTCGTGCCTCTGTACGGTCGGTCAATGCTCCGCGGCTTGATCGTCTCGATGGGCGCGGATGATCGTGAGACGACAACTCCGACGGGACGCGCTGGGTGTTACGGCAGAGTCCACTTTCCGGATTGTCCAAGCTAGCCAAGTAGCAGGCCAGGGTCCGGGCACTTAGCTCAGTGTAACGGCGATACGGCCCTTCAGATACCCTTCGCCTGTAACTCGCGCAGGTTGGAGTGCGGCAGGCGGGATCTTGACATCCATGGAGAAGCTGGTTTTTGTACCTTTGAGTCAAACACCCAATTAGCCGTGACCCACGCCTCACCTCACCGAGTTTATGTGTTTCTTGACAAACTCACTTTCGGACTAGAAGGTTGAACTGGCGCCGTCGCTCCTCTCTATACCACAATAGCACCTGTGCCGGATCGGACACATCGATAGTGTTCTGGACGATAATATCTGGAGCGTTTGGAGGAAGCTTTGACCGATGGCACTGAGACCGGTCGACGCCAGCATCGTACGAGTTCATTGAAGCTCCGCGGAGCCTAGTCATCTTCGCGAACTGAGGAGCATACCTGAGCGGTGGCAGTCAGGACAACCGTTCCTATCGTCCCTAGAAGAAGAGGAAGAATATGATTAAAAGCAAGATGAACAGCGTACGCTGACGGCCAGCTGTTCCTCCCCGAAGCTGATATCATCGCCAGAGAGGTACCTAGCCTCAGGCGCCAAACCCCATGAGTGGAGATGACTAAGGTGTCTGGAACATCAATGATCCAGAGATGTTAAGCCTAAACCAGAATGGGGCAGCCTTGTGTCCAATTAACCTAATCGGATTAGCTTGGCCTATCACGTGCCTTGAACGTCATCGCCACTGACCAATATTACAGCCTTAAAGCGGCAAGGCGAGGATTTTGTGCGGTTCGGATGGGACTTTATCGGAGGTGATTATTGATTATCAATAATTTCTTCGACCAGCATACACCAAGTGAGATCAGGAACGCTTACTGATTGTTTGGCACCCTCTGGTTGCCTCTCTTTTTCTATCCCTTACCTTCACTATATCTTCAGGACCTGACTCACCCTTCACGTCTTTGTGATCGATTTTTTGCATCAACTTGTACCCCGCTCGATTTTCTTCCCACAACGAGTAGTGGCAATCAACCACCGCACACTACGTTGTTTGATACCCTTATTCCTTGGTCGATTACTTCAGTAGCTTTCAAGATGTCTTCTCTTCCTTATACTTGCAATACCTGCTTGGTTGCATTTCGGAGCAGCGATGCTCAAAGGGATCACATGCGCACGGATTGGCAGTAGGTTTTCCCAGAAGCCCGTGGCACACCCGTCAAGTCACTAATATCAACAGTTTATATAACATGAAGCGCCGTGTTGCCTCTCTGCCTCCAGTATCCCAGGAAATCTTTAATGAAAAAGTCCTTGCCGCCAAAGCCACTTCGAGCGCCGCTGCCGCCAAGGCGTCATTTGAGAAGTCCTGCGCCGCTTGCCAGAAGACATTCTACAGTGAGAACTCGTACCAGAACCATGTGAAGAGCTCCAAGCACAAGGCCCGCGAGGCGCGGATGCAAAAAGATCTTGCAGATGATTCGTCATCCGTGATGAGCTCCACCTTCTCTCTGGGCGAACCCATCAACAAGTCTCAGGAAGGCGACTCGGATGTCACCAAGGTTACCGAGAATCTCAAGACATCAACGATCGAGGAAGAGGATGAGGATGAGGAGGAGCTCGAGGCCGAATCTGAATACTCGCCTTCCCGCTGTCTGTTTTGTAGCCACAAGGCGTCGGACCTTCAAGAAAACACAGAGCACATGCGCAAGAGCCATGGCATGTTCATCCCAGAAAGAGACTACCTCGTCAACCTTGAGGGTCTCATCCACTACCTCTACCGGAAAATCAACGAGAACAGCGAGTGCCTCTACTGCCATGCCATCAGAAACAGCCCCGCCAGCATTCGTACTCACATGCGGGACAAGGGCCATTGCATGATCGCTTTCGAGACCGAGGAGGAACAGATCGAGATTGGGCAATACTACGACTTCCGAAGCACATACTCCGATGACGAGGCCGGGTCAGTAACCAGCGAGACACCAGAGGACGGCGGAGTCAAGGTGTCCGGCTCGGACGGCGATGACGACGGATGGGAGACGGAAACCTCCGCCTCCTCCCTGGACGAAGACGAAGACGACGATGACTTCGATTCCCACAGAAAGGCACCCGTCGTGTACCAGACCGAATACGAACTGCATCTCCCGTCCGGCAAGAGCGTCGGCCACCGCTCTCTCGCCAAATACTACCGCCAGAACCTGCACAACTACCCGTCGATGGAGGAGCGGATCGCCCGCCAACTCGCCATCGAGAACGGCGAAGTCGAGGAAGAGCGGCCCCGGGGCCGCAACCCCACTCGCGCCCTTGTCACCCGTGCCAATGGCGGTCTGGGCATGATCGGTGCCACGGACGATCAGAAACGGGCCGCGGCCATGTCGGAACGCAAGGACCGGACGCGCGCCATTCGGCAAGACCTCCGGTACAGAGATCGGGTCAATCGGGCTGCGAACAACCAGAAACACTTCCGGGTATGTACATCTTTTCCAGACCAGCTCGATAGAAAGCTAACGTTGACTGCTAGGACCCCCTCCTGCAATGATCGCAGCGCTGGTCTTTCTTTTGTCATGGTTCAATGGCCGTTGGTTTTGTCAAGTCGATTACGTGGAGTTATTCAGGTGCATGCATATACATGGATGAGATGAGATGATCAAAATATCAAAAGTCGAATGCATATGACGAATTCCTCGATTACGTAGTGCATATAGGCGGTCTACCGTCTTTACAATTATTTTTTTATGAAGTGAAAATTACACAAGTCGATTAGACTGGCTGGTTTACAGGCTATTTATGCATGGGATAAGTTTCCCCAATGAAGGATTCAAACGAACACCGTTATCGGTCGCTCTTTCCGCAGTCACATACAGTATGCTCATACACAGGTGCTTACATCAAGGACTCGCTTGC
This sequence comes from Aspergillus udagawae, assembly GCF_001078395.1. NCBI lineage: Eukaryota > Fungi > Ascomycota > Eurotiomycetes > Eurotiales > Aspergillaceae > Aspergillus > Aspergillus udagawae. Next base: position 1,683,965 of record NW_025091264.1, on the reverse strand, counting down.
ACGAGCGTCGCTCTGGCCGGCAGAGTGATAGAGAGGTAGAGAGGTGGAGAAGGGGGAAGGGACGCCTTCCAACCACGAAAAAGCTCATTAAGATAATAGGGGTGCTTCTTCGCCAGGCCGGCCATCCGAGGTCTTCGCGTGGGATTTGTGCTTCCGGCGGCGTTTCTTCTTTTTGTGCCCGTTCGTTTGTGCAGTGGGGGCGGATTGCTCGTGATCAAGGTCGATGAGCTGGCCGTCCTGACGAACGGGGAACTTGGCCTGCTTGATGGACGATCCGTCGTCGTCGGAAGAGGAGTTGCTGCTCGTGGTGTGGAGGATGACTTTGCGGATTCCGTTGACGTCGACGACTTGTTCGGTGATGCTGCCGCTGCGGGCTGCTCCCTTGCGCAGGTAACTACTGCCTAGTCGGGAACCCTCGGGCCGGTTCCGCAGATCGGACGATGTGGTACTGGTGGCGATGCTCGTCCTCGACGGCGGCTTATCATCCTGCTCTTCGTGGACGGCTTCTGGGATGGATAATTCGACGGCACCATTATCCGAGGCTCGGTTGTTCATGGTCCCGTAGCCTAGCTTGACAGCGTGAACACCATCTCGGGGATCGATGCCAGATTGAAGGAGTCCGGCTCCTATGCCTCCCGCCAAGCCGGCAGATGTATTGTTCATGACCTGTGAGCCCGAGGTGCTGTGCCCGGAATCCATATCAGTGTGTCCCGATCGACTGGGAGAGTTGCTTGCTCGCTTGATCTTCACGTTCTGGTACCGAGTTTGGCGAGGGCGGCTGGCCAGATTGGACGGCCCAAGGTGCTTCAGGTGTTCGCGTATCTCGTCAATGGGCCCTTTGTGAGTGAGGAAACCATCAGTCGAGTCGGAATTCCCGACCGATGTCTGGAGGCGCATATGAAAGCGAGGCGGAGGAGCTTCCACGGAGCTGCGACGCCGATCAACAGAGGGCATACGGGATTCGCCGTCGGTTTCGGACTCGAGAGAGAGCATGGGCGGCTCCTCGACAATGCGACCTTTCGGAACGCGAGACTTGGGAGCCGGAGCCATGCGTCTAATTGCTTTGTGCACATCAATGAAGACATCGGACTCATCGATGATCTCCCTGCTCACCGGTCAGTGTCATTCGCTAGATAAGGGACAGCGCAAAACACATACTCGCCAATTAGCTCCTCAATCACGTCCTCCAAGGTGACAACTCCTAATGCACCACGATCCTCACCAGGGTATTCCGAGACGAGAACCATATGAGACTTGCCCTCCTGGAAGAAGTTGACAATGTCCAGACAGCTGGTCTCGGGGCGAGTCTCGGGAAGCGTTGCCAAAGCGAAATCTCGCACGCGCTTGCAATCCTCGGGATCGTAGGTGATGAGCATCTTGACCAAGAGCATACCCACGAAGTTCATATGGTTATCGGGGGCATGGATGGGAATGCGGGAGTATCCCTGGGACAGAATGAGATCCATAGTCGCCTCGTCCAAGACGGTATCGGCGGACATGGTGAAGACATCTTCCATGGGCGTCATGATGCTTCCGACAGACTTCTCTTTCAGGTCAAGCACAGCGCTGATGATGGTGACTTCATCTGAGTTGAGCTGTTCTCCTGCCTCACCCAGAGTCTTGTGCAATGTCACCAAAGTCTTCAGGCCAGCCTTCTTGTAGATCGTTCCATGATCTTCACCAAGTAGTCTGTCCAGCAGCTTGGCCACGGGCCAAGCCACAGGAGACATAACGTACATGAGCACCAGGACGCAGGGAGCCATCCAGGCCCCGATCGGGAGACCGTATCGGACGCATATCGATTGAGGAACGATTTCACCAAAGATCACTGGGACATCATTAACACGATGCCTATTGGGGGGTTACCAATCAAAAGGCGGGAGAAATATATACCGATCAGTACAGTACTGCCCAAAATAGCAGGCCAGCCTCCTCCGAGCGACCGATCGAGGACGATGGGGAGAGTCTCGTTGGTGATGACGTTACTGAGCAGCAAAGTGACCAGAACCCAATGTTTTCCTTTCTTGAGAAGTCGAAGCACACTAGCGGCATTCCTTCGTTCGGATTTATCGCCCGACGATTTGATGACTTGCAGATAGACCTCATCCTATCGGATTGACGTGGAGGGTTAGCTTAGCTCAAGCGACCGACACGTCCAGGCCCGATCGGGAGCGATAACGAGAAAACATACCTGGCCCATCAAAGCAATGGTCAACCCAGCAAAGGCACCGCCGCTCAGCACGAGCGCAGCGGCCACACTGAGGTAGAGCCATAATTTCGGGTCACTGGCTGGCTTGGGGTCTAATTCATGGCCACCCAAGACTTGGTAGTGATTGCGAGAGACGACTGTAGGAGCGGCGGAGATGAGGGGTATTTGGGCGGAAGCCAGAAGAAACAACTTCGCTAAACCGAGGACAACGGGCCTGAAGGCCACGTAGCGGTTGGCTGAAGGTATAGCCATCAGCAGTTGATGAGGGAGTTAAAAAAAGAGGAGTGAGTAGTAGCGCGGGCTACTGTAGAGAGGTATTTGAATCTAGTAGAGTCACTTCTCTTTCTAGCCTAGTTTGGGGGATGAGGCCTAAGGCCGAAAGAGTTTCCGGGCCAAGCGGTACACTACGGTGGATGTCCCGATGACGTGCGGCCCTCTCGGCTGGTGGAGCTCACAGCACGTCCTCAGTCCTCAAGCTTGGGGCGATCTATTTTCCGGATCAGATCAACTAAAACGAATGCTATCTACCCTAGCTAGGCCTTTTCTTTCGGTCGTATCTAAAGAGGCAGAATCGATGAAAAATTCCTTGTTCGATGGAATTGATCCGGTAAACAAACAACAGCAAGGAGTTCCCAACTGTCCATCCTTTTTCTTGAGGCCTTTTTTTTCTTTTTTTTCCCCTCTCTTTCTTTTTCGTTTTTGCCTCGACTAGATCACGTTGGGTTTAGTGCCAGAGGCTTTGGTCCAGATATGGACTGGTTCTGAGACATTGTTAGCCAATTAATTGCCAGGCTGAATGCATGAGGTTGTACTAACCAGTAAGGGTTAGCCCTTGACCGCAGGTTCCATTTCCCTCCCATACTTCAAGAAACAACAGCAGTTTATCCACACGGACAGTATGTGATGTTGATAGAAGATGTCAGCACATACGATGCTTTGGGACAAACGAGAGAGCTAGAACAATGATAGGGCATTGAACAGCTAACTTGAAGCTATCTAGGGAGTAAGAAGCTGTATGTCTGGCAGTAGAAGAAAAGTCCGGGAAAAGCCTGAGAGCCCTCGAAAAAGCGAACAGAAACAGAGGAGAGAAACAAAAGGAAACAAACACGGGCAGACAGTGACGGCGATGGAGATTTCCGTCATTTGGTCACATGTCCATCCATGTCATCACATATCATTATGCGTCACTCTTTCTTCCCCCAAGCTGGACGCCCATGATTTCAAGCTATCTTGCTTTTCTGAAGCCTCCTCTTCGCAACTATCATCATGGCACCTGCTACCCGAACGACCTGCTTCGATGCTCGATGGCTCCGTGGCCTTGTAGGTACTACGGTCACCACATATGACCTTGTCTTGGATGGCGCGTCACCAGAATCTACCTCCCCCGCCACACCCCCTGCTCTGGCGGCTTCGCCTATGACAGCCATGTCTGCGTCGTCAGGGATCTCCCGAACGTGGGTCATCACGGAGAAACTCTCGGAGAGGGCAGCTCCTATGACAAAACACGATGTCAAGATGGGCCGCGGTTCAGCAAAGACAGTTGGCAAGTTTCTATGCCACCTTGCAGAGGACCCAAATCAGATAGCATTCATGCGAATCTACCAACAGATTCCTATCACTGGGACAGAGGATGCTGATCATGACACACTGGCTAGACAGGCTGTTCCTCCTGGAGTGTGTGGCGAGCTAGAGTCCTTTAAACTATTGCAGAGTGGACGTTGTAGCGCTGTTCCTCGCTTTTTTGGCCACGCAGAAAGTACACAAGGAGATAACGGCCTCGTCCCTGGCGGCTACATTAGATACCTTGTGTGGGAAAATGTCCCCGGGGAGCCTCTGACAAAGGAATTCTTCTGGGCCTTGGATGACAATGCACGCAAAGACATCCGTCTTAAGTTCCGTGCGGCCTATGAGTAAGACTATGCAAATCCTAGGCAGGTAGACGGGATGTTGATATAATCAAAAGACAGTTACTTGCTTGCGGTGTAGTACCAGGCCAGTCCAGAATCTCGAAGATCATCTTTGATCAGTCTACGGGCAATCTGTACGTCAGGCATGCCATATAAATGCGTTGGAAATATATACTAACAGATTACAGTCACATTTCGGGGTTCCGAAGGGGATGGCCAATTATCAGTAGACTTGAATGGTCAGAGGCTCGTTACGCCGAGTTTGGACTGGCGAAGCCAAACAGAGAGAGAGACTGGTACCTTCACCCGGAGAAATGGCAGTGGTAACGAGCGTAATCAGTTAGAATCAAGTTCAGTTCGAATCGTTACAGTCAGAATGAACACACTCTTTGCTATCTCTGGCTACTCGGGCTCTCAAGGGTGTAAGCAACTATCATATACAGATAGTATCACGAAGTTTCAGTCATCAAGCCGCCGCATTATTTCAAGACACACATCTAAAACTGCTCCGTGGGCTAGCGCATTTTTCACATGCTGTATAGCCATGGCTTTTCACCTAGGTATATAGTCTCACGTGGCCGGTTTTCTAGTACGGGAAGCCCAGAAGGTTATAAGCCCCTCTGTCTCCTTAGTAGCACACCGAAGCCTAGTCAAACAACACTAGCACTAGCATGGCGACTCTACCAATATGGATAAAGTACACAGAGGAATATCAAGCTAGATATTTCAGTTGTCGTTGAGGCGTGTTGTGTGTCGGAATTAGGTATCAAGTGGGAGGTGGTTGACAGGTCAACAGTGAATCACCCTTATACAATGACTAAATCATACCGAACGGCGATTGGCCCAATGAAGTCCGGCTTTTGAACATGATTCTAGTCTAGTACTCAATAGAGTACGGAGTATAAATTTAACAATTGAAAAGCCTACGACGAAACCGCCCCAGTCACAAGGGCAGAGGCCTGGCTCCATCAGTTCGTTTACGCGGACTTGACGACCGGCGCCGTGCTTTCCTTTGTGCCGTCACTCTCCTGGGGGTCATGGCTTTGTTTTGGGAGGATCTCGCTCCCTGGACCTCGGCCGTCGCGAAGAGACTCGCCTCATCGGTCCTTGCCGTGGTTGTCACTGCCAGTTCGCTCGTTATGCAGCTTGTTAGCGTTCGCTCTCGTCAGGGGCACGGCACCATCGTGCAGGTTCGGGTCAAGCAGCCGATTGTCGACTGTCAACTAGTCCGACTTGTCTCCGCCGTTGTGAGCTGGTGGTTTCCTCCAACCAACCCCTGACAACAGTCTGTCGGCTTACCTGGTGTCAGTGGGGGAGGGTCACCTTCTGCAACGGTGAGGAGACCGGACTGGAGTTGCGCGAGATAGTCGTTGGCCAGGGATCAGACGATTGATTTCGAGCGTCCGTTTTTCTGTCTATTGCGTTCTGGCGTTGTTCTTTTTACATGGACAAATGAATGAGCCGCTCAGTTGCAGCTGAGTGAGGATTGAAGGAGTATGATTTGACCTCATCGTAGACGTGATGCTGTAGACTTTCCCAGTTCGTACTGTGATTTGCAGTTGTTGATCATCTTGGCTGATAAAGATCGGCTCGGAAGATCATCTCCAGCCCTATAGCACAGCATTTGTAATTTCACTGGCTGTGGCTTGTCCTTTTGATATTCATGTTCATAATCTTCATGAGGTGCCACACGCTCCTCCACTCGCCCTGTAAACCCGTCTTGTAAACCCGCGCTGTTTCATCCTCCCCCACTCGAGTCCACATTCTCCATACTACGGACGGAGTATGGTGGATCGACTTGTCGCTTAATGAAAAGGGTCTATACCTATCTATTTCATTTTTCAGTAGTAGGTATTTGTGTTTGTGATCATATGAAACACACAGACTGGGTATACTGAGTATCTATGGATATCTAATCTCTTAACTACTAGCTAGCACAGACATTGTTATCAAGCTCTGTTCCATTCCAGCAGGTAAAAAGGTTAAAGGCTAGAATGCCAAGCAGCGGGCGTTCCTTATCCAAGGCTATGTTGATTATGGTGCTTTTTGTGGAGACGTCGACATCGTCTATCTATTGGATACGGGGTATAGCTTGTCTTTGCAGTGGTTACTCAGTACTTGCTGGTGACCTTGACTGTCGCCTGATAAGCACTATTTGTAGTATGCTAGTATGGTGATGCCCAGATTCATGTCCAGTTGTTTGTGTTGAGGCAGATCAATAGACAGATACCTAGGATGCATTCTTCTCAACAAGGATGTACATACTCTCTGTGGAGAGAACTGCTCCTCCATGGGCCAGGACAGTCTAGCGCCCGAATTGTTTCAGCTTGAAAAGGAGTTTGTTTCCACTAGCTGATTTGTTAGTTTATTGGGGGATGATTTGAGAAAAACGAGGGGACGAAATAGACAGAGGCACTAAGGGAAAATACGGTTTGGCCATCAATAACGGTTCTTTCGTCCTCAACTTCATTATTCTTCATCCATCAATCCATTCATTCTTTGTCCGTTTCAGCTACTTCATCTGCTGAACCCCTCCATTCCTTATTGCATCATCATCGTCTTCTCAGCTTCGTCAGTTGTCAATCGTCAGCGTCCATTCCTTCCAAGTTCCAACCTCGTGTATATCCCCACAATCCGCACATTGACACAGAACACAGACACGCGCCCTGACCCCTATCTTGGCAAGGGATCCATCGCGATTACTTCCACTCATACGAAGTAGAATACCTTCAGTCACTCCTTTGCGTCTCATCTGCATCGTGCATCGAATTCGAAATCAATGGTGAATGGCCATTGTGCGATTGATCCGCTGCTGTTGTTGACCCCTCGCCCCTGAAACAGGTCCTTTGACGAGCGCTTTGCGACCGTCCGAAGGGCCATGCGCCGAGGGATCTCGTAGCCGCCGATCGAAATCGATCATCTCGAACTCTGTCGCTCTTTGTCCTGAGCTTTCGCTCGGAGTTCCAAACAAATCTTTCGAACATATTGTTCTTCGTCTCTCATTCCTGTAATCGCTGTTGTGTGATTGCGACTGTGCGCGGCTGGCCCGAGCAGGTCGATTCAGTGACACCTCGACGTCGTTAGGTGTAACTCACCATTCGTTGTGAACTTGTCGTCTTTGACTCGTTTTCGTCTCCGCCGTTAGGTATCTATTTCTCTCAGGACAGGTATACCCACAAAAATGCCTTGCTGCGGTGAGCGGGAAAAGGGTCCCGTGTCAAGGGAGGAGAAATGGGACTCGGTGGTAAGTGTGAAACACGGTCGCGTTCAAGACAATTTCAAGGGTGTCGCTAATTCTTTGCTTGCAGAATCTGGACGACTTCAAGTCCGAATCGTGTCTAACGCCCTTCTCTTACTTTCTGGTATATGTCTTTCTTTTGGTATCCGTCGCGGTGTATGGCGTCGACACATTCACGGCGGTCAATCTGCTGGCGTTCTCTCGATGGGCCGGTTCAATTGAACCCGCTATTCCTTTTACAGTGTCGCGATGGATCTTTGCAGTTTGCATTATCATCTCTTTCGTCCTGTTGTTTCTTCGGTGGCTTCATGCGATTCGCGCCATGCGCTCGGGGAGCATTGCGCGAAGTTACTTGGACCCTCTGGCTGCGCGAATCCAGAGTATCCGCATGGGGAGACGTGGTCGCGGCTGGAGACGCTTTTTAGTCTTTGCGGAGTTAACGAAGAGTAAGAAGGGCGCAGAGTATGTGGCTTTGTTCGCGTACTTTTCTTTCGAGAGTAAGCCATCCTGCTTTGTCTATTACTTGGCCTATCAACTGACGTGCCATTCTAGGTTGGATGAATACAATATTCGCAGATGGTCCCCGCCAAGTTGTCAACGCCATCACTTTGTACTCCGTCATGAAAATGGACCTTCTTCCCGGAGGTGAACACTCGGTGGACGACGACAAGGCAGGCATTGTACAGTTTTTCGAGAATGTCAAGATCCTAGCCGATGACAACAACCAGAGAGCGGTGGTCTTGTGTGGTATGCTCTTCACACTCGTGATCTGGGTGCTGTCGATCCTCAAACTGGCATTTGCCGTGATCCTCTACCTCATCTTCCTGTTCCACCATATCCCCTCCGAGGATGGTTCTCTAAAGGTGTATTGCCGTCGCAAAATCAACACCCGGCTCATGCGCGTCGTTCGCCGAAAGGTGGACAAGGCTTTGGCCAAGAGCACCTTGAATCGCGCGCCGACTCAACCCGACCTTGCCCTGGACCGGAAACCGACCCTACCGATGGTGGTTGACCTGAATGCGGAGGACAAGACACCCACCGTCACAACGCTCTCGCGTTCTACGACTCATACCACGCTCCCGCCGTATAATTCGCGCCCAGGAACCGCGGCACTGGAGCGGAACCCAACTCTTCCTACCCTCCCCGACGTCTCATGGACGGAGAAGCCGGCCTTAAGCCGAACGGTGACTCAATCATCGGCGCATTCGGAATTAACATCGTACTCTGGGGCTACTGCGGTTTCCGGCTACAGCCCTCTTGATCGCGGGTCTTCACCTGCGCCGCCTGTTCCTCCTGTCCCCAGCAGCGTGCCGACGCCCGGAGCACGTTCTTACACGCCCGTATCGCGACCGCCAACAACGCGGCCTACGCGTACACCGGCGCCGCCGTCCGCGACCAACGCACCAAGCCGTATGCCGACGACGATGAACCAGGGCGACTATGAGGAAGCGCCACGCCGTTATCCCGATCCCTACAGTACCGATGCACCTTACGATGGGAACTATGGCGCGTATCAGTCGTATAATGCAGTCCCTGATCCTTACTCACGCTCTTTGACGCGTGGAGTTGCTGTCTCGCCTGGCGAGGACTATCCAACTCGGACGTTGTCTCCTCAAAATCACAGGGGAACACCCCAACCACCACCAAACCCACAACCTAGCTATCCCGTACGAGCATACACTCCAGGCAACGCCGCGTCGGCTCGACCACCGCTGGCCATTGATACAGCTGCAAATTTTGCCGAAAGAACATATACTCCAGTTTCTCAGAGAGCTACACCTCGGCCGCAGCAGCAGAGCCCACAGCAGCAAGGCGGCTACGTTGCATTCGATCCGTCCTCGATGACCCCGAGTCATCCAAACGCCGGCATTCGACCATCAAATTCTCCTGTTTATCATGCTTATGGCGGACCGGGCAGTGCTACCTCGCCCAACGAGCCTAGCAACCGAGCACCACCTGTACGAGCCTACACACCGCAAGGCTACAATCCTCAAATGCGGCCCTATCGACCAGACTACGCCTGATTGTTGAGCTCGAGACCTGTACAAAACGATTTACTTGTGAAGCAGCTAGGTTTATGTTATGTTACGACTTCCAGAAGAGCAGGTTTCTTCTGTGATTGATTGATGACTGGATCAGCGGACTTTGCACTTCATGACGGGCGGCTTCAGGTCGCTGTAGATACCCTCTGGATCTTAATAGATCTATTTTTCTTGTTCGATACCTTCTTCGGGAACATATCATGGATTGACGCTGCTTTACTTTAGGACCATGGTGGAGGTATCTTGAGCACAAAATAGATAACACCAGCCTAGACATAATGGCATTCACTATAACAATTCACCACATTTCTTATTTAATTCTGAATCTTGCGTGAAGTCCTAGCAGACGTCCAAATAGGCAGTTCAACTGATCATGTGAGAAATTGACCATTCTACATTCGATATAGGCCAGTAGATTAAATGACTCCTTTACCTGCACGTTTGAATGCCTATACGCGTAGATTATGGTGTTTAAACTCAGCATGCGGTTAAGCTGTCTTTCCAAGCGTCCAAAAATATACCTTTTGTTCATCCTATCAAGTGTCTCCTTATATGCCAGGGAGCCTGCTTTTCGCTGGCGAATCCAGCGGCATGATGCTAGAGCCAGAAGACGAAGATTGGCGCGGTATCTTCCTACCCTGATCCTCTCCATATCGCTTACTTTCTGTATCTATCGAAAACATAACTCTAGGGAAACATCAGTCCGAGATGGATATCGAGTGCTTGTAGTTTTGACCTTGAACATATTTCCGTTGCACATACTCGTACTCTATAAAAGCACAACAAACCGAGGGCGGAGTCCCTTATCAGCGACCATACCGAAAGCAGAGAACTAACCACAAAAGGAAATTCTTGGATCCTTGCTTACATCCACTTAGCCTACTCCGTACATATGTGTCAACTGTCATCGGAATAAGACTCCACGTCGCTGTTCAGAGTACATTTGATTCCTGAGTACTCCGTACCACAGACAGAATGGGCTCAGATTCTCACTGAGGCCACACACGACGGTATTCACCCGCTTTACCTTGACGTCGTGGATGCGCATCGCCATCGCTCCCTGCAATGGTTCCTCACCGGCGCTCCTCTTCCTCTGACCCTTCACGCCACGACAACCACCCGTCCGCGAGTTCCTCCGTTGATACATGGGATCTGCAGCGAGGAAATGGCACGAAGGGCGGTGGAATGCGTGAGTTGTATGGGGATGGGGATCCGAACGCCGACGTGCCGCGACCGGAGACACCCACAAGCGAGACCGGGGATATAACCACGAACGGGAACGAAGCGCAAATCTTGAAGCGTCAGAGGACGAAATCTATACCTCAGGAGATGAACGGTAGTGGCGAGACGACGAGAAATACTACTCCAGCGAATGGGGCTGTGGATAACCAGGAAGCTCACAATGGTTACGCCGAGCTGAAAGCCGGACAGTTTCCCCCACAGCAGGCTCTGGGGCTTGTTTTTGAACATACAAATGATGGCTCGGGTGATGACGCCTACCGGACATCGTTGGTTGATGTGCTTCAAGGGGCTGAGGCCGGCGCCGCGCTGAATGGTTGGTCGGGGAAGATGTCGCCCTCGAAGGGTCAGGATGTGGATCGAGAGCGAGAGAAGGTCCTGAAGCTATCCCCGGCGAAGATCCAGGAGCTCACGTCGTCGCCGCAGTCGATACCGTATCGTCCTGTGGCTTCGGAGACAGAGCAAGGTCGACGGGTGTTGTCGGATGGCATACATACAACAGGCGCAGATTTGGACGCGGGCGAGTCGAGAGCTCACGCTGGCCATATTGCTAGAGATTTCCAGCCAGAGGATGCATTGGGGCTGGGAACCCCCGTTGCATCGAGACATTCCATGTCCAACGGTCGTACTCGGCCACACGCCTCGAGGACAGTCTCGACTCCCACCTCATCGCAACGACCGACGCTACCGGTGACCAACGAACGGCTAGCGCAGACGTGGGCGTCCCGGTCCAAACCGGACCGCCCGGGGATTGGTCTGGGGATCGGTCGCTTGGAGCAGGAATCCAAGCATCAACTCAGCCCTTCGCCGCTCATCACCGAGCCTGCCTTGCCGTCTCCCATGCCGCCGTCCATCCCGCTTCCTCCGCTGTCGGTGCCAACGTACCTGCAACTGGAGCTTTCGTCTGGGCGACCGTCGCCTTTGTACATTCATCGTTCCGTCACGAATGATTTCCCGTACGAGTCGTCGCGCGTCAAACTCGAGCGCTTGTCGAATTTTCTGAGATTGCCACCGGCCCTGGAGCGGGTGCTCTGGTTTGGAATTCTGGCATGTCTGGACGCGTGGCTGTATTCCTTCACGATCCTCCCTCTGCGATTTTGCAAGGCTGTGTATATTCTGTTGGAATCCTGGTTGGTCAACCTGGGCATGGAGTTTCGTTTTGTCTGGGACTTTGTCATCAAGGGAATTGGAAGAGTCTGGCGGAGGCAGAAGAGATTAGCCCACGTTTCAGAGTCTGAACCTAGACTGCGAGGTGCGTCTGCAGAGCGAGAACCAAGGACCAAGTCCGGGGAATCGCGGCGACGGCACCGTGCCGATACACACAAGCACCAGCATCGCCGGCAAAAGTCCATACCTTCTGCTCTTCTGCCTGACGACAAAGCCGACATTCTCAAGGGACTGCTCATGATTGCTACATGCTGTGTGCTCATGTACTTTGACGCCAGTCGAATGTACCACTGGATTCGAGGCCAGGCAGCTATTAAACTGTACGTGATCTACAATGTGCTGGAGGTCAGTGATCGGCTATTGGCCGCCATCGGACAAGACGTGCTTGAGTGTCTCTTCTCGCGTGAGGCTCTAGAGCGTCGCCCAGACGGACGCAGCAAGGTGTTTCGGCCCTTTGGCCTCTTTTTGCTGGCCTTGGCTTATACTGTGCTTCACGCGACGGCATTGTTCTACCAAGTCATGACGCTGAATGTGGCAGTCAACTCGTACTCGAACGCGTTGATCACGCTTTTGCTTTCGAACCAGTTTGTGGAGATCAAGTCGACGGTCTTCAAGAAGTTTGAAAAGGAGAACTTGTTCCAGCTCACTTGTGCCGATGTGGTGGAGAGATTCCAGCTCTGGCTGATGCTCACGATCATCGCCTCCCGTAACATCGTGGAAACGGGTGCATTCAACTTTGTTGGCACGTTGAGCTCCAGCCTGAGTAGCTGGTCGACCAGCACCATCAGCACCCCTCTGACGACTCCTCCCAGGTCGTCATCCTCTATTCTCCCACAGTCTTTCACCTTCTTTCCGTCGTCACTTATCTCCTCTTTCAGCCAAGTCAATTCGTTCCTGCCAACACTGGCGCAGGTGTTGGGCCCGTTCTTGGTTGTCCTCGGGTCAGAGATGCTCGTGGACTGGCTCAAGCATGCATACATCAACAAGTTCAACAATACCCGGCCGGCCATCTACGGCCGCTTTTTGGATGTCCTGGCCAAGGACTACTATACCAATGCGTTTGGCGACCAGAACCTCACAAAGCGTCTAGGGCTTCCGGTGATCCCGTTGTCGTGCCTCTTTTTCCGGGTCTCAATCCAGACGTACCAGATGTTCCTCGCCGCCCTGCTTCCGCACCAACCTTCGTCGACGGCGGTCGAGTCGACCTCGCTCGCCTCGATCCACAGCCACTACGTGCCGTCGCCGATCCCGTCCGCGCCGCCGCTGACTTTGCGCACTATCCTCCCTGCCTCGGCCGCTCATGCCAGCGCTTTCTTCCGACAGGTGTTGGCCAACGCGATGCCTTCGCCGGCGCAATCGGTGTATATTTTCACCATTGTGCTGATTCTCACGGCGTTTATCCTCCTGTTGATCCTAAAGTTGCTTCTGGGCATGCTTTTGCTAGCGTACTCGCGCTCGCGGTACAAGGCGATGAAGGCCCGGGAGGCGGAACAGTCAGCGCACAAGACAGAAAACGGAAGCGCCACGGGCACTGGGTCTCGGGGACGCGAGTTTGCGATCGAGGGGAGCCGTCGCGTGGGCGGATGGGGGTCGGTCGAGGTGAACGACGACAAGCGGCGGTGGATCTACGCGGATGACCCGGAGGGACTGCGCCGGCTGAAGGCGCGGGAGGAGAGAGATAAGGAGAAGGCTGCGAAAGAGGGCGAGGCGTCGATGGACCATGTGCAGCGCTACGAGATGGTGGCCAAGCGAATATGGTAGTGATAGATGTGAGAAAATATTCATTATTTCATTATCATGATCATCACGGTCATTATCAAAAGTCAACGCATATTTACATGACTGTACAACAACACCACGACCTGGCCGGCAACGGCTTCCTCGCCACCAAAACATACAGATTCACCAACGGCAACGCAGACGTACAATGCCGCCCAAACTCCTCGACCAGCTGCTCCGCGCGCTCGATAGCTTTCTCCTCGTCGACCACCTCACCCGACTTGACCATCGCATGCGGCATCAGCGCCCGAAGCACCTGCATCAGCCATGTGCGCGCCGGCCCCCGCAGATGCGGCCTGTCCGCCGTGCTGTTGGCGTACAGCCGGGCGTCCACGAAGCCCGTCTGTGCAGCCAGCTGATGGAGGTACTGCGGCGCGTTGGCACAGAGGCCGAGTTTCTCGACGGCGTCGACGACAATCTGCCGCATTTCCATGTCGATGGGGGTAGGGTCGTCCGTGCAGAAGGCGGTGGTGTCGCAGTCGTCCCATTGGAGGTAGCCGCCGGGTTCTGTCCGCAGTCTGCCTTAGCTATGGACATACATGGGATGGCAAAGAGAAGGGGAAGACAAGACTCACTCAGAAGATCGTACAGGTTCCGCACCGCCCGTGGATAGTCCACCTCCTTCATGGCGCCGACGAGCAGCCGCACGTGCACGAGGTCATACCGTCCCCAATGCTCCTTTGGAAACGGCTGCAGGATGTCGTGCACGGTTAGCTGGATATTATGACGTGGGGCTTTCAGCGAGCTGAAGGGGAACTGTGCGGGCGAGATGTCGAAGCCGTGGAAGGAGAGGTTACGGCGGGGGTGACGGTTGTGGAGGGTTTGTGCAGCCTCGACGAGCCAAATCCTTTTGTAATCGTCAGCTGACATGCCTTGGCCATCAAGAATGTGATGGCAGATGACAGCGTACCCTGTTCCTGTGCCTGCATCTGCTATGCACCGGATGTTTGCCGTAGGAATGGAGGGATGGATGGGAGTGCCGCCGATGACGTCCACGAGGAAGGCATGTTGGGCGTTGAGGCTTCATAAATCAGCGTCAGCAGTCATATCCAATTAGTTTTGACGGATGAGGTTCTACCGTTTTGATTCTTCTGGATCACGACCTAGGAGGTAGGCTGCGTCGGATGGGGTGGCCATGTTGGTACATATCAGAAAGATATTGACAGGAGACACAGATGGATATGATATGATATGATATAAGAATAAGAGTATGGAATTCTATCCACTGCAAGTCATACCATCATTCAGAGTTCTTTTACTCCGTAGAAGACAAAGTAGTGCATTAACACGCTATGAACCCTAAATAGACCGGAGATATCCATAAAGCAGAGACAACATTCACAACACAAGTAAGACCACAACCACGCTCCCCCCGTGCACCATGACATACTTTCATATCATATCATATGCTCTCAGCCAGGCCATGCCATGCCATTGCCACTCCACTTCTGACAGCCCAGGAGCGGCCCCATTCCTTGACAAACAAAGTCATCAGGACTCAGGATGTTCCCGGATGCAGGCAGCTGGAGAAGGAAACTGCCCCAGCCGGCCCACGAGTCTGGGCTGCGGGTTGCCGGGATCAGCCCAGGGATTAATATCATCATTATTATTATTCTATTCCGTAGTCTATTGGTTTCTAGTGGAGTCTGGAGTCTGGACGGAGGGAAAAAGTACTAAGACCAAGACCAGACCAGACCAAGATGAGACAGTGGCAAGGTGTCGTTCATTTGGAATCATTGCTTCCTGCCGTAAGCACTAACTCCTTCCTGCAGTTAGTAGAAAGGTTGCTAGTCATCTTCTCCATTGATAGTTGTGTCTCTGTGGTTCACCCCTGTCAGACCGTTTGCCTAACTGCAATGCAAATAAATGCAAGAGGTTCCAGAAGCCAGACTGCTGGGTGGATAAATTATTGTTGAAGGATCCACATGCCTGCACTGATTGCTTTGACAGTCCAATTGATTTGGAATTAATAACTAGAAGGTTCTGATATACGGCAGAGGCAGAGATGGGAGGAGACATTCCGAGTCAAATCACGTATTCAATCCTACTGATAAATCAAGAATTAGATAGGGGATGGGCTGGGCTGCTCACTTCGAAACCTTCACCCTCGTCTATCAATGGAAAGTAAGTGTAAAGGAAAACCCCTCATCCTCGACACTTTTCTACTTAATGTCGAATATCCCGTAGTCCGTTGTAGGAAAATACTAATTCATATTCTGCAGGATTGATTCTTCAAAGCTAAATAATAGTCCATACACGCGGACACCCACCATTGGCTGTTCGCTCTGCCCAGAAGCAGACCCCAACGGCTTGGGAACGCGGCGGATGTCCGTCATGATCCACTGGGAATCCTGGATTTGGGTACACTCATGCAAGCGTGCGTAGGTGGAGTTTATCCCATCTCTCAAGGCTGCTTGCTGAGTCTGGCATGCTGCCTCGGGATTTGGTTTGCATTCGGTATCTTGACTATCCGTATCTATTAAACTGAACGTGCAAGTGCGAACTGTCTTGCACCAGGCCAACAGCACAGGCCGCACGTTTCTGACTGATGAGCAGAGTCCGTGCATGCGCTAAGCGAGCTGGTGTTCATTTGCGTTTGCGTTTACTTTCTGTGAAGGATGATCGGAGGGTTGCCTGGTTTAGGAAAAATAGACGAGGGCCACTCAGGCTATTCATTGTCTACATGCTGCTGCAAACTAATGGGTGCTATTGATGACAGAAGGCTACAGGCCCTGGCGCTGCGGCAAGCGGGAAAACACATACTGGAAAATCTCCCGACTCTTGTACAGATTCTCCACCCGCAACCGCTCATTGTACAGATGCGCGTTGTCGCTCGCCTGCCCACAGGGGAGATTGGCCGCCGGCGCTGAGAATTCCTTTTCCATGAACCGGATCGTGGGGATCGAGCCGCCTTCGCGGATGAAGATCGGCTGGACGGTTGAACGGGTAGCGACCGGCTCCCGGGCAGTGGCTGCAGACTTATCGTCTGACAAGGAGTCCCCGCTGGCGTCTGGCGAGACAATCACGTCTGATTTACTCGTCAGCGTGGACGAGGTGGGTACCGTCGTGCTGAGGGCGGAGCGCTGGCGGGCCTTGCTCTTGCCCGCCGACGAGGTCGTCGTCGACGTGATAATGCGGTCGATGTGCGAGGCCAGGCTGTCCGAGGAGTCGGTGCGCGCGAGGCCCGGCGTATCCTTGGCCTTGGAAACCCGCTGCAGCGGCGGGTACTGATGTTTCTGGCTGGTCTGGTCCCGGCTCCAGGCCGCGGTGATCGCTTCCGAGAGGGTCGCGAAGATCTCGTTGTCGGGATCGCCTAGCCAGGGATCCGACTTGCCTGTGATTTCGACCGTGAGGTCGTTCTGCGACTCCAGCTTGTCGAATTGCTCCTGCGCGTACATCGTGAGGTTGGCGGCTACCGCGTCTGCCTCTTGATTCGGGACCACTCGGATCGAGAGGCTGGCTTTGGCTTTGCGCGAGATGGTGGTTGTCGAGGCCTTGCTGCTTCCGGGCACCTCGACCGAATGGATGGTGAGAGATGGCTCCCGCCACCGGTGCATCAACGAGTTGATGAGCGCGTCGCGGTCCGTGATTTGAGGGTGTTGCGGCAGCAGGATCCTTGCGACGTCTGCGAATCGCTGCTTTTCGGCCTCCGTCAAGGGAAGGACGAGGTCGTGGAAGCCTGGGATGTTGACCCGCCCTTTAGGCCCCACCAGGCTGGCCAGCAGCATCGACAGATCTTTCAACGGCTCGTCCAGCAATGCGCTGCCGTCAATACCGCTGTGCAGATCCGGGTGGTCGCTGGTGACGATCAGATTGGCATGCACCACCCCTCGCAGGCCGTACGTCAAACAGGGGTTGTAGTCGTCGAGCCAGTAACTGTTGGCCAGTAGAATCCAATCAACCGGTCCAATTTCCGGCTTGTGTTGTCGGACGGTCTCGTGAAATCCTTGGGACCCGGACTCCTCCTCGCCCTCAATAAGGAAGACGACGTCACAAGGAAGCGCCTTTTGCCGTGCAAGGTCCGCAGCCGCATACAATGCCGCCAGGATAGGCCCTTTATTGTCCGAAACGCCACGGCCGTACAAAAAGCCATCGATGGATGCCAGCTGATACGGATCCGTGTTCCACCTGGTTCGGTTGGCATCCGCACCCACGACATCGTAGTGCCCGTAGAACAGAATAGTCTTGTCGACTTTATCCGGGGAGTTGGCGCTGAACCGTGCGTACACAATCGGATTTGTGTCTTGTCCAGTAGGCAGGAGTTTCGTCTTCGCCCCCAAGTAGATGCAGTGTCGTCGGAGGAATGCCGCTCCCTGATTGCACTCTCCGGCAAATTTCGGGCTGGCCGAGACTGTTTTGAAGGCAACAAACCTAGCTAGGCAGTTGACCATTTCGTCTGCATCTCATATAAGCGTCGTGCTTAGTCAAATATTCTGGAGCTTACCGTTATTGATCGGTGCCTGCTCATCCTGCTTGCTAGACACCTCCGTCAAGTCCCAGATGCCCACCGTATTGTCATTGCCTCCACTGGCGTAGATGAGTCGGTCGTTGAATCGACCAGCTGCAGACGCCAGCATTGTTCCTCCGTGAGCAATCCAGCTGCCCACTTCTTCAAATCGCGAATTAAATTTCTAGCAGCGAGGTCAGCCATGGCTCCAACATCAGGAAAGACAAGAGCATACCTTGATGACTCCATTCGAATCACCACAAACCACCAATCCCTGAACAATATCGACTGCCCAAAGGTCACCGGTATGTCCGGTGATGCGTTTCACCAGCTGCCGAGAGTCCAAATTCCAAATATTCAGCGCACCCTCAGAAAGACCACAGTAGAGAAACGATCCGTCAACGGCCAGCGCAAGAACCGGATCTCTGTTCTCGAGCGCTGCTATTTCGGACGGCGCCTCGTCCTGGTCCAAACGCCACAGCTTGACCACGCCGTCGCCGGCGCCTGTCACAAGCACCTCCTCCGTAGGAGATGATTCAAGCAAGCCTCGGACAAGAAGCATGGTGTAGATGTAACCATGATGCGAGAAGAGCTTGTGATGGTCGCGCTTGAAGGTCAGGACTTGACCTCCTTGGATGATTTCCCGTACGCCATCTGCGCCCGCGTCCGGCCGAGGTGCGCGCGTCCCATCGGGCCCCCGGGAATCAAAGAACCGATGCGTGCGCTTCGACAGATGAGCTGCTGACTGGTTGGTCGAGACTGCATCTGTTTTGGAGAGATCGCACCACTGGAATAGTCAGTACTGAGACTTCTGATGATCAATATAAGTATACCTGGATGCTAGTATTTTGACCTCCGCAGTAGATCGTCTTTAGACTAGACGAGTATGCCACTGAGAAGATATCACCCACGTCGTGGTGAGAATGAATCGAATATAGTCGATCAAAAGTCCTCGTGGACCAGACCTAGCGAAGTCAACAAGCTGAACTTCGAGCAGACGCGCAAGTAATTACATTGATGACTGAATCTCCTCCACTGGAGAAGAGAAGGTCGCCATCCTCGGACAGATAAAGGCCCAGGACACTCTCTTGATGAGCGTGGACAGAGAGCACGAGTTCATATGTCTCGAGTGACCATGCCTATGCCAGATTCAGTATATGCCTTACCAAGATTCAGTAGCTCGAAAACTTACCACAATGTCTCCTCCTTGTAACCCAGCAAAAACACACTCATCATCTATAACCAGAGCCAGCACCGACCGACTAGCCTGTACTCGATGTCCGATACCACAGTCTGGTCGGGTGTTCAGATGATCAGGGCCATCGTTGGAGAGGTGCTGAGTCAAAGGCCGATAGTCCGGCCCGGGAGTGGTGCGATCATCAATTCCCACTGAGGGTTCGGGTTTCCCCTGCACTGCGCTGTTCATCGCTAAGACACGATGAACCAGAGAGTCTTAGCCAGTGTTTCTTTCTATGGATTGGATGCTGTGGCTTTGGTTGGTGAGGAAGCGATGGTCTGCTTCGTCCACGTGATGCTCTCTTGCAGTGGTGTAGATGAGTCACCTCAAGAACTACACCATAGATACATATAAACGAGTTAACTGAATGATGACAAAATACAATAGAAGGGGGAAAAGGGGTAACAACGATATCGCTCCTTGAATTGAGCGCGCAGTCAACGAAAAGTCCTTGGATTTCTTTTGCTCTTTCCAGCGGTGATGTCGTGATTGAAGGTGTGGCGGTGCAGATAGGAAGCAATGAAAGCATCAAAACGCAGCGAAACAGCCAGCAATTTCCCCTGAGCTATGGAAGTACTTGTTTCTGACATACCTCGAAGGCGCTCTCGGTTCTTCTGACAACATGACTGTCTGCATTAGATGATCAGTATCGGAAATACTACTTCAATTGATTATCCAGCCTGCTGCTAGTGCTGCAGATGGTACCATTAATGCTCAATACGAGGCAGTACTGACCTAGGTTCCCATAGAAGACAGGTTATCAGAGCATTCGTCTTGCATTGAGACATATTCCATCTAGTCCTAATCTGCAGACCTCAGAACATATAAATCAAACTATCAGTAACACAGCGAAGATGAAGTAGGCAGATGCAGCATTTATACCCATCAGAATCCTGACATCAAGGGAACACAAAGATATCGCAAGACAAGGGGGGAATGATGAATTGACGAGACAGGGGAATGAACGAAAGAGTCACAGTCACATTGACTTATCTACCCCTAGCTGAGATATGAACAAGAAACAGCAAGTACATGATTTCTGCGCCGGAGATACGGTGTAGCTCTATGTCATGATTCCTTCTGCTCAAGGCTTCTTGCATGCGGCGCGACGATCGGTTGACCATTTTCTCCTTTGTCTGGGGTCAGCTATGGCGTCCCTCCTTCCACGTGCCTTAGAAGAGCATCTATCAGGATCCAGAGATGGAAGACCTCGTTTTCTTGCCATGTCAACTTCGTGCTTTTTCAATCAAAATGGAAAGTGTTGGATATGGAGGCTTGGGCTAAAATTACGCGTATTGTAAGCCAATACTAGGCAAGGTTACGTAATGCGTGGCAGTACACCAGCCACAGTGGCGGTGACATGTCTCACCAATCAGAATCCACAGCATCACCGCTACTCCCACTCAATCCCTGAGGTATTGGCATGTGCCTCATTAGTTATCATCAAGGAGCTTCTCAAAGAACAATAAATCATGGGATAGTGGATCAGTTTTATCAGAACAACAGAAGCACCTACTGATAGCTCATAAAACAGCAATGTATTTTATCTCGGAGGATATGCCGTTGTGCCCAACCAACTCTACTGGCCCGAGTACAGTAGTGCAGCCAACGATCATGGAGGATGATGCAGCCGAGCATCCTGATCGTGTTGTGCCAGCAAATCGCCGTCTCCACGAAGCTTTTAAATTGGCGTGGCTTAATGGCTAGTCCTGCTGCCTTTGCAACCCAAACAGAACCCAGCAAGCACTAATCTCCTTCATACAGGCTCACTTTTCCAAGGCCTCAACGGTGATTTGACTCGAACGCCTTGAAAATCCAGGCTGTACTGCTCCGCCAGCTGTATATCACACCCAACCAGGCCGACACTCTCGCGGGATTACATCCTGTTCGCTGCTTTGCTCTTAATTTAGGCGCCGAATCTTGCTACAAGTTACAACTGTCAACCATCCCAGCCTCCTCATTTCTTTTCTTCATTCATACTTCCAACACTTGAGTTGTTCGTGGTCTTGGCCGCCCTGACTCAGTACAGTCATCGTATATTTGTTGGTCAGGATCTTTCCGTACACAAGGTACTTCCTTAGCTGCTTTTAAGATTTCGATCTCAGCTGAGAATTTCTACTTTGGAACAGGCACCAATTTTCTTTGTTCCTTTTTCGCCTCCCAGGTCTCTGTCTGTGCTCGTTGATTATCTGGGATATTCTCGAGGAATCTTATCTTGTTCTTCGAGTTTTCCCTGGCGGAGAATAGGAATAAGGGGAAAAGCCCCGGTTCTCCACCCACGCCGGCACATCCAGGCTCCATATCTATCTATACCTATCTAGGGTGCTCTTCACCGCTTGATCTCGGAGCCACCACCGACTGCGATCAAAATTATATGAATCACTCGTCTATGCTGATGGACCTTGACGATTGACAGCCGTGGACTCTATCCTGGACGACCTCAAAAGTCACTCGTGGCCATTGATACTGTCCGATCTAGCACCCGTTCCCCGCCAGTATGCCTCCGTTAGGCGAGACGATTGCCGTGATTGACAAGTCCGGCAAGGTAGTGAGCACGGTAGGTACTTGGCACTTTTTCTCGTCGTCTCCAACAGGTATAATTCGATCTGACCACTGCGCAATAGAGTAAACACCTCTTCGGGGTCTTTACGCAGGCCAAAAATGCATATCGCGAACGCAAGGCTCAGATTCAATCGGAGCGCAACGCCAAGATTGCCGAAAGGGAAGCTCTGAGGGCCTTGCAAAACTATCACATCGATGATGCGCCGTCAGTTGCCCCTTCTCGCAGGAGCAGAAGCACACATTCGCGACACCCTCGACATCGTCGCGCTCCTTCGCACTATGAACAGGACCTGCATTCGGTAGCCTCACACACAGAGTCCTACTACGCCCGTCCATCGGACATGACCCGACGTCATACGCATCATGATATCACTAGGGAACTTGAGCCGCGCCCCACGACGAGTCGTTCGAAATCAGATGCTCATATCGACATGGACTTGGCATACGGCGAGTTTCATCCATCGGCTCTGGCTAGGGCACCATCCTCACAGCAGCAGCAACTCCAAAGGATCGAAGACCCTGAACTGAACGGTTTGGTCAACCGCGCCCAATGGCTTCTCGAGGAAGCCCACTGTGTGCACCACAGTGCAACTACCACGATTGCTCACCTTCAGAAGAATCCGGACGCCATGGCCGCAGTCGCGCTAACCTTAGCTGAAATCAGCAACCTGGCCAGAAAAATGGCACCTGCTGCACTGTCCACCCTGAAGTCGGCCGCCCCCACCGTTTTTGCCTTGCTAGCGAGTCCGCAATTCTTGATCGCCGCAGGTGTCGGCCTCGGTGTCACGATCGTCATGTTCGGCGGGTACAAGATCATCAAAAAGATCCAGTCTGCGGGCAACGAAGTTATCCGGGGGCCGGAGGAAGACGAGAGAGGGTCCGTCATTGTGGAAGACATGATTGAATTCGATACCGATTGTCTTAGCGGAGTCGAGATGTGGCGGCGTGGTGTCGCTGACGCGGAAGCAGATAGCCTCGGCACGTCTGTCGAGGGTGAATTCATCACCCCCACTGCGGCCGCTATGTCTGGTATCGACATCACCACGGCACGTATGATGCGCGATCCTCGATTCAAGTTCCACGACGATGAGTCCGTTGCTTCATCCCGCCGTTCCCGTCGCTCGCGGGCCCCAAGGAGCAGCTCTCGGAACCACCAATCTGAGTTTGACGCCAGGGCAGGGCCGTACGAGGGCTCGAAAGCACCATCGGTGGTTCCCTCGCGGACGCACACCAAGATCTTCTCCAAGGCGCCCACCAAAGCTCCCTCACAGGCCCCGTCAAGGGCCCCGTCAAGGACCCCGTCCAAAGCGGAATCGCGTCATTCCGACAAGGACAGAAAGCCCAAAGAGAAGAAGAAGCGGTCCAGCCGCCTGCGGCTGATGTTTACAGCCTGATCACTTCATCTCGCATATGGCACCAAGCCATTGTATATGTTGTACAGCATGATACGACCGACCACAGACGTGGATGTTCATAGCGAGGCGGTTCATCATTGGCCACTTCTTTTCATCTTTCCTTCTTTTTTGCCCCTTTTCTTCGTTCTCTTCGAATGATTTCAATCTTTCATTTGCACCCAGGACGATCCTGGTGAAGAATTGATGTATATAGTCTCTCTGCATATTTTCAGGCGTTTGGATGGGTGTCTCATCACTCCTTTGAATGGTTATTCAGCACGCGGTTTCCTCCGGTCAAACCGCTTCACTTCGATGTTTGCACATACACAAAGGCATTCGAGATTAGTCCATGGGTTAGACTAGATCTGCCATCATCTGCATCGCACTCATCATCATGTTGTCATCTACGAAGCGCGTGAATACAGATCAAACGAAAGACATGAATAATATGACTTGGATTTCCACTTTTCTGTATCATTATCCATCAGCAAATCAATCAGACGCGGCAAGTATACTACAAGGACGGTTATCATATCCGCCCTACAGCGGATGCAAGCACTTCGAGCCAAATCCTTCATCGGACCTTGAAAGCCCAATCAAATGCCGAGTCGTAGAACGGGAAAGAGTCCGAGACGTTGAGCGGAAAAGAGTCCGAGTCCGTATGTGGAAGATGAGCGGAGAGTTTTCCTCTCCTGCATATCGACAAAAGCTGACAAAGGATGATTGGTTCTCCATGGTGTTGGTTAAGGTAGAATTCACAGAAGCAAGCTGTTCAATGTCAGCTCACTGTCGTAGATTGAGGACAGCATTCCATCATGATGACTTCTCGGGCGCCATCGGCACTGCAGGAAGCATCCTTTGCCGTGATCTAGATATCAGCATTACAATCCGCGAAACAGCCCCCAACATTCTAGATATACTGAGACTCGGATTACTCCAAACAGGTCGCGGAAGTCAGACCAGACGCAAAAACCAGTTAGTAAATGCAAGCCTGGCTTGTGCTGGGAGTCTGGGACGATCCCGCGGAAGCGCACGGAGAAGCCTGGGGAGAGGCGTTGTTCGGCAGATGCAGGCATGTCGCAGAGCCGGGTCACAGCCAAAGACCGGGTTCACCCAGCGCTGGTGCCGTGTGGGCGCATGGGATGTGCGCAAAGAGCCACATATCGTCGCGAGCACGGAGTCATGGTCATGATTATTTGCTGGTTCGCATGCGGCCGTGTAAGCAGGTTGCATGTGTCAGGATGATATTTGATAATGGCGATGTCTGAAAACGGCAATTTTATACGGGTGGAAATGGCCCGAGCCCCGCATAGTTTCGGCATGGTCGACGTTTTTGAGTCTCCTTAAACGGAGTAACAGCTGAGAAACGTGGATCGGAGGTAATAATAACGTTTATCAGAAAATGATCAGTTACGTTTTGCGCTCGCTGGGCTGTGGGGAAGTCGAGGGCCATTCGAGACTGAAATCCTTGCCGCTTCCCCCGTCGAGAGTAGATATATTCCTTTGTTCACCCACGCGGCTGCTTCGTCGTTTCCCACTATTTGGAACGTCGGTGGCGAAGTGAATTGTTGGCTTCCGCTGTACTATCTCATCACCATGATTGTACCAAGGGCAAAGACACCTCTCGAGGTGGTTATTGTTGGGTAGGTCTCATGCTGCACCGCATCTATACTCCAGCTGACTGTTTCAGTGCCGGTATGCTACGTGAACGTGGATGACCTACCGTAGGCTAACTGGTATAGGCATTGGGGGTATGGCTGCTGCGCTGGCGTTGGGCCAACGAGGACATCATGTCATTGTACTTGAATCAGCCCCAAAGGTATGTATTAAGGGCTTGAGAACTTGGACAGAAGAAGTCGGACTG
The DNA here is from genome assembly GCF_001078395.1 of Aspergillus udagawae. NCBI lineage: Eukaryota > Fungi > Ascomycota > Eurotiomycetes > Eurotiales > Aspergillaceae > Aspergillus > Aspergillus udagawae. The sequence goes on along the minus strand of NW_025091264.1, from coordinate 1,658,880 downwards.
ACTTTGATAGCTCATGGAAGTCGGAGCCGGTATCCAAGGCTCCCCGAACATGTTGACGCTGTTTGACAGTGCGTGGAATGATGAATTCCGTGGCCTTTCGAAATCAGCTAATGTCCACAGGATGGGGAGTCTCTCCCTCAATACACGCCAAGGACGTCGCCTTGGAATACATCCACGTCCGACGATGGCAGGACGGCAGTCTTCTAGGAACAATGCCAGTAAACAAGACATATGGCCAACAAGTAGTTGTCCACCGTGCAGACCTTCACAATGCGCTGATCGAAAAGGCCGTGGCGCTGGAGAATGTCCAAGTACGGGTCAACTCGACCGTCACTCGCGTCCAGTTCGACCCTCCGGCCGTGACCCTCGCCGACGGCACCGTGGTGCAAGGCGACGTAGTTCTCGCAGCCGACGGGATTAAATCCGGTATTCGGGACCAGCTGCTGGGCAAAGGTGCCACCAAGGCCATTCCCACCGGAGACGCAGCGTACAGAATCATGCTTCCCCGAAGCGCCATGGAGAATGATCCCGAGTTGAAGCAGCTCATCGACGAGCCCCAGGCAACGCGGTGGATCGGACCCTACCGCCACATCATCGCCTATCCGGTCCGCAAACATCAGCTATACAACATCGTCCTGCTTCACCCGGACCGCACCGATGTCGAAGAGTCGTGGACGACCAGGGGCTCGAAGCAGATGATGGTCGATGACTATCGCGGCTGGGACAGACGAGTAACGAAGCTCATCGGCCTGGTCAAGGATAACGAAGTCCTCGAGTGGAAGCTGTGCCAGCACCCGCCTCTAAAGACGTGGATCAAGGGCCGCGTGGCCTTGCTCGGCGATGCCTGCCATCCAATGCTGTAAGCTAATCGCAACCATCCCGATTATATCCAATTGCTAACCCATGCAGTCCATACGTCGGCCAAGGTGCCGCCCAGGCAGTAGAAGACGCCGCTGCTCTTGGCGTCCTCCTATCCACCATCTCCTCGCGGAGCGAAATTCCCCTTGCCCTAGCGGCATACGAAAAGTCGCGCAAACACCGCGCAGAGACAGTGCAGCAGTCCGGGACCGTCAACCGCGCGACACTGCATCTTCCCGACGGACCGGAACAGCAGGCCCGCGACGACCAGTTCCGCGCTTCGATGAACGGGGCATCGAATCCCGACAAATGGGCCGATCGGGAGACGCAGAAATTCCTCTGGGGCTGGGATGCAGAGAAGGTGGCCTTGGAGACCTGGGAAGGTGAATTCTTCTCTTAAGCTGGTTATGTGAGCGAGACGGCTAACGATGATTGTTTTGGCAGAACTTCGCGGGAACCGCTTGACAGCCACACAACATCGTTTGTGATATGCTAGCAAGTTTAAGCCTTTGTCATTTTTCCTAAGGGCCCTTTTCATGAGCGCATTAAGCAGATTCTGGCATCATATTCCCCCCCACCCCTGCAGAACTATCTTCATGGTAGATTGGATGTACATATACTTCTTTAGTTCGGGTTCTAGATTGTCTGCTGATGAGTGACAATCTATGGGCTCTACACAATCTGATGGCACACTCTTTATGAACAAGTCGATGCCTACACAACCTCTATCTAGTTCACTGAAAGGGAGTTATATCTTCTCTTGTCTCTTTCTCAGGTAGGGACCGGCACCGCGCCGCGAGAAGCCCCATCGAATCTGATTAGCCATAGAGATCTCCAGATTTAGCTCGTCGGCCCAGGCCCACACCAATCCCGGGTTCTTCTGGAAGCCACGTCCAACCAGCACAAGGTCCAGTCCGTCCTTCTCTAACAAGGAATTAGCCAGATGCGGGCTGTCAATCATGCCTACGGATGCCACTGCGAGTTTGTCCCCGACGGCGTTCTTGACAGCAATGGCAAAGGGTGCTTGGAAGCCTGGCTTCGCGTGGATATGCTGCTCCGAATGAGTGCCACCGCTGCTCACGTCAAGCACGTCAATGTACCCAGATTCTGCCAGTATCTTTGCAAATCTGACAGTGTCCACGCCTCGCCAGCTGGGCTTGTGCGGTTGCACCTCCTCCAGCCAATCCGTGGCGGAGACTCGCATGAACACGGGCATATCCTTGGGCACATTTTCCCGGGTGAGTTTGGCGATCTCCAGACTGAGCCGAATGCGGTTCTCGAAGCTGCCTCCGTACTCGTCTGTCCTCGTGTTGACTGCAGGAGAGAGGAACGACATCAGAAGATAGCCATGCGCATTATGGATTTCGATGAAGTCCGCCCCGGCCTTGACGGCCCGTTTTACAGCAGCCACCCAGACGGTCTTCAGATCCTCGATATCCTGCTTGGTCATCTCTTTCGGCACAGGGGTCCGGTCGGTGAAGGGCACATTCGTGGGGCCTTTGACCCGGTCTGGCCAGCCGCCCATCTTCTCGGAGGCGGTATCGTTGAACGAGAGCCATGGCGCGACGGTGCTGGCCTTGCGACCTGCGTGTGCGAGCTGCACGCCGATCAGCTGGTTCTGGCTGTGGACGAATTCGATCACGCGGCTCAATGGCTCAATCTGGGAGTCTTTCCACAGTCCTAGGTCCTGGGGCGTGATCCTGCCTTCCGGTTCGACTGCTGTTGCCTCGACCATTAAGAATCCTGGCCCTCGTTGGGCAATCCCTCCAAGGTGCGCCATATGCCAGGGAGTCATATGTCCATCATCGGCTGAGTATTGGCATAGCGGCGATAGCTACCAATTATCACTCAATGTAAGCCATTTTTTCAGGGGCAAAGGCTCGCATAGTGGCTGGGATCAGTGGTACTCACACCAATGCGATTGTGGAAGGTCAGACCCCTCACCGAAAGGGGTTTAAAGAGCTTCGGAGGTGCCGATCCATCAGACTGAGGATTAGCAGCCGTGCCTGCAGGCGGTTCTTGGGCCGGAGTAAAATAAGAGACACCCGGGGCGCGCTTGTTCTCGATGTCAGGCACAGCAGGTCGCGACATGGTTTACTGACACTGGTGGGACTTTATACGTATTTGCAATATCAACACAGCTCGACAAAGGGTTGAAGAACAATAAGGGATGCAAGGTTCAGATATGAGACTAAAAGTCAGTGCCAACTGAGGGGGATTAGAAATCGCCTTGCGCTACTGCAGACCGATGATGTAACGCTGTTTTCGGTGTTCGTGCCGAGGCCTTACAGTTGCAGTAAAGCCGGGCTATATCTCTAAGTGAGGGAAAGCGACAGAGCCTTGAAGAGATTCCGTAAGATGATCAAAGAGTTGCATCTTTCTGACTGATACACCTATTTCAACCTTCCCTCCTCCATTGGTCGATCGCGGCGATGTCCCTAGGTAGTACCAGGATGGTTCGGCGCTTATTTCCTTCCATATGTTATCGAGACCAGAGTATCAGCGGCTATCCCTGGTCAGTAATGAGTCGAGTGACTCCAAAATGGATTGATTCCATAATCATCAACTTTTATTTTCCATCATTCGTGTTGCTGTGACGAGTCATTTTATGTAGGCGCATCCTGTCTGAAGATCGGGTGACGGTGGTTGCTTATCGCTCGGCTCGCTCAGGCTTGGAGCACTCGATTCATTCTATTCTCGACTGAGTCTTCATCAACTCATGCCATTGACGGACTCCAGATGATCTTGAGATTCCTCTCACAAACTATCTTCTTGATGACACTCTTCCTAAGGTCTTCTAAGCCTGGAGTTTCTGCCGTTCTATGAGGCAATGATCGACGCCCCGCTCTTATCTTATCGCACAGAGCGATTTCGGCGGTGCCAAGCGCCCTAGTCCCAAACAGGCAGTGCCCCAGACCGCCAGGTACAGAGGTACGTCTCCCGCCAAAACTTTTTCTCCCAAACTGGAGGGAATGACTCAATCCAGTCTTTAAATACCCCCCACAAGCTCCATTCCCTCTCCAATTGTTTCCCTCTCCTGCTCTTGATTTTCTCCCCATCAATTGCTCCATCACACATCTCAACCATGTCGAAAGGAAAGGTTTGCGTCGCCTTCAGCGGTGGTCTCGACACCAGTGTCATCTGTAATTGCCCCACACTTTCACCAGCGGTGTTATGGGCCCGTGCTGACCACCGGTTCTAGTGAAATGGCTCATTGACGAGGGCTACGAGGTTGTTGCTTTCAGTAAGACGGATTCGAACTTTGGACAACGAGGAAAGCATAGCTGACTTTTTCAATAGCTGCCGATGTTGGCCAGGAAGGTAATTCATCAATGCGAGATTCGAACTGCGAATTAGTCCGATTTTGAGGTTCTGACTCATCGCTCGTCCAGAGGACTTTGACGCTATCCGGGAGAAGGCTCTGAAGCTTGGTGCCGTCAAGTGCGAGATTGCCGACCTCCGCCGTATGTATACTCGAGAGATTTGCCTGGGTGTTCACAATGGAATCTAACAGCAATGTAGGGGAGTTCATTGAGCAGCTCTGCTTCCCCGCCATTGCCTGCAATGCTATCTACGAGAACGTCTACCTTCTGGGTATGTCACGGGTACCAAAAAGAAAACTGTGTTGATGTTAATTTCCTTGGAAGGAACTTCTCTGGCCCGTCCCGTCATTGCTCGTGCTCAGATCGAGGTCGCCAAGGTTGGTTCCCCTGCTGCTTTTACTATACTAGAATCGCACATTGACGAGGATTGTACAGAGGGAAGGATGCTTCGCTGTTTCCCACGGTTGCACCGGCAAGGGTAACGACCAGGTCCGTTTCGAGCTTGCCTTCTACGCCCTGCAGCCCGATATCAAGGTCATTGCCCCTTGGCGTGACCCTGCTTTCTACAACCGCTTCGCCGGTCGCAACGACCTGCTCTCCTACGCCGCCGAGAAGGGCATTCCCGTGACCTCCACCAAGTCCAAGCCCTGGTCTATGGACGAGAACTTGGCCCACTGCTCCTACGAGGCCGGTATCCTTGAGGACCCCGACGTCACTCCCCCCTCCGACATGTGGAAGCTCACCCAGGACCCTCTCACCGCCCCTGACCAGCCCGAGGATTTCACTGTCCACTTCGAGAAGGGTATTCCCGTCAAGCTGGAATACACTGAGGGTGGCCAGAAGAAGGTCGCTACCGACGCTGTCGACCTGTTCCTGACCGCCAACGCTATTGCTCGCCGCAACGGCGTTGGTCGTATTGACATTGTTGAGAACCGTTTCATCGGTATCAAGTCTCGTGGTTGCTACGAGACCCCTGGTCTCACCTGTCTGCGCGCTGCTCACATGTGAGTTTCCTCAACCTGTCTTTTCCCGGCTGTCTCTAATTCGACCACAGTGATCTGGAAGGTCTGGTTCTGGACCGTGAAGTCCGTGCTCTGCGTGACCAATTCGTCACCTACAACTACTCCAAGGTTTGTCCCTGCCAGGCCGAATTCTAGTTTGTAGGGTTGACTGCTAACTGCGTCTCAGCTCCTCTACAACGGTCTCTACTTCTCTCCCGAGCGGGAATTCCTCGAGTCTTCCATCACTGCTTCCCAGAAGACCGTCAACGGACAGGTCCGTTGCCGCGCCTACAAGGGCAGCGTTTCCATTCTCGGCCGTTCCTCCGAGACCGAGAAGCTGTACGACATGTCCGAGTCCAGCATGGACGAGATTGGTGACTTTGCTCCCACCGAAACCACCGGCTTCATTGGCGTGTCCGCTATCCGTCTGAAGAAGTACGGCCAGATGAAGCAGGCCAACGGCGAGAAGATGTAAAGCGCATGTTTGAGGATAATTTAGGATGGGCTGCTTGCGGCCTTGGGTCTTTTCGGGTATCTTGTTTTATATTATACATCTATTTGAGCACTTGACGTGTAACGGAATACAAAAGAATGAATGATCACCCTTGAACGATGCATCATCACGGGCATGCCGTCTATCGTAATCTATCATGACTAAGTATCGTCTTGCTCTATGCAGCGCAAACCCCTTTCCGAAGGTGGCAACAATAATCCCCGGGTCATTTAGTTTTCCCCCAGGTTCTGTAGCCAGTTGAGAGCAACCTTCAGCATAACACCATCCCAATTATCCACGGCTATGTCACGAATAGCCTGCACATGGATCTCTTCGGTACACAGAACAAGCTCCGTGTCAACCCGGCTCGATGACCCGAGCAACTCGCCAAACTGCCGGATATCATCCACATAGACCTCGTCCGTACCTGCAAGCAGCAGAACCTTCTTAGCAGGAACAGATCCCCAAAAATCCTTCGTTCCAGCCAGCGGAGTCGCCCAAACCTCCTCCTTCACAGGCTCCCAGTGCGAATTGAACATCTTCATCGACGCCTTACTAACAATATCCTTAGAAGCGTTATACGTATAGCTCGCAGCGGAGCACTCATTCGCGCAGCGGGGACTGATACAGAGCGCCGCGCGGAGCTGCTGCTGCTGCTGCTGGTGATCCCCGCCCTCAAAAACAGGCCGGACAAGCGGATGCGGTTCCCGAAGATGCGCCAGAACCGCCAGCGCGAGATTCCCGCCCGCCGAGTCGCCCGCTATCGTGACGTCCGCGGCAGTATGGTACTGCAGCAGGTACCGCAGCGCGGCGGCCGCCTGCGCCAGTTGGCCGGGGTACTTGAGGTCCGGCGCAAGGGTGTACTCAAGCAGGGCGCATTTCGCATTTAGTCTCTGCGCGGCTGCGCGCGCGAACTTGAAGTGGCCTGCGGACAGGGGAGTGATGTACCCTCCGCCGTGGAAATAGACGAGGACGTTCCCGCTCCCGTTCCCGCTGGCGCTGCGCGCGGTGGGGTCACAGTCGATAAAGTGCAGGGTTGCGCGGGGGAAGGCGCTGCCTGCGTCTAGTTCGACGGTCTCATGGCGGAGGTGGTGGGCTTCACAGAGTGAGGCGATGGTGCGTCCTGATGGTCGTTGGAGTGCGCGTGCCTGGGGGAGCGGGAGCGTGTCGGCTACGCGGGCGGTGTTTCTCATCCAGATTGTTCTGAAGGAGACGGAGTCCCGGTTGAAGACGAGGTCCCGGGTGATGCCGAAGATGAAACGGGGAAGGGAAACGAGGACCCTTGCGAGTAGTTGGAGTCTTTGGAGCAGGGTGAGCCGCGGCGGGTTATGGCTTTTTGCTCCGAGGGCTGTCATTTGTGTAACAGCGTCGGCGATATGTGTTACTCAGCGACTCTGTCAGTTTTTATCCTAAATATATCAGCTAGCGGTGGAAGAGAGTCATTTCTGCTACCCCCAAGAAGATGGATGGTAATGTTGATGGACTTGAGATTCTGAGATATAGAATCACGTGCCTGCATCAACAAAGGCTACAGCTCCGGTTTTATGCATCTTCATAACCCATCCATCGAGGCCATGTCAATAAGCCTATCCGGATTGCCAAGGTGTCAAGCTTGCAAGCGAGAGGATCTAGTCAAATTAGCCTAATCATATTGAATGGTGCCTAGAATGATGACAGTCATTAGTATATAACTGGACAGTTTTTCTGCAATTCCCGTTCGATTGCCTAATACGGGTGCCGCTGCTTTTATGAGGGCTGCATGTGAGAGCGCCCTGAGAGCTCCAGGCACTCATCGAACACTCACTGAACACTCATTAAGCACACACCAACCACTCCAGCAGCTCCCAGACTACTCATTGATCCCGCCTGAGTAATCTGGATCAGCTCAAGCACCCACCCACATGGGGAATCACATGACACTTTTGTGCTCTCTAAACTGCATTACACCTAAAGCTGGGGAGATCCATGAGATCCACCATCACTTTCATGAGGGCATCACAAAGGCCAGGGCACTTAGTGTCTTAGCTTGGACTCTGTTCATCATAGTCTCACGCGCAGGGGCAGGCTTAGATGGATCAAAAATAATCAAATGGAGGATTACCCAGTGTTTCCCCGGCGCCCCCCATGTTACGCATGTATAAAATGGCATTTCCTAAGCTTGCTAATGGGGAAACTTCAACTTTCCAGGTCTTCTGTTAATTATACTTCTACTTACCCTGTGTCTATACTCTGTTACTACTTCTATCTCCATTTCAGTCTTCTAGTATGGCCGGCCTTTCTAATGCTTAAAAGACTGCCCGCGAAGAGAAGAGATAGGAGGAGCACCATCAACTTTATAAGCAGTGAGGTTATAATCCTAATGCCTATCTAGAGAAGGATGCTTAACAGAGCTTATGTAGAGCATCTCTAGAGATACGAGAGGCATACAGGAAGCGGGTGCGCATATATAAGGAGTAAGTATCCATAACTCTGATATTAGACCTACACCAGCTTAAGTAATCCTTAATGGGTTCCTAGTCGTAGAGAAGGGAATGCCTAAGGACTATAAAGTTAGAAAGGAACATCCAGTCCCTACACTTAAGGACCTTAAGTAACTGTTTTGATGGTACATTAAGTCTATAAAGGTCAGCTCAACCCTCAAGGACAGCCAAGTTTTTGATAGATTTAGTGGATATTTCGTGGGCCATATGAAAGTGGTAGCAGGGTTATTAACTAAGGTTATTATCTGTTTAACTAAAAGTAAGTAGAACAGGGACAGGACATCGGCTGTATTCCGAACATTTACGAACCTATGAATATTAATACTAAGGTCAGGATATACAACTGACATATCTTGGAGATGTGTAAAGGAAGGGAGATAGCTATTTTAGTAATCCTTACAGAGGGCTGAACAGAGCATTATGCCCATAAGGTGGCTCTCTCAGGCATAATTCTTGCCTAGATAGAGACACCTCAGACTGGAGAGCTGTAATATCAAAAGTGTGACAAACACATCCATTGTTCTGGCGCGTAACTCTTGGATCCACTGTTCAGAGGAGGATAGTCAGTTTGTTAAACATTAGTTGCCTAGTTACCTAGTTACCCTTAGTTATTACCCTGTCATGTTTGTTGATAATGATAATACACTGTGTTGAGTCTCCATTATGTATGTACTGTAGATATCTTGAAAGACGATCACTTCTTTGCACCCTGCTCATGTCTCAATTCCACCCCAGCTTGCATCCTTCTCGCATTCTCCCTCGCATCCAGGATCAAAGCCGCTGGGTTCCAAACACACAGCACCAAACTCGCAATGAACATCAATGCCGCATCGAGAATAATCGCATACACCTCGTGCGTAAACAGATACCCCCGCCACCCATTCATCAACTCCATGCTCCGATACACGCCCCGCGCCACCATACACGTAACCGCAATCATCAACGACAGCGAGATCCGCCGCAGGGCTTGATTCCGCGCAATCGGGCCTAGGCCACGGTAGATCACGTACTCAAGCAATGTAGCAAAGACGCAGGTCGAGACCAGTTGCCAGATTATCCCAGCCACCATCGTGTAGGTTCCCGGCCAGGGGGAGGTGTTCTGGCTGAATGCGGCGCCAGCAAGACCACCGCCGACGGCCTGGAGGAGGAGACTGAAGAAATCAACCGTCATGAAGATGATGAGGTAGAGGTTCGGTCGCAAGGGGGACTTGTCCTGTCCGATGATGGGGATCATCAGGCTCAGGACGCCGTAGATGCCGGCTGTCGTGAAAGCGGGGGCTGTTCATATCGTTATAGATAGCTTCCCGACAGTGAAAAGGAAATTGAAGATCTACCCATGATTAATGCGGCCAGCTGCATCTCGAGCAGCTTGACAGAATACGGACAGCGATACGCCACGGTACGGCCTAACCATCCGACAAATTCGCCGAATGCACCTAGGGAGAAGGCTAGCCCAAGCCAGATATTTCTATGCCGAAAGGCCTGCCACACATGGACAATTGTCACACCCAAGAAGAGAATTATGAAGATAATACCGGCCACAAGGGAGGGGCGATAGCCGAAGGGAGTGGGAATATTCGGGCTATAGGGAAGGCAATCGGGATTTTTCTCCATGGTCGCGTCTCAGGTCGCAGACTTAAGGCAGAAAAGCAGTATACGGAAGGAATATCAAGTAGGTTGGCAATGGACGAACGTACACCAGATAACTGTATCTGTCAGGGGAACCAGGGCAGAGAATGCAAGAGGTGTAGATGATGACGGGGGATGGGCGCTAGTGATCAGACTGGGGGCACTATAATAATAATAATAAGCACCTCCTTTGTCTTTCTCTCTTAGTACAACTCTTATTAACATGTCAGCCTCGAACAATCCAAGAACGGCAAATGTTGGGAAAATGTGGCCGAGCCGGGCCCGACACATTGGTGGTCAGCCTCTCTGTTGGGCCCCAAAAGGCACCGAGATGAGATACAGGTCTTGCATGGGTTGACCTTGGCAAAGATGACACCTCGTCAGCATCCACTCGATCCCCGGAGTCTATGTGGATCTCATTTTGGGGTTATCACTATCTCTACATATACTCCTCCATAGTGTCTGCTCCATACCTTGCATCCGTATCATGTCGACGGCAATTGATGTTCATCTCCGTTAGGCGAGTGTTCATCTCTGCACTAGTCCGAGTGCTAGTAGCTGAGCTGTCCAATTCCTGCTTGTGTCCTTTCCTCCAGCCTCTCTTCTGGCTCGATGCCCCCATCTCGAGCCTCCTCCTCTTGAGATCTCGAGAGTTTCGACTTTCGCGGTTGTCCCATCTCTTTGCGCGGACTGAAATGCATCGTCGGCCGTGTTTCTGGCAATTCCAACAGGCACCCATGCTACCAGTAGCAGAGGAGCACCTCACCTTTAGATAGTGGCATGCGTCGCATGCCTCTCTGTGAACAGAGTCCATTCCAATGCAATAGGGCCCCAATACTTTGATCTGCTTTCTTCCAACGCTGTAAGATATCTGGCAGAGATAGCATTCTTGACCTATATAAGCCCTTTTTTTTTGGCTTATATTGCAATAAGGCTCCCGATAAAGCATAGTACATTGGGACTACAATTAGCCCATCGCTTTTGGGGAAGGCTACTCCCCCGTCTTACTCCCGAGATAAATCGCTCAGCGATCCTTGCTAGTGTTTATACTAAAATCATACCTGGGCTGTGGCCTCTGAGGGCTTGATAATGGTCCTAGCCTGCCCAGGAGTGGGCATGCGGATTCCCGACGCCACCGGGGTCAGGTCGTCCTGGATCTTGAAGCGCCGTGGGAGGTACACGATGAGTACCATGAACGGGAAGTCGGCGAGAAATGCAGATCTACAGCGTCAATGAGCGACCAGATCCTCTCCAGTGATTCAAGCAAGGGCATATCGACGTACAGTAAACAGGCAGTGACGATGCGACGCCTCAGGAGCCATACTGGGAACACAGGCAGCATCACCCGTGCAAAGGAAAACCCAAGGTGCTTCTTATGTGCAGCAAATCCCAAGAATACCTCCCAGATCACGAATGCAATCCAACAGATTCCGCACAGAGCAAACGAGGCGATGATCAGACCACTGTTCCACCCATAGTCGCCGCCACCTTCTTCCAGCGCAAGAATGATGAATATCAATCCTGCCAAAGACAGCGCAATTCCCGGCCAGTCAAGACGGTTTACGCTCGATAATGAAATCTGCAGCCGCCCATCGTTTCGGGGAAACACCCAAAGAACAAGCGCTATTGCGAGACCGCCACCGGGAATGCTGGCATTACTGTTGGTCATTTATATATGGGCTTTTGGGTAGAAGGACGAGGTACTTACTTCAAGTAGAATACCCATCGCCACGTCGTTCGGGAAGTGAGTACACCTCCGAGAACGGGACCCAGGATGCTGGAGAGGGCAAAGATGGAACTCATCAGCCCGGTCACTGGGCCGGTCACATCAACAGGAGTCACTTCGGCCATAACAGCCATGACCATGCTGTAGATGCCGGCGCCTCCAATGCCCTGCAGCGCGCGGAACACGATCCTATAAGTCCGTAAACAACACGAAGCAGCGGTAGAGAGCAAGGTCAGTTACCCACAATTGGTCTACCGTACGAGTCACTCCACACGCAATGGAGAATACTGTGAAGATGACCAGCGCGCTGAGGAAGGCGGACTTTCGACCAAATATGTCGCTGCATCTGGCGTAGATGATGAGGAAGCCTGTCCGGTGCCAGTGAGCTTTAAGAAGTCAGAAGCAGAAGATGTATTACGAACCAGTGTAGGAGAATAGATATGACACCACAATCCAGTTTGACTTGTTGTAATTCCCCAGCTCCAAGGCAATGGTGACGAGGGCTGTCGAGACAATCGTCATTCCCAGGAACAGCCTGGCCAGAGTTAGGGGGTTCGACACAATCCCCGCTGCTGCTGGAGTCCTACGCTAGTATAGTCACCCAGAGTCTCCATCCATTCATGGGAGCGAGATACGCGGATTCCAGGCGCGGTGATGAGCCATGGCCCGTCTCAGTCTCTTGGGTGATCGGTCATTGCTGCTCAGATACTGGGAGAATGGAAATGTCGGGTATTATTCTTGAAAAGGCGGTCATCCAATTTGTATGGCAATGATAATTATCGATTCAAAATGGCATATACAAGCTCGGCGACATTTCTGGTCCTCTGTCTATATATGTCTTTTCGGCGACATCTTAGTCGGAGATATTACACTTTATTATCAGTTCCGGTGCAAATAGACTCTCCCTTCGACTGTGTATCTTTCTCACCACAGAATCTTCATCAGGCGCGACAGATCATGGGCCTTTTCCATACAGCTTTGAAGCAACTTTCGGTCTGGCAGTATTGGCAGAACAGTATCGTGTCCCTTCTATTGATTATAGAATCACGTGTCTGCATCAACGTGGGCTGCAGCTCCGGTTTTATGCGTCTTCATAACTCATCCATCGAGGCCGTGTCAATAAGACTATCCGGATTGCCAAGGTGTCAAGCTTGCAAGCGAGAGGATCTAGTCAAATTAGCCTACTCCTATTGAATGGTGCCTAGAATGATGACAGTCATTAGTCGCATTCAGTGTCCATTAAAAAGCCGAGTTGGCCCACCATGATGACGATGATCAAGTCGGGTAGATCGATTCATCCGATTTGTCTCCTACTATTGCCCTCACCACCCGACCTTACAACATCGCAAAAGGGCCCGACTCAAACTCAAGTCTATAGGCTGCTCGATGTCTGTGTCTAAAAGCCAGGGATGAAATGCAGTTTATCGAACCCACCATCAACAATCTACTAGTTCGCAACTTCTGGAGCTTCTAGTCGAGAGCTACTCCTTCGTAGTCTTGTGAATAGCGACCAAGTGTCACCAAGAGCCTCGGTTTTGGCGCCTTCAACGCAAGGACACACGCTTTCTAGGCGAGCTTTTCATGGCAGAGTGCTAGCGACCTCTTAGACACCCTGAAGTCATTTCTTGACCGAATCAGGCAACCCCCGTATACTCCTACGCGATATTCGATACTCGCAAGTCAACACAACCTGGCATTTCTTTGGTTTTTGAGCAATTGATTTCACTCCCTCAGCCAGGTTGTCATAAGGTCTCTCCATCGCCTATTCAAGATGACGGTCAAGATCCCATGGCCGGCAATTTACCTTGCCATCGCAGCCTCCGTCTACATGAGACCTCAATATACGATCTTTAATTCACCAACGGCGACATTCGCTGTGCTGTCTCTGGCTGTTACTTGCTTCAGGATCATCTATGCCCTCGTCCTGTACCCTAGGTTCTTCACTCCTATAAAACAAATTCCCACACCTCCGGTAAGATTCCTTCATTGCGCGGACTGAACAGGTTCTAAACCTATCACAACAGGCCTGGTCATGGCTTACTGGAAATACGAGCTCATATCTCATCGAATCGCCGTTCGAACAGATGATAGAATGGGCACACAAAGTGCCCAACGACGGATTAATTCGTTACTATATCGTGGGCAACCTCGAGCGTGTATTGCTGACGAACCCTAAAGCCCTGAGTGAGCTCCTTGTCACGAAGGTATACGAGTTTCCCAAGCCTCCGATCGTAAGGCAAAGCCTTGCACGCGTTACAGGAAAGCATGGCGTGCTTCTTGTTGAGGGAGACGAGCATAAGGTGAGCGCTCTTTGCTGATCTGAACGCGCATCCCAGACTCACGGAGCTGCATTGTGCAGAAACAACGAAAGAATCTTATGCCGGCTTTCTCCTACCGCCACATAAAGAACCTCTACCCGACTTTCTGGTCCAAGAGCATTGAGATGGTCAAGCTGATCGAGAAAGACCTCCATAACCGAGCAGACGCCAAAGACAATATTGTTCGCGTGAGCGAATGGGCTAGTAGAGCAACTCTAGACATCATCGGCGTCGCAGGAATGAACCATGACTTTGATTCTCTGCATGATTCTAACAATGAACTCACCAAGCACTACCGGCGGCTCCTCGAAGAGCCGTGGCTCGCAACGCGTATCCTCTTCGTCATCGGCGTCCTAATCGCGGGCCTTGGAGTCGTGCAACGCCTCCCCCTGAGGCGGAACCGCGAGATTCACGAAAGCTCCCTCTATATCCGCGACGTAGCCCGCCAAATGATCCGCAAAAGGGAAGCAAAGATGAAGAACCAAACATCCGCCGAAGCCGGAACCGACATTGTCTCCGTGGCACTGGAAAGCGGCGCCTTCACTGAAGAGGAACTCGTAGATCAAATGATGACCTTCCTCGCCGCCGGCCACGAAACCACCTCCTCAGCCCTCCAGTGGTCAGTTTACGCCCTGTGCAAGCACCCGGACGTGCAGACGCGCCTCCGCGAGGAAATCCGCGCTCACCTTCCTCCCATCTCGCCCGAGCACCCCGAGCCCCTCTCCGCAGCCACGCTCGACTCCCTCCCTTACCTCAACGCCTTCTGCAACGAGGTCTTCCGCTTCCACCCTTCTGTCCCGAGCACCGTGCGCGATGCGGCCGAAGACACCACGCTCCTCGGATACCCTATTCCCAAGGGCACGAGGATACTCGTAGCTCCGGAAGTCATCAACCACAGTAAGGAATTGTGGGGTCCTGACGCGGACCAATTCAACGTTGAGCGGTGGTTGGGTCCGGGGCGAGCGAATACTGGCGGTGCCAGCAGTAATTACTCGTTTTTGACTTTTTTGCATGGCCCGCGAAGTTGTATTGGACAGGGATTTGCAAAGGCTGAGCTGGCCTGTCTTGTTGCTGCCACTGTGGGACGGTTTCAGATGGAACTGAAGGACCCCGATGCGAAGCTTGAATTGAGACTGTCGGCCACGGTTGCTCCAAAGGATGGCGTGCTGGCTAAATTTACCCCGTTGGAGGGGTGGTAAAGTTCATACTGTATTGATTGCATGTCTCGTGGCTTGAACCAGATTGCAGCTGCCGGTACTTTCAGGCAGATGAGTCTAGAAATGGATTGTGCTATAATCAACCAGCTACTGGTATTCCTCCCTGAAAACCATTACTCTCTCAACATCCTTCCCAGTAGCATCTTCCTCCACCCAAGCTCGCCACATCCCCCCGCAATTGAAATCGAACACCACCTTGCCCCGACTTAGCGCCTTCTTCCGCTCCCCGTGCAAACCTGCACCAGTAGCATCCAACACCGTCTCGGCCTCGATTCCAATGATGCCACCCTCACCTTCCCCAGTCTTGCCCCATCTCCGGCCCGCGGAACGCTCAAGTTCTCCATCCGGGCCGGCAACAGCACTGACAGCTTCCGCGAGAGAACGAGGAACCGATGACTGGGAATATCGAAGCATAGCACAGGCGGTGCGAGCCGCCGCCACGCGGAGGAAGGAGTCCCCGTTTCCGGTCCCTGACAGCGCAACAGCTCGTCGTCTGACACGCCGCGGCGTAGATTCCTGCTCGAGAAGAGCCTGCTTCTCGGAGCTGTGCGCTGCATACGAGTAGATGTCCATACTGGGCAACCGCGTATCCGGCCACAGCAACCTGTTCAAAATCGGCGGGATACAATCGGCTACTATCCTCGTAATGGCTGCAGCTCCAGAAGAAGCATCCTCCGCATCGCGCGGGTTTGACATCGAGGACCGATATACCATACCCCCGGCCTCACGCAACACCTCCTCCCACGCCTCAGCCCAGAACCCCGCCCCGAGCGTCGGCGTATCCCCAATCCGCCCAGGAAGCTTATTCGTCAGCCCGCCCGTACTCGTCGCAACAGCCAGATTCCCCCACCGGTCGAGACACACGCACCCGACCGTCCCCTGGCTCATGGAAACAGGCTCCTCCTCCCCTCTCAGCCCGCGCTGATGTTCCTCCCACCGCCTCTTGGTCCAGAACCACCCGTCCGGCTTGAACTCCAGCCCCCACGCCCGAGCCAGGTCCTCCACGTACGGCGCCATGAGCTGCGAATGCATGTTGCCCCCGTCGCCGGTCGGGTCGCCGTTGGCGTCGTAGCCTGAACGGAGGAGACACTCCTTCGCAAGCTGTATCGGGTTTCGGACGTTTCTTAGCCCCATCACGCCTGCACCCCGCTTGACGGAGCCGGGTGTCTCGTCATCGGTGGTTTTGTTGACAGTTGTGACCATCACAGACGCTTCCATTTCGATTGTCCCTGCCGAGGTGAATACGCTGCCGCGCCCGCAGTTGAAGAGCTCGTCGTCTTCCAGCAATGAGACGGCGTGGACGGCTGCGTCTAGGGCGCTGGCGCCGCTGTTCAGGAGCTCTTTCGTTGAGCGGAGGTAGGAGAGGAGGGAGGCATGGTATTGAGCGTAGAGGTCGGGAGGGAGCGTCGAGCGCTGGATGTTGCCTGCGCCGCCGTGCAGGATGAGGGTAGGCTTGAAGGTCGCTGGAATGGAGTCGGACATAATCGCTTGTTTTGCTAGTCGGGGCTCATGAGGGGGGGTGGTTGATTGACGCTGGCTGCGTATGACGAATCTAGCCTCAGGCAGTAAACACCACGATGCAAAAATATCCTGAAGGAGACAATCAGACAAATGAGAACCTTAACCAACCAGAGATTCATCGATCGAGAAAACCTGCAATCGAGATGATGATGACAGGTTGTTGGGTCATGGGCTGATCGGCGGTCGAACACCGCAGCCTTACCCCTCTGCAAAAGTTTCCCTCCGCCAATCTCCAAACCTGGTGATCCTGGCCACACCAGCTGCAAATGTTAAGATAGGATAATCAATGTGTGCTGAGAAGTCAGATTAGACCTGTTTATCTGCATGTTAATGTACAAGAAGTGGATGTGCCCAACAAATCCCGGGGACCTGTGCAGAGAGCTCTTCTTTTCGCCTCCGAGCTAAGCAATAGAAAACACAAGGATTGCAGAAGTGTACAACCCATCATCGCCGGCAAAACCAGTGCTCAGAGACAGTCAAAAGTTGGACTAGAAGCACAATACGAAAGCAAAAAACCTCTATGCCATGCCTCGTTGAAGATGAAATGACCAGACCCAACACCTGAGAAGAGAGATACGTAATAATATAGGATATAGATGGGAATTCGGCTGACAGCGGAGGAAGTAAACTGTAGCTGCGACGGTAGGACATTAGGTGATTTATGCGATGGCCTTTTCGGAAGACGGAGGAGGGGGAGGGAGCTATTAAACCATCGATGTCAGCCAGAGTCATAAACAAAGTAAAAAGCGGCAAGTGCAAGACTCCATACCTCTAGTTTTGTGTTGTCCGCCATCATTCTCTGGAACCCAATACCAACACCCTCAATGACGGCCAGGAAAACAGCGCACATGATAGCAGAGTTCCTGGCGGCCTTGACACCACCACGAACAGCCAGGGAACCACCAGTGAAGAAACCAGCGATGACTGCAGAGAAGAAGACGGTTAGAATATGTCATCCAAGTGTGCAAGATCGCCACAGTTTGTGATGTGGAATGCGGATGTCAACGTACTAGCATTGTAAGGATCCTCCTTCTTCCGGATACCCTTAATTGCGCAATCGAACGTCGAGAACAGACCACCCCAGACACCAAAGTTACCACCGAGGACGGGCGCTCGAGCCTTAATGGCTGTGATAGCACCTATCCGTCGCTCGCCGTAGGGGCTGTTTCTGAAACCCTTCACACCGTGCCAAACCGCACCACCGATAGCCTAAGTCAAATGATCGAATTAGTTTTTGTGTCTTCGCGGAGGAGTACTTGAGTCATTAGCAGTGTAGACGTACACCCATGCAGAAAGCACCACCGAAATCGCTCAGGGCGACCCAGGGACAAGGATCTCTCGAGTGATCCATTGTGAAATAGGAAGCAAGGAAACAGAAGAGCGTATAAGGAAAAGGCTAATAATCGAATGTATCAAGTAGCCAGACGATTCAATAGATTACTTTGACTGAGTAACCTCGATGGTCCGGTGAAGCGTCACTCCGTCAAAAGCCGCCGTCGACTGTTCCAGGGTGTCGTGGTGGGGACGATTGATGATTTGTGTAGGTTGACGGCAATATCAAATGGTTAGATATTGCTTCGAAGTAGTGGAAACAGCAGTTGAAGAGCTGCTTATATGGCTGGGGACGAAAAGTGGACAATGGAGAAGCTTTGCGGAGCGCAACAGGTTCTTTTGGCTTTTTTTCGCCAGGAAAACGTGACTTTCGGACTGGGATGGAGGTCACGTGCAGATAACCCGGGGCAGCCCGACTGCTGCCAAAGGGAAAAAGCTAACTGGCTTTGCCACTCCGTCTTATTTTCTACGCACCTTTTGCGTCAAGGTTTTTCACATCTGCGGCAAATGATGAGTTTGTTTGATCATGCAGGGGTTGACTAGAAAAGAAAAATTTTCATTACAGCCAAGATAAGCTCGAAAAAGCCTTTTATTTGGCGTCCCGATTATCCGAAGTCTCATAGAAATTTATCTAGCAGCGATTGGGGTATAAGATCAATAAGAGAATATATATACAAGAATGTCAGCAATAAGAAGGCCTAAGAAGGTAGATTCCATATGAAATTCAAGGCGCCGCCTTCATATGCTGGGAATTGGCCCCCGCTGCTAATACTGAATGGTGCCATGGATGGGTCGAATGGAAGAGACAGCCAGTCATCAGCAGCGATGTCATTCAGTGACGGTGTGAACCCCATATCTGACATATTCTGGGGAACTGGAGCATTCATTATCAGTGGGGCATTCTCGTCACTGGTGGCACTTGCGTATGATGGAGGCGCCATTGAGTGTCGTGTCGTTGACCCCCGCCTTCTTTTGAGACGTTTAGATGAGGCGACTAAATTTCGTCGCAAGCGCGACACATGGGTCTCTAGCAAAGTAGCGTAGCGTGTGCTCAAGTGGATGTCGTCCAAGGCATTTGACCTCAACGCTTGTATTGTTCTTTCTAGAACATCCAGCGACTCGCGGAGCTTTGCTTGACGCGTTCCCAGGCTGATTGCTTTCATCAGGAATATTGATGCACTTGTGATCCTGACAAATATCCGAACTGGTGAGAACCGTAGGGCCCCGGTGTCAGCAAGCTGTGTGACCTTCTCCAGTATCTGGCAGCATCCATCTATGACTTCTTGGATGTATTCGTAGTCAATGGGGTCAATGTGCATGGGACGGACTTCTTCCTCATCTGCGTTTCCATCTGCGATCGCACGTTCAACTACAGCCTGCATTCCAACAGAGTGTGTATAGACGCGGACAAAGTGGTATTCGATGAAGATGTCGTCATAGAAGGGTTTGTCATGCACTGCAGCTGAAGTCAGTTATATTTCTTCAAGAACCCAAAAAGACAAACCTCAAAGATGGATGTGTGATAACTTACATTGCGGCTGGAGATATCGCTCCTTCCACTTGTCAAGTAGTGGACGAAAATGGTCCAGAAGGTCAATATATCGTCCACTCTGAAGCTGCTGTCGTGCAAAAGCAACAGAAGGAAAGAACATGTCCGTGACAGATTTGGCGAGTTTCGTCAGGTCCATCCATGAGTCCATGAATGTGAGCCATTCTTCCCCATATTGGCTTAATTCTCTCGACGTTTGTCGATTGAGGATGGAATGGCTCAAGCCTTGGGGCATGAGCGATACGCATCCTATCCGCCACGCTAACTGATTGATATATACATACAATAACCGTTGCGCTCGCTGCCGTCGCAGGCGCATCTGATCCTTTGTCATGAACCGGTCGTAGGCGACAAAAGCATCGCGTGCTTTATCTCCGGTCTCGTAGATGCCCAACTCATGCGCGAGAGATAATGCGGACCCGAGAAGCATCCATGACATCTGGTCAGATCGTTTAGCAGGCTCGCTCATGTCTTTAGCCCATCGCTTTGCTGATGAGGTGGTGCCTTCATCTCCGTATTCTGTGGTCTCCGTATCTATGGTAACCAGATCAGAATCCCATCCATCACTCTCTGGAGGAAAGTGGAGCGAGCGTGGATGCCAGTCTGACATGAGCAGGAGCGCTTCTATTGTGCCTATGTTCCGAATCTTCGGCTGCGAAGAGATCTCTTGCCCAAACATGAGTCTCGTCACCAGCTGCTGGCAGTGTTGCCAGAGTCTGTGATGAATAAAGAAATTCCGCGACTGGCCGCCAGCACCAGGGAGTACATGGTATCGGGACGATATCATCAGGATTGTACAGCAGAGGACAGGGTCCTGTGAGATCAACCAACGGTGGTTCATATGATCGGCATAGAAGTCTGTCAATACTGGAGATAGTACAGACATGTTTTTAAAAAAGCTATGACCATTCTGTCGTCAGCAGTACTCTACATTGAATTTGTACAAGGGTTACGAACAGATCAATAAACGTCACAGCTTCTCTAGCTGTGAACCAGCCCATTCTGACGAATCGGCATGCCTCCCAAACATTCAGAACGTCCTTTGATACATGTGAAAGCTCGACCGGACGCATGGCTTTTTTCAACACTTCTGGGGGAACCGTGAGTTCTATTTGCTTCGAAGAACCTTCATGAGCGACAGGATGACCTGCTCGAGGCTGCTCATGTTCAGGCAGAGAGTCGGATTCTATCACACTGTCTTCCTGACTTTGTGCATTGGCCGCCTCAAAAAGAATATTGAGAGCATCATTTCCACTGGAAACGACTGTGCGCATCATCGAGTTGGCCAGATTCGATGTAGATTGAGTCCTATTTGATCGGGCATCATCATCGTATGACTGGTGTGAAATTTCTGCCCCATCTGCACGATTGGCGCCATGGCTTACAGGACTAGGGCTCTGAACAGGCGCTGGCACGGTCGCTTCACCTGTAGTAACTATGTTGTGTGGGGCAACGCTGGTCAACCTGAGTTGTGTCCTCGAAGGAGACGTGGTTTCATCTTCTGGTCGCCCTGTATCTTAGCTGTGAGATTGAGTCTGAAAGACAGAACATAGAAACGTAAGCTGCGTGTTGAACCTAGCCCACTACTGACCTCGTTTCTTCACCCGCTCCCAGGCCCTCTTCTCGTCGAACAGGCACGGCTTCTGTTCCCTGCGACATTTCGCACAAGGAGGACCAAGAGGAAGTCCATCCGGGCCCGTTCCCAGATCACATTTAGCCTTCCGTTGCCGGCAGGATATACATGCCTTGTAGGTCCGCTGATAAGTTCGGTCGGGGTGGTTTCCGTCTCGGGAGGGCCTCCGGATCTCCATGACTAGGTAGTACCAGCTTATTAGTGTGACCAATCACATCATGGTAATTAAGTCAATCTGTAATGCGGTAGGCAATGCTGCTATGAACACGCGGTAGGGAGCTTTGAAAACTGGGCCTTCGGATTGGGTAAGCTGAAAATGGGACATTGCATGAAGATGCAAAAAAGGAACAGAAAACGGGAATTTCGAAATAGCCGTTAGTTTCCGCTCCCGGAGCAACGAAACATCCGGCAGTGGTTCATCTTCAACAGAACAACCATCAACAATGATGCTATTTCAAGGATGAGAGTTTTGTTCCTGAAGCAAAATTGAAGAGTGACAGAGGCACCTCAAGCCTTTTTTTACTGATATCCTGGTGATTTTACTTCGCTTTGGGCCACCTGTCACACGGCACTATCTGCAAGCTTTCCGAGGCATATCTAAGTCCTGTAGTCCTTGATTACTCACAGCTTAAGATAACGTTAGAATAATATCTGGATAGTATCAATGTATCATTCAAGAACATTAAGTACTCAACGCTTCGTACCCGCGCATATTCCACGAGTGGCGTGTCTAAGTAACTTGATACAGGAACCACCTTCACCTGGAGCATGTGACTTATGTCCTTATTCAACGCAGTGCTAGTGGTACCGAGTGAGACACCGAGAGGGTCCCCTTTCTCAATAGCTCAGCAGCTCCAATGATCTACGCTACTGTTTGGCTCTGGATAGAGCTAAGGTCACATCGACTTAACCTCGGAAATGTGCGGAAATTTGAGCGCCCAGTTTCGGGTGTTTGTAGCAGCGGGAGTATTCCGCTTGGGACCCTACTACGCCAACACCAAGGCCATTATTGGAAGCAACAAACCGTGTTCATCTTGTCAGAGGACACTAAGAGGGCTAGATTTCGCTTCGCACTATGTCATATCTACCATGCACGATAATACAAAGTATCCGTGTCTTATGTAATGCAGATGCATAGAATTGTGTTCTTTATACCAAACGGTAATGTCCTCCGCACCTCCGCATGTAAACGATCAGGAAATATACATGTAAAAGCTCATTGCCTCGACCTGCCAAGTACTTCTCCTCTCATCAATTAAAGTAACATTGTCCTTCTGCATTCCACAGTCACCATGGCAGACTCAACACCACTCAAAGTCACCCTATACACCTATTTCCGTTCCTCCTGCTCAGCTAGACTACGCATCGCCCTCAACCTCAAATCCATCCCTTACACCCCAATAGCCGTCAACCTCCTCAAAGGCGAGCAATCCTCCCCAGAAAACATCACGCTCAATCCCTCCGGCACAGTCCCCACCCTGATCGTGGAACACCCCTCCAAAGGCCCCGTGACCATTACGCAATCACTCGCAGCGCTTGAGTACCTCGAAGAAATCAGCCCAGCGTCATCCCACACCCTGCTCCCACCAGCCTCCGATCCAGAGGCCCGCGCAGTCGTCCGCACGCTCGCACACATCATGTCCTGCGACGTCCAGCCCGTCACCAACCTTCGGATTCTGAAAAGGGTGGCCCCCTTCGGCGTGGACCGCGCCGCGTGGTCAAAAGATCTGATCGAGGATGGTTTCCGTGCGTACGAGGCCATCGCGGTTAAGAGTGCGGGACTTTTCAGCGTTGGCGATAGCATTACCATGGCTGATGTGTGTCTGCTTCCTGCGGTGTGGGGTGCTGAGAGGGCGGGGGTGAAGGTGGAGGACTTTCCTACGATCTATCGGGTTGCACAGCAGCTGGAGGAGGAAGATGCGGTGAGGAGGGCACATTGGAGGACGCAGCCTGATACGCCGGAGGAGTTTCGACTGAGTTCGTCGTGAGGCGGTATGGCTTGTTTGAGAAGTTGGGACAAAGCCTCGATGTGTGCACGTTTGGACGTGAATATCGACTCCTCAGCGCACTAGACTACTCGATGTAGTTGTGAACTTGTGATGGTCTTTGGGTCTCCACCTAAGGGGAAAACTCGTATTTGTGGTCTATCTCAATTTCATACTCATAGCTAGCTCATAGGAAGCATCCTTTTGGGGTAAGATAAAAGAAAAAGACTACATGGCCATGAACAGATTAGAACTCCAACTTGAGGGCCGGAAGAATTGTGCCAACACAGTCGCCAAAGCCAACGTAGTTTCCTTCCGTGCCTGCCATTCCGCGCAGAACGACAGTGTCTCCATCCTCCAAGAACAATCGCTCTGAGCCATCAGCCAGCTTCAGAGGGTTCTTGCCGTTGGTCTGCTCGAGAAGGCTGCCCTGAGTTTGATTCTCCTTGCCAGAAATGGTACCACTGCCAAGCAGATCGCCAGTGTTCATGTTGCAACCTGTGATGGTGTGGTGCGCCAGCATCTGAGGGAATGAGTACAACAGGTTGTTGG
Source organism: Aspergillus udagawae (assembly GCF_001078395.1). NCBI lineage: Eukaryota > Fungi > Ascomycota > Eurotiomycetes > Eurotiales > Aspergillaceae > Aspergillus > Aspergillus udagawae. The sequence continues at coordinate 1,635,263 of NW_025091264.1, read as the reverse complement.
CGTTGGTGCGAGAGATCAAGGTAGGCTTTCCGCCAGCGTTGGTAATTTCAACCTCGAGAGGGATGTCGTAGGCATTAAGTTCGCGCTTCTCGCGCAGGTAGGGTAGCAGCGATTCCCGGCTGCCGGGCTCCAGACCGGCCGTGCGGAAGGGCTCCAAAGCATCGAGTAAGACCACCCAGGGTGTAATGGTGGTGGCAAAGTTCTTCGCGTTGAAGGGCCCCAGAGGAACATACTCCCAAGCCTGAATATCACGGGCCGACCAGTCGTTCATCAACACGACACCGAAAATATGGTCCTCGGCTTCATCAATGGAAACGGGCTGACCCAGCTCATTGCTCTTGCTGACAAAAGCAGCAAGTTCCAATTCGATATCCAATCTCTTACATGGGGAAAAGGTCGGCACTTTGGGGTTAGCGGCGGGGTTAGCCAGGATCTGGCCATTGGGACGGCGGATGGGAGTGCCCGAAGTCACGACTGAGGAGGCACGCCCATGATATCCAACAGGGAGATGCTTGTAATTGGGCTGCAGAGCGTTCTCAGGACCACGAAACAGGACACCGATGTTGTAAGCATGATTGAGCCCCGCGTAGAAGTCGGTGTAGTCGCCAATGTGCATGGGGAGATGGTTGGTCACCTCTGACAAGGGCAAAAGCGCCTCCTGCTGCAGGGTGGAATTGTCCTTGAGAATCTGAGGAAATTGCGTATCGGCACGGAAGATGCTCTGAATATATTCACGCACTTGACGGTGCATGGGACGGCCGAGCGCTGCAAACGCGTTCAGAGTGGGCTGGCTGAATACGCTGAGATGGGGCTGGATGGCGGGGAGTTGCGAAAAACCGCCTGACGAGGCGAAGGTGCTCAGGTTCAGCGCATAGTCACCGATCGCAACTGCAGCCACAGGAGATGTGACCTTTGCAGAGGAGATGATACCGAATGGAATATTCGCCAGAGAAAAGGGCGAGTTCTTGGGAATCGAGAGCCACGAAGCCATTATGATGAGGACGGTAGAGCGGGGAAAATGGGTATCAGTAGGAAGAACAGGGAGACCAAAGAATCTTCAAATGGCTTGCTCAAGATTATCTAGAGCGGGACAACGATATTAAAACGAAATTATTCTCAACTCCAGTCTGCCCCTCATATCTGGGACTCCTATTGATCCCCTCCATGGACGATTCCGTGGAGACGCAGAGACACTGCGGAAACAACCCGCGTCTCCCGCTTATTGCCGGCTGTTGTTGACGTCTTCCCCTCCGTCGCCAATTCCGCTGTTCTATCCACCCCGCAGTCGACATGGCCCCATCACCTCATCAGCTCTGCGGACGAGAATGCCCGCGATGACGGCCGCGGCTGGTCTTGACGGCTTCTTGTATTTTCGTGCTCACAAAGTACTCGGTTCTTAAGAAGGCCCGCTAGTCCCTCTCAGGTGGACCTTGTCGTAGTATACTTCCTGCTACTGAGCTCAAGTCTCTGTAAATTTGCAGGTATCCGACATCATGCCTGTCTCACAATTCTCACATCCCGATCCTTACTCATACCAAACTGGCTTCGACTCTTATCATGAGTATGGCCGAATATCATTTTTGAGTCGAATTCTCGGAGCTGACTGAGCCTCTAGGACGGAAGCCATCGAAGGCGCTCTGCCGGTAGGGCAGAACTCCCCTCAGAAGGCACCCTACGGACTTTACGCTGAGAAGCTGTCTGGAACCGCTTTTACTGCTCCGAGGCATGAGAACAAGCAGTCCTGGGTCTACAGAATTCTCCCTGCAGCTGCACATGAGAACTTCAAGGCCGAAGATGCCGACTCCTATCACACCAGCATGACCACAGAGACGCACAAACTACATCATATCCCCAACCAGCTGAGATGGGATCCATTTGACTTGGATGAGACGGTGGACTGGGTCCACGGCCTGCATCTTGTTGCTGGTTCCGGAGACCCCACGTTAAAGCACGGTCTTGGTATTATTTTGTACGCTGCTGGGAAGGATATGGGAAAGGAGGCCTTTTACTCGGCGGATGGGGACTTTCTGATTGTCCCTCAGCATGGTGTGTTGGACATCCAGACGGAGCTGGGAAGACTCATGGTTCGCCCTAAGGAGATTTGCGTGATTCCTCGCGGTGTCAGGTATGCCATTCCTTGTCCCACCACACATCAATCACAGGGAGGACTGACGATGCACTAGATACCGCGTCACCCTTCCAGCGGGTCCCGTGAGAGGATACATTTGCGAACTTTACCAAGGCCACTACCAGCTACCGGAGCTGGGCCCCATCGGTTCTAACTGTCTTGCGAATGCTCGCGACTTCCAAGCCCCTGTCGCTTCATTCGAGGATGAGGAAGAACCGACCGAGTGGCGGCTCTACAGCAAGTTCAACAACACTCTCTTTTCCGCACGCCAGGACCACACTCCCTTTGATGTCGTCGCCTGGCACGGCAACTATTACCCATACAAGTACGACCTTGGTCGGTTCAACACCATTGGCTCTATTTCCTTTGATCACCCGGATCCCTCAATCTTCACCGTCCTTACCGGACCATCAGACCATGCGGGCACCGCTATTGCTGATTTCGTGATATTCCCGCCTCGCTGGTTGGTGGCAGAGAATACCTTCCGTCCTCCATGGTATCACCGGAACACAATGTCTGAATTCATGGGACTGATCTGCGGCAATTACGATGCGAAGACAGGCGGCGGTTTTCAGCCCGCAGGCGCCAGCCTACACAACGTTATGAGTGCTCATGGTCCCGACGCGGACGCTTTCGAGGGTGCCAGCAATGCTGAGCTGAAACCTCAGAAGGTTGGCGATGGAAGCATGGCATTCATGTTCGAGAGGTATGTAGTGATATAAGCTACATCAACTGATTCAATGCTGACCATCTTTAGCTGTCTCATGGTTGGTGTGTCCGAATGGGGTCTCAAAACCTGCCAGAAAGTGCAGGAACAATACAACGAGCACAGCTGGCGTCCGCTGAAGAGGCACTTCAAGAACCCTAGCAAGGCCTAAATAGGAAGATCAAAACTTATTAGCTGCCGCTATTATGTTTCTTGTAAACTTGACTATATACCATTTGTCTTTTCTGTGATCAGCCAGCGCAACTCAGCTACATATAATGAAATGTTCTTTTAAGCATTTATCGGTAATCCTTGAACTCTATTGGATCGAAGGTGCTACAAATCAGCAAACAACTCTATCAATGTCACAGTGCTTGAATCGTACTCATGAATTGTGGCGCCAGAATACAGGTCATGGTATTTTTACAAATGCATTTTAGAATTCAAGTCATCAAATAGACCCCTCAACCTCCTTCCTCAGCGCCTCCTTAACAATCGCCCCACACATCTTCGCATACGGATTCGTCTGCACAGCCAACTGCTGGGCAACCTTATTCCCATACCTCCCTCCAAAGAAGAAATCCCTACTCGCCATCTCCTCCAGTTGATCGGGCCCCAGATCCCGCAACTTATCCGGCCCACCTACCATCTCATTACCGTTCGCATTCCTCTTCAACCTCGCAGCCTTGAGCAACAGATACCCACGATGGGTATGCGAGTCCGCCAGGATGCGCGCCTGAACCGTCGAGACCGGATCAGCAGGCGACCTGGGCGTGCAGAGCGAAATCGCCTTCCCTAGATCGTAGAAGAGGCGCGAGGCTGGTTCAATATTACCCAGGGTGAAGATAGCTTCGTCTGGGTCTGTCGATGTCTCTGCCGTCTTTTCGATGTGTACGCGGAGGGCTTGGGCTCTGTTCACGTACGCGGATGGGTAAGTCGGGTGCTCGGAGATTAGGGCGTCGAGGTCACTGATGGCGGAGTTGATGGTGTCCATTGAGACGTTGTCGGATTGGAGGCTGCGGATGATGCTCAGCTCGTGGGCTTTGAGAGACTCGTGGTCGCTCGCTGAGATGTGGAGGTATTCTGGAAAGGGGGGGAGAGATGGGTCGATTGTGACGGCCGAGGAAGGGGATGATTCGGCGTCAAAGAGAGCTTGTAGGACTGCAGAGTCGTTGGATGTGAGGGACGGCCGACTGGCTTGGATTGTAGTGCCTGTGGCCATCTTGTTTGATGTTCTGATATCGCAGCTGAGAAATGGGTGATGCAGTAGTGTGACGGATTGATGTTCGACGAACAAAACAATTATTCCAAAAGGTTGAGCATTAATCTGGGGACAGTTCTTCGGTCTTCGGTATGAGCTCATCGACTGATAATACAAATTATTTATCGATTGATTAGGATAGTTTCGGCTCTTTGACGCTGTCCATCTGATCGTCATCGTTGTCGGATATTTGTTCAAATACCCGCGTCCTCCCGGGTATCTCATCTAAATACCCGCCCGCAGCCGACGACAGCCAAAAAAGGGTTCGTCCGTTTGGTTGAGGGAACTTTGTGAATGGATCCCGTGCCTATCGATGCCATCATAATTAAACACGGAAGCTTCAAAGAAGTTGCACATTGGGAGATGTGGCTTTTATCCGTGCCCGGATGTTTGGTTCACCTTATAAGAGATATGGCTCGTCCGGTCATGAGGATAGTTCAAGCTCAACAACCCTAAATCGAGATCCAACAGCCTCTAATAGCTCTTATATCGCAGGCTAATCTCTCTCTTGACAAGAACAACTTATCATCTCTTCCCACTTGACTTCAACATGGCTCCCACGGCTATCTCTACTAGCCCTCCACCAACCGACCGGGTTTCCTCAAGCCTTGCCAGCTACAGAGGGTATGACCATGTCCACTGGTACGTAGGCAACGCAAAGCAAGCTGCCTCGTACTACATTACCCGCATGGGCTTCAAGCGCATCGCCTACCGCGGTCTCGAGACAGGATGCCGCAGCGTCTGCTCCCACGTCATTCGCAACGGCGACATCACCTTCATCCTCTCTTCGCCGCTCCGGTCTCTGGATCAGATCGACCGCTTTTCACCTGAAGAGCAGGAACTACTCAAGGAGATCCATGCTCATCTCGAGAAGCACGGTGACGGTGTCAAGGACGTTGCCTTCGAGGTCGACTCGGTGGATTCCGTCTTCTATGCTGCGACGAACAACGGTGCCAAGGTTGTTTCTCACCCTCGGACCCTCGAAGATGCCGACGGCCATGTGCGAGTGGCGACTATCCAGACTTATGGCGAGACCACGCACACTTTGCTGGAGAGGGGCTCGTACCACGGTACATTTCTGCCAGGATATCGCTTGGAAACCGGGGCAGAGGACCCGATCTCTCAGCTGCTGCCTGGTGTGCACTTGAATCGGATTGACCACTGCGTCGGAAACCAAGATTGGGATGAAATGGACAAAGTTTGCGAATAGTAAGTGACCGTAACCCGCTTCAGCCATGAGTAGTCCTCGTACTGACTGTTACCAGCTACGAGAAGGCTCTCGGTTTCCATCGTTTCTGGTCTGTTGACGACAAGCAAATCTGCACGTGAGTATTATTTACCAACAAGACATTACAGCAGGAGACTAACGCAACCTCCAGAGAATACTCCGCTCTCAAGAGTATTGTGATGGCTTCGCCGAACGAGGTGGTGAAGATGCCCATCAACGAACCGGCCAAGGGCAAGAAGCAGTCCCAGATCGAAGAATACGTCGACTTCTACAACGGCGCAGGTGTTCAACACATTGCTCTTCTCACGGACGATATCATCCGAGACATCACGAACCTCAAGGCTCGTGGTGTTGAATTCATCAAAGTTCCAGACACATACTATGAAGACATAAAGGTGCGGCTGAAGAAAGCTGGCCTGACTCTCCACGAGGACTTTGAGACAATTCGCAGCCTGGACATCCTCATTGACTTTGATGAGGGCGGATACCTGCTACAGCTGTTTACCAAGGTATGTCACTTCCCGTTGGATAGGTCGCCCTAGTCAGTCACGCTAATAGAGAACAGCACTTGATGGATCGTCCCACCGTCTTCATTGAAATCATCCAGAGACACAACTTCTCCGGCTTTGGTGCTGGAAACTTCAAATCGCTCTTTGAGGCCATTGAACGGGAGCAAGCCCTCCGTGGCAACCTTGTATAGGTCTTCTGGTGTTTCCCGCTCATTCATATCTTTGATTTCTGTTGGATACCAGGCATATAGCTTTGCATTGTATGTAGCGTTTGTTGATAAAATGAAACTGGCTTTAGTTCTTTCATTATTGGACGAATATGCAATGATCCTTGCATTCCTTTGCTGCTGCCGTTTGCAAACCATTTCATTCAATTTTCTTCACCGTCAAATATGTTCAAGGAATCATTCACAGCCAGACGGGCAGGCTTAATATTATTCACCGCTACTATATTCCTTTCCAACCTATAAGACCTGGAGCTTTCCTCCTACGAATCTGTACTTGACTGGTCCTACCATCAGCTAGACGGAGGACAGCATGACAGAAATAATGCTGTCCTCACTTATCTTCTGTTGTATTGGAAATGAAATGACCTGGTCAACCCTTGTATGCATCCGCTCTGTCCTCTGGGGTCCTCATTATGCACTTAACAACGTTCCTGACACCATTGCTAGGGATACAGAGCCGGAGGCAGCTACAATGACCATACTTCCGACTATGTCAGTACATAGGCGCAGTATCTGCAAAATACACCGTGCGAGATACATGAACGACCACCGGCGTCACTGTGGCTTCTATTCGCATTCGAACGAACATGGTTTCTGATGAGAGCTTCGCTGACCTTCCGGGTGTCCCACAGCTTGGCCAATCACCGTCGCGGGAATCCGGCCCTACTTCACTATCGATCCCAGTGACGATGGTCCTATGCCCCCGGTCAAAAGGACCAGCAAGTCTCGGATGAGAATTGCGGACGACATAGATGCAAAAAATCGCTCTGGGGCTCTTATCGACGGGGCATTCCAGTTGGTCAAGACGTTTTTCTCAGAGGCAGACATCTTCATTACGGAGATAGTGTCAGAACTGGTTATGCACAATCAAGTCACATCTAGTACAAGGCAATCACTTCGCCCGTGCTTTCTCTTTTTTTGTCGCACTCATCCACGCTCGCAAAGCAGCGCTGTTGGCCTGAAGGTAATATCTAACATCCATACACAGCATTCAGTGGCTGCATCAGCGAACAGCACCGCACGACGCTTGGACTGTTCTTCAACAGCAGGAAGTCCAAAGCGATCCAGGCAGCAGTTGCCACTAGGTCGCATGGGATCCGAGATGGTTGCTTGGATACCAGAGAAGCAGCTATTCTCCCAAACTCAACAATCGGTCAGTGCCACAGTGAATCGTCTTCAGTCAGCACGCTCTAACTGTGACTTAAACTTCCAGTCGTCTCATGATCTCGCAGGACAGACATAGTTGTGTCGTTGCACCAAGATTTCCCGGATCATCGCGATAGAGCTGAGGCCAAAGGCAAAATCACACTCAAAGCCCCAGCATCTCTGTCTAAAGGTCGACAATAATAGGGTTGTCCTCTGACAGACTTCGCTCGAGATATCGGGCCCAGGTGCGCTCTCTGTTCAACAGGATCAGGAGTTTGCGCGACCTGGGCCTCGAACCCTGCTCTCCCTATCATTGGAAATGCCCCCTACACACTTCGAGAATTCGGACGTTCTGGCGTGCGAATCTGCAAGAAAACAATCCCAGCCACTAGGCATTATTCTCATTCAGAAGTCACTGAAGACACATGGCTTACCATTGAGTTAGCCCGGCGTAAAACAGCTGATCCTGGGGGCCATTTCACTACTGGAAATGAGGTCGGGGCTCCAGTGCTGCTTTGTCAAGAACGATCGCCACTAATAGCTCGTCCACAAAAGGATGCCATGACATCTGCTGCGGGTCTCACTTACTCGCATCACTCTGGCTTACCAAGCAAGTAGGCCGGATTGAGCCTAAAACTGCCAGCCGAGCGTTTCGACTATCTGGTCCCGAGACTCTATTCTCAGCGGCGTATCACACTGCAATGGGAGGATAGTATTTGAGATAATATGAATTTGCTTCTCTTACACCTAGCACCACCTCCATCTCCGCCTTTGACGCTTGATGAACTTCAAAAGTGTGGGGATGTTGGACTTACAAGACATGTGATTGCTCAAGAGGTATGATTAAGAGGCTGAGGTGATTCTTTTTGGAGTCTAGATTGATACACACTCCTTTTTGGCCGGAGCATCAAGAGACGGCATGGAATGAGCTGGGACTACGACTCGCAGGCCAACTGTGGCGGCAGCGGGCCTGCGTCTCATGCGCCAAAGGCAAGCGCGTGTGCAAAAGGTACGTCGGATTATATCCATGGTTCGTTTGAATTGGGTTCTTCTTTTGCGGTTTCGCTGACAGATTATGCAGGTGCCTGCGGCTGAGGAGCGCCAGGTCCGCGCTGCCCTCCAGCCCAACACCGCCTCCCCGACCTTCATGAGGAACTGCTTGTTGCGGTTGCAAGCGTGAAGCTCGCCTTTGAGGCTGCTGTCGCTCCGGCAGTGCAGGTTGTTGACTACCCTGCTGCCCCGGTTACTTCGCCATTCGGCGCGTTCTTTCGTGGATTGGTTTTTTAGAGAGCACGTAGGCCGGTCGGGAGGGAAGGTGCGACTACAGGCTTTTCGTGGTCCCAAGTATCAGGAGATAGCGGTTGAATCAGTCTTGTTTTCCTGCCTTTTATTTGGCTCGGAGGTCAGCCCCCATGTAGCCATTGGACTCTATTGCATTGGCCCAAAAGTCATCCCGGCGAGATGCTACATAACATGTTGATGCGAGGTTATACGCTTGAGCAAAATGCATTACTCCCAAGATGCTTTCCAAAGCACAGGCAGACGATGAATTCGACTTGCAAAACCATCATTTCTTCGAGGAGCTTGAAGCACCTGGTTTTGTCGCTCCAAGGCGTTTATACTTTCGTGGATCTGAAGCTCGTCAGCGTAGGAAGAAACCATCAGATGAAAAAGGGAGCATACCTTTCCGGCTCATCAGAACCTTGTTCCTTGTACCCTTTCCTCCTTCCCAGAAGCCGCTTCCTGCCTTTCCAACGAGGACTGCGCGGCATATACCGCAGTTCTCGGGTCGGTAGACTTGTTCTCTTGAACAGAAACCACTAGGAGTCGTAAGAAGGTGTTGGGCGCCGAAGGCCATGTGGCATGCACTTACCAGATCATGCGGTTTGCATGTTCGTTTGGATGGTCTGTAGCTGCGTCATGGCACCTATATCCGTGAGTTGAGTATCATCATGAGGGAAAAGCTGCAATCAATGGCCATGGCAGACTCGAGCAGCTACCCCTGGGAAAGGCTGACGTACTTGTCACATGGGAAAACCTTTGCGCAACAGCTGAACCTGTCGAAAGAGTGAGTAAAGGGGAGACGGCCGGAAACTTGGAAGGGAGTTAATACCTGAACCACCGATAGCTTTTACCATAGTGCATGCATCTGCCTCGACGAGGTAGCTCCTGACCAGCGACTATACCAAGGGTCTCTTTTGGCTAAAGTTTTTCTAAGTAAGACTTTGTGATTCCGGCGACCAGATATATTGCACATACCTTCTTCCGCTGTGGAACACGATCACGAGAGGAGACTTGAGCAAGTTAAGTGGTCAACGCATGTTTGCCGAGGAGAATTACTTTGTCGCAACTCACATGCAGCAGATCCTACGATCAAGAACTTGACCTCGGGGATTTTGAAAACTGATGTCCAATGGTTAGTCGATGCTCAGGATTTCACAATCTCTGTGCTTACCCATTTTGCGATGACACTGACGGCAGGAAGCTGTTGCGCTCTCGCCGCGAACTGCAACGACGCCAGGGCCGGGAAATGTGGTCGAGCACTCTGCGCAGGTCGGGATAAAGCTACTACAACGACGTGAGAGGCGTTCGATCGAAGTTCGCTGACACTTAAGTGCTCTTACCTGGGAAGAAGGTCGACAACGGTACAGCCGTCCAAATCCAAATACCCCGCACGGGTGGAGTGCGCATGCATCAGTTGTCTTCGAAAGCCTGGCAAGAGCGCAGGTAAGTATGGACCTTTTTTCAAGCTTTGAAATGGGATATCGTTACCAAGGCTCATTGTGTTGGTGCACTTCTTGCACGTCTCGACTTTCGGAGCCAATACATCACTTTTATCCTTGACCTGCGGTATATTTCTCACGTCCAACTGCTCTTTGCAACGATCGCACTTGACTGTGACGTAGAGACCTACAAGCTCCAGGAGCTCAATCCCATACAGCTCCAGGTAGGGGAAGGAAAGAGCCACACCACGTTCAGCCGTCGGTGCCGGCATGTCAGGAACAGGAGCGCCGCCGTCCTCGTCCTCATCCTCATCCGTGAAGCCGTCTTCTGATGTCGAGAATTCTGAGATCTCACTGCCCTCATCACTATCTCCTGCACTCCATTCTGGAGGACGTGGAATGACACGAATATGGGGTTTGTCCTCCACCTCAAACATCGGATTGTTTGAGCCAGATGGCGCAGATTCCTCTGGCAGATCCACGGAGCTGGTGGCCGGTTCTTGCTTCGGTTCCGATGCTGATTCTAAGACGGTCGTCGCAAGAGTGTGCATATTGCTTGTCAAGTAGTTGATTTGGGACATCAGATTAAGCTGAGCGTTTGCCTTCACCCACTGCGAGAAGCCAACCTCAACAGACTGGGCTTCGGGAGATCTTACACCCTGAAGCTCAATAGAACTTGGCTCGAGGGGGTATAGGCGAGGTACCAGCAACTTCACTGTCTTGATTGGTCGAAGTGAAACAGGCAGGCGTTCCACTTTGGAGGGTTGCACAGGAATAACGAAGGACAATTCATCTCGAGACTTCTGAAATAGGGGCAATCTACCGAGCCGAGCCTCGATTTGTTTTGTCTCGACTGCCCTTCTTCGTTCTGCCTGGGCTTTTTCTTCTGCGGTGTAGACCCTGGACACATTCGTGACTGATGGCGTTGGCTTTGGTACTGATTTTCGTTCTGTTGCAGGAGTATCAGTGTGCGATACTCGTACCTGCTCTGGCGCTCGACGCTCCTGTACTTCCTTGCTGCCAACATTAGGAACGAACTTGAGCGTGGGCCCTCTTTCTGTGGTTGTAAGCAAGCGCTCCAGATGCCGGTCAAGGCTGTTCATCCAACTCAACAGAGTTCCTCGGCCACCGTTCCTCAATGTGCTGTCGACAATATCATCAAATCCTCTCTCCACATTGGCTTGGAAGGATCTTTCCATATCCGGATTAATCACTTTTATGGTAGGTCTTCCTTGTCCGGGATACGACAGCGGCACATGCAGAATGCAGTGCAGCTTATCTAACTCAAATGGGAAATCGGGATCAGAAGGAGCCATTTTAATCGTTAAGGATGTTCCCGAGCCGTCTGTGGTTTCCTTTGGATGAAACCTCCGTCTCAGTTGGTTAATCTGAAATTCCCTGGGGCTCGAGCTTTCGGCCTTAGAAATCGGCCTTTGGCCAGCGTGGAAGCTTGACTTGCCTCCTGCCTGAGGAACGGCCCTGACTTCCTTTGTGTCATTGATGGAAAGACTTCTAACGTCGGTAGCTACACCTCGTAAAGAATTCTGGGAATCTTCGACCTCATTGGGTGAGCCGGCCTGCACTTGCGCCGCAGGCTGTGCACTCTTCCGTTTAGAATCGGCCAAATCGTGGATATACGGGCAAGCATCGCCGGCACGACATCCTTGATGCAAGTTAGTATAGAGGGTAAAGAAACGGCAATGAAGGCGAGGTCAGCTGATAAAGTCTTCTCTGGAGACAGCACATTACAGAAACGATGTATCTGTTCTTCGGTCCCACAAGCAACTGTTCCCCGAACAACTAATACACGAGCCAATAGCTCCAATAGTTCCAAGTACAGCTCCCAGGTGGAAGACAGCCAAGCTCAGAGATAGCGAATAGTCACAGGAAAATGAAGGGAGAATGCAACAGGAACAAAGACTTACCCTTTTGGGAAGTGAAGAAGCGGCATTTAGTCCTCTGCTTTGGGATTGGTCGATTGGGAACATCTGACAGGCTGGGCACTGTAGAATCTTGAGGCTGAGCAGTCGCCAGCTCAGCGCCAGTGGCCGGTGGTTGACCTATGTCAAAATAAGAGTATCATGGTGAGCGCGTGATCAAAAAGGTTGCGGGCCGCAAGGTCCGATAAGGGGACCAAGCAGCGCCTTCAGCGCGTACTGATTAAAGAAAATACACAGTCAGGATGATCTGCGTGAGAACGGATGTGGAACATTTTAGATCAACAGAGACCTAGGCCTGCTGAGCTTGCATAGAAAGAAAAAGCAAATCCTTCTGCGGGACCGTTGATTCCATGATAGGAGAGAGACTTGCAGTCTGAGGTGCAGCCCTACTGTATCTGTAGGGGATATGAAATAAAGAGCCTTACCATTGGTAGAGGATGCATGTCTATTCAAGCCATCAGGCGCTCCAAGACCGCTAGTGGAGTCCATCCTAGGGATATGGTGTCAGTACAGCTCAAGGCAGTCCTCAATCGGACAAGTGAGATTTTGTTGAGCATGTTGGTGCACTATCAATTCTACTATCTAAAAACTGTCTTGACAACCATTTCTAGCCAGTAGAAATGATAGTGAAGCAGCATGTTCAACAGATCACGCGGCAGGTGATACACATAATACGATACCTTTGCGCGAAGCGCTTGATGACTTGTCAGTCAGTCAATTCCAGGACTCTTAGGACAGGGGCGAAGTACTGTGAATTGTGATCAACCTGCCAACGCAGAGATCCGGTGACCGCAAGATCGACGGTGGCTAAGAGCTGTATAGTAGGACAAACGATGCAATAGATTGAATGTTGCAGCCTTTACGTGAGAAAGGGTCGAAGCTGGAATAGTAACATCAGGCGATGAATGAGGACTCGTATTCTCATCAAGATCACAATATTGCTAATAGAAATGGCAATATACCTCGTCGTTGTAGTAGTATCAACAAATGTGACGATGCTGACTGATGATCGTTTCCAATCCAGGGCGGTCAGGCGACACGTGATGTAAGATTTCTCTTCAAATCTTGGAGTCGAGACAACACGCAAATGATCTTGGATGGGATATCATCCATGTGGTTCAGGCATCATAATAAGAAGCATTAAACCTCTCCAAGAATGTGTCATCTGCCTTCAATTCTCCATGTTGACCTAAAGATATGATGAGGCGCAAGCAAATTGTGATTAATGACATCATATTTCGAAGATGTGGGGAACTATGAGTCCGGGGATGACTGACAATGCGACAAAGACTCATCTTGACTGTGTTTTGAGTCACGAAGATGAATCACTGTACCCAGACACGCAACCCGTAATGCTGGATGTCCCACTCAGTCTTTTCGCCAGGGGCGGCCTCTTTTGATGCCAACATAGTCAATCTGCTTACTCTGCATGCCCCTTGATCTTGTCTGCTGTCTGAACACGAACCAAGATTAGCTGCAGACCAGTGTCTTGGAGGCTGTGATCTACGGAGGAGGACTCAGAGCACCGGCTTGATTACTATAGCGATAGCAACTTATTAATGGTGTTAACTGTACTAGTTCTTGAAGTCAATTAAAGAAGCATCGAAAGTACTCCAGTCAATCGCCTTCCAATCTATCCTCAAAAACCAGATTCAAGTAGGCAAATTCACTAATCCTTCAATCTCAACGGCCGGATCTTTATACCGTGTGATAGACACACACCAACTGTTATTCTGTGGCGAGATGATGTCTGTGACCCTTCATGAGCAAGTTCTGCGTTGATGAATTCAACTCCGTGGCAGATGATACGAATATCATCATTACGTATCATCAGGAGCCACCTCTTGCGACCTTCCCATGCGCATCAGCATTGATTGCATGCACCGGCAGCTCCGACTTGCATGTGCATTGTAGTTAGCTCTGTGCGTGCAATGTGTCATATCACACAGAGCTTTACGTGGACACTGTAAAGGGACTCTTATAGTAATGATGCTACTTTGATCGCATCTAGAGTGACTAACCTTCGGAAGCTTCGACAAATGGAAAGATGATGGTGGTGATCGTAATGAATTTGTACCAGTGTATGTAACTGTATCTTATGTTTGAATACAAAACAGAACCTGACGCCGAGAAATTACCATACGGTTGAACCGCACTGGGATCTGCCCACCGGAATTAGAGATCTAGATCAAAAGCAATAATTGGAGTAATCCCGAATGATCGCTCCGTACCCCGACTTGATACTTGCTATCTTCCCTCAGGCTGACATCTCGTATGATGTACATAAACAGTAATTTCTACTGAATCCTAAAAATCAATGCAACTGGACGCCATCTATTAATTTTGACTCGGATTTTAACGTCCAGGATCGCGTCAAAAGTTCGCTAAGGCAGTGTGCCAACTTCCCCACCAAATCAGAAGCCTTCTAGACCCCTCCCCGCGCGCCTCCAAAATACGCTCCAAGCTGAGATGAAAACATCGGAATGCAACCTGGGTCCACTAGACGAAAATAATCAGGAGCTCTCCCGAATCCGGTAAGAACTTACCTAGTACAACCCGTCTCCGTTACCTTTCAAGTCACCGGACCTGAAAAAATTTTTGTGGTACAACAACGAAGTACAGAGCCCTGTAACCTTAACCTAAGGATGTTGAGGATAAGCTCTGAATTCTACATACAGTAATAATAATGTCAATATTTGGATGAAGACATGATTACCTTTTGAGCTCGTTCTGTAATGCAACTCGTTGGAGGAACGGAGGGACTGAGTTTTTCCGTTATTACTCCGACCACGGGTCTGACATCAAAGTAATTGTCTCGTCTTGACTCTTGAGCAACTCCATAGGTACGGAGTACAAATGCGGACGACGGTATGCTTCTCAGCACCTGGACTTTGAAGGGCACGGTAGTCAAGCTTAGATATCTGTTGTAACGGTAGTGTTCAATTCAATAATAAAGCCTTCTATTATTGTTCCACAGGCTCTAGTCGAAGTCTATCAACCCAATGCCTTGCAAGTCAGCTCCAGCGGTGAGGAGGAGAGTGCTCCGATTCATGTACGTATCTCGTAACTACCCCTCGATTTTAAAGTGAAAGTCCAAATACTGCGTTCCCCGCTCTGTAAGAGTCTTGGATACTATAGTACGTACAGTAGTGCAAAGCACCACCTCAAGGTCAAACGAAGTTGTACCCGACAAGATTCAAGAGAAACTAAACCCACGGCTTAAAACCGACAACAACACGGTCAAGAAGAACCATCCAATTTTTCTAGCTACTTATTGGGCATCAATTCAGTATTCTAAATGTTCAAAAAGGTGCTTGGACATTGATGGCCCACCAGCCACGCATATAATGAAGGTGAGCGGAGCTTATTTCGAACGATGTGTAATGTAACTGTACCATACGTATTGTTACCTTCCAAATTCTCCGAGAATGTTGCACAACAACTCCTTCCGCCAATCATGAATTTGCAGAAGCCTTTTCCCCTCTTCTAGAAGGTTTCTCGAAGCCTGGTCCAAACTGCTATTTCGTTTTTGTAACCATGGCTGCTGGTTGGCTCATTTTCGGTCCATAGTTTGCGGCGACTCGGGCGTTATGGTTTCCGTGATCAAACAGCTTGGATTCACGTGTTTTCCGCCTCAATTTGTTTGACAGGTTGGTCCAAGCTGGCATATCAGACAAATACCGCGGTTGCAATTTACACCACTTTGTACGTACCTAGTCTAGTCTCAGTCTGCGTCCAGTTTGACTAGTGTCCTCTAACATCCACTGGGGCCTTCCTGCCTGACGGGATCTAAGACGTTCTTAGGATGAGACGTCGGCCCATCCAGAACACCTACCAAGGCTATGACGTCCCTCCTTAAGGAAAAATTTCCTTTTACTGTTTCAACAAGCCGACCATTGATTCATGCGGAGACGATACCTCAGAGCAGTTGAGATCAAATGGTCGGCCAGCCCGACCGGTGAATGCCCAAAGCTCGGCATGATCCCGAGATATCGGGTTATCCTACCAACCTGGAAGCCGGCCAAAGAACGGTCCTATGAGTAAATTCGCCGCTCAAAAAGCTCGACCGCAAGCCATGATTGGCCCGTGTTCAGGCATTAAATGAAGCAGTATAGGCCCGTTCGAGTGAAGAAATTTCGCATTTGAGTGGCATTTCGCGGTGCAGAGGCTTCTAATTCTTGACAGTGATTGAGTCGAGCAACAATCTCGAATTTGTCAGGCGTGAACTAATATTTCACGCACTTGCTATCCTACTTTATGTTTTGACACTATCTAGCTTCCCTATGCGTTCCATTTTGTTGAGGTGCAGTTCCGCATCCATGAGACATCGTGTATTGGCCACAGCCTTTGTGATATAATGGCTGAGGACGAGGTATCCTCCAGAAGTCGGTCCCACCTTCGAAATCAAGTGCGCCTGTTGTATAGTAGCAGTATTCGACTCAAAACTTGCTTGGAGGACGGAGTCTCAAACACGGAGTCGGTAAGACTCCGGCGGAATGAAGCTCTACTGTTGCAACTATCGGCTTGCCGAGCGCAGAATCGGGTAGCAAGTGAACGCACACTGATTTCTTGCTGTCGCTGTCAAAGTCGGTGCACACTGCTCCGTGCCTGAATCAGTGCGTGTTGAAGCGGAGCCTGGTTCGCGAGATCCTTTCAAGTTCCACACCAGTCTACCATGATTCGATGCAAGCAACATCGAATCAGGAAGCAATTTGAGCACAACCTCCACTAAGATATCAAAGTATGTCGCGGCGTATACGCCGCAGCTGTACAGTCTCTGTCACCTACATACGCTGTCATTGTATAACGAATCAATACCGGTGAAACCACGCAGATTTCTATACATCTTCATTGCCCGTCAACCATCGATCCACATCTGGCCCACAGCGCAGACACAAAACGTACAGTAAGCGACACAAGAAGAGCCTTCTACTGGCTAACCTTTTTCTGGAAGGCTGCCGATTCTGTCTGCTTATACGAGCATTCAGTGTCCAGTCACAGTTTGACAGTCCACTGCTGTAGAAACCTGGAGGTTAGGCCGGGACCTGGGCCTGACAAGACCTCTGGATCAGCAAGATCTTCGATCCACACCCGTCCAAGGCACCAGCCACAGACGTCGCGTTGCGGGCTCTGCGTCTTCGGGCCCTGGCGGATGTCAGCCTGCAAATTCTCTCAGTCTCAGCCTCTGCAATGGAAGACCCCATAAGAGGATCGGGAAGATTAGGAGCTGAGGACTGAGTGGCCCACCTTCCGCCGCTGCTATCCAGAAATGAACGATTATTCCGTATGATGCGGAGTGAGTTTCCCTTTTAACAGAACCAAAACAGTTAGTGTGGGATGGAATTGCCCCTAACCGTTGTGTATTGAATTTAGCAGGATTGTGTCTTGCCTGCCTTGCAGCCTTGTAGCCTTGTAGCCTTACAGCCTTGCAGCCTCGAGTTGGAGGTTGGGTTCGATCACTATGATGTCATGTTGGTGTGAGATGATATCCAACAGTTCCTATTAATTCTCGACCACAACAGTCTAGCTAAAACTATAATTAGGGAAAATGATATCAATGAGAATCAAATCTAGTCATGCGCTGTCTCAATCCTTCAGATGATCAGATCGACGACCGTGTATCTACTATACCTTTGACCTTTGCAGAAAGAGCTCACCAACCTCGGTCAAACTTGGACAATATGCTTGTCGAATGCATCAACCTGTAGGTACCTGTAGCTCTTCCACATGCCCTGCAGCACTGCAGTATTATAGACACGCAGCCTTAGCCCAGACACAAGCCAGTCCAACGTAGGAGGATACCTAGTTTTCGCACCTACATCTACTCAACTTAATGCCTCACATTGAAGAACACCAAAAATACCGAATACTGAACATGGAACGAAAAAGTAAACACCTTATCACACCTCTGGTACACTTGACAAATACAACTAAGTGCACAGTCATCTGCAGAGCTTATCCACGGAAAACTTCCAGTTCAACCCGTGAGAAACACAAAAGAAAATTACCATTATGATGCTGACCACTGCCCAGCAGATTCTAGAATCTAGATCCTTTGCGCGCGGGTGGCGGCGCATGGATGTGTATCATATCATCATATTATCGAATCAAGGCGTTGGCGTCAAGGTGATGTTTCTTTGGCATCAGTCACGAGCGGCAAAGTACCTTGGGTACGAAATTAGGACAGCGTACGAAGTAAAGTATCAGTACTCTGTACCCTGTGTAAAAGTATTATTCAACGCTCAGTAAGGTAGCTACATGGAATCAAATCGCTGCGGTCAGAGCTAGAAACGATGATCGTTGTCTTGATGACTTCGTCGATATCGTTATGACTTGTTGAGTGCCGTTGGAGATGGGGATGGTGGGTACATCCGCAAAAAAAGCCAAGATAAATTTAGAAAGGTAGGTCCGCGCAACCCCGTACATAACTACTACAAATCCAGATCCGGTATATCGGTAGTCAAAGAGATAAGGAAAGCTCAAAAATCATTAAATGTAATGAAAAGAAGGTGCAGAATCAAGATTCTGGGCTCTAGCTTGCGCCTTGGCCAGGCAGTCGTGGCGTGTCGATTTTCATGTGACGCGATCAGTGCGAGGATTCTAGATCACCACTTGAGCAGGGCCATGCATATGGAATCCGCCCCTCCGGCAGTCGGTTGCGCATATCAAGAGATTAACCGACCGTGGGTTGAAAAGGTTAATATATTCCTATGCATTAGTGCTGATAATTGTTAAAAAAAAATCAAATGCATCCCTGCTAAGAAATGACTTCTTAGTAGTTGTTGACACGTAATGTCAGTGCACCACCATCTTGGCCGCGAGCTTCAATTGTACAGTAATACAATGCTCATTATGCAGTGCAGCGATAAGGCTCTATTGCGGTGACAGTTGTCTCAAAATATGCTTTCAATGTAGAAGTACACGACATGGTACTGGACGATCAGGCCCGAAGCACAATCCAATAGACATAAATTTCTCGACACATATCAACGGTCAAAATATGCATAGTATTTGGTATCAGAAACCCCGCAAATCAACAGATGACGATGAGAGTCAGAATACGTTTGTGGAAGCCTCGAGACGAACCGTCGCTAATTTGTGATAATGACATCCATGGCTTTTTCTTTTTGGGCGAGAAAGTCCATTCATGAAAAGGGAGAAATGCCATAAAGAAAACAACCGCCTGGTTTTAGACGAAATCATCTGTACAGGATTAATGGTTAAGAAGTTTGTATCCTCCGTATGGCTCATTTAATAAAACAAAATCAGACAGCCACACGATGCCTCGTATCGATTGCAAGACTGAAATGGAAAGAAGACCCCGGAAAGAAAAACAAAAGGCCTAGGTCGCAAAATAACAACCATATGAATCCCCTTAAGTGCGCCAATATGCAATGCAGTCGTGATCGTGCGTCACAGCATGCTCAGACGGCGGTCTGTACATGTATGGTAGAAAAATGTGCGGAAAGAGTGCGGCGAAAAGGGTATCACTCGTCAAAAACGCATAACCCATCGAATAGACAGGTACGTGTCGATGACTGGGAAAAGGGGACGGAATCGAGGGAAGAGAAAAAAATATTGGAAGTCAGAAGGTGAAAGGTAGTAGTTGGGGGAGTGCCTCTACCATCCCTTTACATGGTATTCCCATGGCCCGAAGTCGGTATAATGATTAAATGAGCCATTCTTCGCGAGATCCTTGTCAGGGGCTGCATTTGCGGAGGCTCCATTCGCGACGCCAGCATTCCGTTGGGATGATTGTCCCTTTGGTGCCCCCTTGGGTTCGGGATACTCTTGTAGGTTCGCCATATCATGAGTTGTGTGTCGTCGCTTCAGGAAAGCGTTTGCGGTCGCACTCTTCTGCTGGCGCTCCCAGAGCAAGTGGCGTCTTAACGACTCAGTCAATTCTGTGGCAAGCATGTTTCTCCGTGTAGTTCGTGGAGAGTGTGCGACCGACTGTGGCGACGGCTTCACAATGATCGGCTTCGACCGGGGAACATCGGGACCACGCATTATCAAGCTCTCCTCCTCATCTTCAGGTGGGGAGGCAGGGATAGACGGGCCATTAGGTGATGTTAACCGCGAGCGCTGGAGGGCGGGGCTGGAGCGTGACGTTGGCCCCTGCATCTTGGTAGGCTGGTGCATCATCATTGTAAGAAGGGAACGACGCGAGACCAAGTTAGGCTTGGAAT
The DNA here is from genome assembly GCF_001078395.1 of Aspergillus udagawae. Classification (NCBI taxonomy): domain Eukaryota; kingdom Fungi; phylum Ascomycota; class Eurotiomycetes; order Eurotiales; family Aspergillaceae; genus Aspergillus; species Aspergillus udagawae. The sequence continues at coordinate 1,615,206 of NW_025091264.1, read as the reverse complement.
CGACCCGCTGAAAGAGCTCCCTTTCCTCGACGCTGGACCTTCCACTCTCCGTCACAGAGTCTTCCCAATCCGAATCCTCGTCGTCCTCAATAGCACTCTCTGAAACTTCATCCTCAGTCTCAATTGCATCCTCATCATTGTCGTAAGACCTCTCGCTGATGGGTTTGATGATTCCAACTTGTTCTTGAAACGAAGTCACTTTCTTCGATGGGCTCGGGTTGGTGGTTGCCGACTTGCTAAGCTCATTAGAAAGTGAGCTGCGGTGTGGCTTTTGTATCGATATCCGGTCCTCGAATGAGCTTTCATCATCATCCCCAGAAGAACCACCAAGTGTGAACATGCCACCCTTCTTCTTGAAAGGCGTGGGTTTCAATTGCGCTGGCTGCTGCGCTGGCCCAGGATCGGCCGCTAATCTTGGCTGCGACCGGTACGATGAGGAAACGAGCGAAGGAGAAAAGCCACGCACGACACTAGGAGACTTCATTAAATAGGGTCTAGATGGAAGGACACCGGAGGACGAAACGCTGGTGTCAGAAGCATTGACGTTCGCGGCGTCGCTATCGTTACCCTCCGGCGCGGTCGTCGAACAGGATTCCGTGGAATGGAGAGCTTGTTGGTTGAAAGACGGGAAAGACGGAGTGCGTTTGGCAGTGGATTCCGACGGTGGTGTCGGGGAGGGGGTCGACGGTCGCGGGGTGAGGTCGACCACCGGAGGGGCGACTGTAGTCATTGGTGGGTCGAGAGGCTCGAGATTTTTCTTCTCTTTGATGTTGAGCACCATGCGCTCTAAGCCGAGTGACGTGATGTGCTTTTCTTTTCCACGGCCTAGATACGAGAACGAGTCTTCACGGACAACGGCCGGCTTGAGATCACATCTAGCACGCTTGATATGACTCTCAATTCTCTCGGCTTGTTCTGAAGCAGCAGACTCAACGCTGGAAGAAAGTTCGGGAAGGTCACCGGCTTCTGAGCGAAGGAGTGGCAATACAGACGTATCGCTGGACTTGTCCGGCTCCACACAGAAGGTTTCGCGTGTCCAGAGCCTCCAGCTCAGATTCTCCAACCGACGACCTTCTTCCATATAATCGGCACATTTTGAAAATACTATAATAGGAACACATATGTCAGTCACCAATCGCCTTATGCTCGCACCAATGTTCTAGAACATACCCATCCACATGCCATGAAGACTCTGCGCATTAGCCGTATCAACGTTGTGTATTTTTGCCGCGTCCACAGTTAGGACAGGAGTTGATAACCGCGAAGGCATGATAGCGACGCCACAATTTCGGAATTATGACACCGTTTTTCCCTTGCAAATATAGCTCCCTGCTGGTCTTTTCGGGGTCGCCGTCTCCCCCGATCGTGATCGTACGGCGCGAGAAACTCGAAAGAAGTATTTCCCCTGATCGCAATATGTCGCAAAAAGCCTGACCTCGTGAATTGTTCTGCAGATTGTCCTGCAGAAAATGGACTGAACCGTTTACGGCACCTTAGCTGTCGTCTCGTCAAATGAGTATGCAAAGACACAGCTCCTCACGATTCCTCAATCGACTTGTTTGGAGCGAGAGATAGTTTGTAAGACGCAATCCAGACGCACGTATGGTAGTCGCGGTGGTAACAAGCAGCCAAACGAACGTAATTCCTTTGCCTCTTAGGTACTCTTGTGTGATCTAGAACTCGCCAGGTGAACTTTGTGCGGAGAAGGGTTCAACCGGTCGATGAGTCGGTTGAGTTAAGAAACGGCGATGTCAGCGTGAGATACGGTCGTCTCGAGCTAGGGTGTAGAAGACGACAAGTCTGAGGCAGCCTGGAGAAGGAGGGAGGAAAGAGGTGAAAAGAATTGCACTGGAATATGGGGGAGTAAAAGGTGGAGGAGGGAGGAGCGGAAGGAGAGAAAACGGACAATAGTTCGTTTATGGGGGAGGGTCGGAAGAGCGTGTGCAGTATGTACGAGATGGTAACGGTACAAGGGGAGGAAGAGAGGGAAAAAGAAAATCGAGGATGGCCACACATAGAAAGGTTCGCGAAGGTACCGAGGGACAGGTTGAACTATGGTGACGGGTGATGGGATGGGGCGGTAAGTACAGTACAATAATAATGGAAAGAATACTAGCCTAAGTTACTTTTTTCCTTTAATAATTTTTTGGGCTAATTATTATTTTAATAATTGATTTAGTTATTTCATTTTCGCCCTATTGCTGTGTTTCACTTCCGGAGTATTGCCGTGGGTCACCTGGTATTTCATACCATGTCATTACCAGAAGTAATTTTACCGGTCTGTTTCCGGAGTTCCACCCCCCAAGAAGAAAAAGTACAGAACTTTATGGCACAAGAGTTCTTACGTACTAGGTCATGGAGCTTTTTCTTCTTGTGATGGAGCTAAGTACGGAGTAGGTAAAGCCACAATACACAAGGTCGTACCTTAGGTACATTATTCCTACAGATTAGTTAATGGGATTGACCCCAGTGAACATAGCTTCCCTGCATTCAGATGGAGTCACATTGACACATGACCAGATCCTTCAAGGTCCTTATTTTCTTTTTCTGTTTCTATGAGTATTAATCTGACCTCAATGATCAAGACATAGTTATCATGATAATTAGTAATAGTCTGATAGTTACTATGAATCATGATACAGAGGAAGTGCTAAAAATACCCAAGGGTGATGCCCCAAGTATCAAGGTACCAGGAAAATAAGACGGTGGCAGGGTAAGGTATCTCAGCTTCCTCATGGACAGTCGAAAAAAAGATCTTCTTGTCCTGTGACCTGCTCTGCTGCTGAGTAAGGGCAGGATATCCTTCCAGGAGCAGTCACTTGACTCAGGAATGGGTCCATATCGATAGGCGCTGGTCCAACCCAAACCAACCGTTAGGTAAACTGCCAATTTTTGCAATATATCTATCTCTCCACAAATTCTAAACGGAAAACAAGCCTCATTCTAGCCCAGTGCTGTATCTATCAGCTTTTTCTGCATCTCAAAGCGAGGCTTTTGCTATTGTCAGAGGAGCTCGTTGATCACCATGGCTGATAGTTGACACGCCACATCCCTTCCTCAGGGGCCGTTTATCAGTCCTGCTGACTGTTCCTTGTGAATGATGTTCAAGTAAACTATTTTTTGCCACAGAACTTGCGCCTTTCGTTTTCTACGTCAAGATCACATTTTCCAGAAAGGTGCTTTGTTTGTTTCATTCGGGCTGTTCATTAATCCTTGGCAAGTTCGGTTCTAGGCTCTAGGCCACTCACTCCCTTCTTTTCTCCATATTTTTTCCCCGGATATTTGGTGGATATTTTCCGTCCATATGACCTGTTGATGGCTCAGGTTAATGATCCCGGCTGAAATGGATTGGTGTTTGATCGTCCTCCTTACTGCTATTAGCCGGTGGTATGTAAGTTTTATCTACATTCTGTTCCCAAGCGTAGCTGCATACCGGGGAAGTCTGGAAGTGTTCCGATCTGGCTGATCCTCCTTACCGGTTCTTATAGATTATTTGAGGCGTCTTATGTTTGAAAACAATCAAATATTTAGACTTTTAACGTGGCTAGGGCCAATAACCTCTCCATACCCTATGTGCTAGGAGGCATATAGCCGATGCTCATAGAAGGTTCCTCTGTCTTCTTCAAACCATTGATATTTTGAAGTGCTTCTCAGAGCATTAATTGCAGTATTGGTCTCCTGTACCAATGATTTCTCCACAGATGTTGGCGCTACTTATCACATAGTGTACGCCATATCCCCAAATGGCTCACACCTGAAGACAATGGGATTTGATCCCCACACCCAGGCATCTGTCATATTGAGGTCAAAAGGTTCGAGTAAGTTCCATAGCAACCCCATTTAGAGTCAGAAAGAGTCATAAGGTACCATGTTCGCCGGCGGCCACTGACAACTAGATCTGGAAGTAGATCATGCTATCGAAGCTCCATTAGGAGCGACCATTGAGAGGGCAGTATGCCATCCAAAGGAGCTCCTGGCCGCTCTTGATTGATATTGGCTAGCATGTCTAGGTAGTCCGTTCCGTGGCTCAAATCGGCCAAGCACAAAAACCAGCGGCACTTTTCGCCAGAAAAATAGTCCGATTACAGGGATCATGTTAACCGCCTAGAGTTACCATCGTCGAAGTAGTAAGTAGCAGTAGTAGTAGGGAGTACAGGCGCACGTTTTGACGATCATGTGATGTCCTACAATTCAGCCTAGGTCCCAAGCACCTGATGGATGAGTTGTACGACTTAGTACATTTTCGCCTCTCTCCGATCTCTCCTCTTGAATGGAGATAGCGTCAGCCACATGATGTTTTGCAACGCCATGCTAGCCGCCTACTGGCTTCAATAATCTCGTCTCCTGAGCAGGCGCGAAATGAAGGAGAGGAAAAAGTCCATCTCTGAACAGAGAGTGGTAGGCTCGGCCCGAAACAGAGCTAAGTTTCACACTGTTGTCGACTAATTGCCGTAGCAGTTTGCATTCCCAACAGTAGAACCTAGTTGCTATTAGCTGATCGAGTCGCCAGTTCCAAGAGTCCCTCTAAAAAGGCAGAGTAATGATTTGGAACTTGTCCATGAGACGAGTCCCGATGACTGATCCGCAAGCGTAGAAGCGGGCCATAATGTCCAACATTCATAGAAACATGACAGGCGATTTACGCAGGACAATACTAAAGTCTAAGCATGACATCCCGGCGCCAAAACTAGTCTGAAGACTCTGTTGAGAACAACATCCACATGTATGAAGATGACTTGCATTCAAGGCCCCTATCGTCTCCACAATGACCGAGTTCTGTCCAGCTGCCCATATTTCGCGCATACAGATTGTTCCACTGCGGCGATGGAGCGGAGCCACGTAGCTGTCTCTCATCATGTCAGGCGCGCTGCAAGCCTTCAGAACCACTCGGGAAGAAGATAGACAGGAACTAGGAAGGTGACTATGATATCAGCAGGTAGAGTATGTTGTGAAACTTTGAAACTACTAGATTATCGTTTGGATCCAAATCTTAAACGTAAATAATCGAGTATTAAGTTTGGGAACTGGAGTTTTATCGGATGGTTGCCCCATATGGATCCTCCGCATTGTTCCCATCAAGCGAAAAGGGTCAGATTTGGCCCCGAATGAACTGACGGTACAGAGTAATAAGCAATCCATAAAGTATCTCTTACCTCATGATCTCGAAGATCTCAATAATCGTTGGAATTACTCATTGAAAAACAACCATGAATCTTTACGATGAGCAACTCCAATAAGCGAGATACGGCTATGGGAATTTACTACCGAGTAAGACAAGTAGAATGCCCTACTTTTGCTCCGTGCTTCATGTGGAATTCCAGTAACACCAACGTCTTGACTCTTCGGCAGCCAGGCTAGGTCCTCCGTGATTCGGCACCAGACCCTAGCTTCCGCTATCAAGACGATGGAAATAAGTATCACGGTATGAAGGATGATGAAACCGGAGGAAGACGTAGCTATCAATCGGAATAATGAGGAGGACTCATAATTTTGAGCTATTCACATCGACTCTGCACAGCAACGGAAGCCTCCGACCCTGTACCAGCCAACCTCGAGTCTTGGCGTGAAGCACCTTGAATTGAAAGTGAGGCACTTGAGGCGCCACAGAATGATTCACCTCGGCAGAAGAAGAACCTCAACCCAACCATAACAGGTTAGATCAACGAAGCTGAATACTGTCTTTCAACATCGATTACGAAGTACTGCAGTGAGGTTGCGGAGTTCTTTTAGACGTGGGGGCAAAAGTCCAACCTGTGTCAATCTCAGTGGCGAAACATAGAGGTCACAAGAACATCTCCTTGTCACATGATGGGAGGTCGACCCGCGGCATTTACCTTACTTTTTCCTTTCCCTTTTTTTGACTTTGTATTTTTCCGTTGCCCATGGGGGGAAGGCAGAGCTAAAAGTTTTGCAGGGGCTCCGTGTTTTCCATCGTCTGGATTCATGGTCAATCTGAATCGGTCCTAAGGAACCTGCAAAAGGGGTCGAGAGGCATGCGGTATTGTCACCAAAGTTACAGGATGGTCTCCTACCTATGGTGTATTAGTTTGTTAAGAAAGGGCTTTGGAGAATCATTTGGCACGGCAAAATTGAGACAGTTGACGGCCCCTTAGCTGTATAAGTTCGAAGCACTGAGTACTGGCTATTGTTCATGAGCTGAGAGTACCTACTCATAGATGTACTCTCAAAAAGTGCCACAGGCCCTAGGGATCCTAGGCATTGAGTCTGTTAGGGTATTACTAGTAGCACAGCATAGGATGCCGTGATTGCTCCATTATGCCTCCTAGACAATCGTCCTTTAGCCCCATGAGGACTCAATTGCGCTGTACAATGATCCCAACCAGCTCACATATGCCTGAGGGCCCTGCGACACATGCAGAGATACTGAACACATGCAGAGATACTGACTATCGACTTTCACAAGACCTCCTTACAGAAGCCGTTCGAGCGATGAGGCGCCAGGAAGCCCTCGCGAGCACTTCCACGTCGTAAACTCGATTTGCTGCCGAATGCTGCGGCACCGGTCAAAGAATGAGTTCGCGGGAGGTGATCTGCAATAGCGGTCTGAAAGGGCTAACTATGTAGGTGTGTGTAAGTGGCTTGAACTTGGCCATGCCTGCTGTCCAAACGTTCCGAACAAAGGACTGAGCCAACCGGTGTCTTCGAGACAATTATGGGATTGCGTTCCGTATCTACTTCGCTCTCATAAGACACGGCAGGGACAATAATGTTATCTCAGTCCTGATAATTATAGCGCCTCCTGGCCTTGAAAACTGAATGTGGTGCGCCTAGTCCACTCTAGAGACTACACATTCCGTGGCTGATTCCAAGAGCGGATATATCCAGCCCTATGCAAAGGACATCATCAGATTTCGAGATTCTTTGGGAAGACGTCTCAAATCCCTGTTTTCTCATTTCTTGATTATGCAAAGGGCAAAGCTTGGGTTGCGCACAGATATCAATATTATCTGGGGATCGTCAAAAGACAAAAAACCAATGGCCTGGAATTGGCTATCGATTTATCAAGGGATATCGTGTCTTTGTCTGCATGCTTTGATCGCTAGGAAGCTTCAAAGCAAATACCCTGCTCGCAGTCCAGGTGTTCAATAAATGATTCACGTACCCTGCATTCTAGTCATCAGCAATCAATGAACGTATAACCGAAATTTAGTTGAAATGGAAGCTGACCCGTTCCATCGGTTTTCGACCTTCCTTTGCTTCTACTAGGTATGTTTCCGAGCAGTCACATTCCACATATTTCCCAGGCCGCAATCCCCGGAGTCCAAAGTCATGATCAACCCAGCAAGTAACCATGAATGAAGTGTCCTTTACTCCATGATCACGACACGGAAGCAGATCCGGTGCTGTTACGAATCCATCCGTTATGTTCGAGAATTCGACTAGCGGACCCCAGAAAAGGTCTATGCGGATCTTGCAGCTTCAACCGTCTCCAAGGAGTTATATTCTACGCAAGGGTCACTTCGCCAGTTCCCACTCAATCACTCAGGAAAGGACTCCGGATCTTTCTTCCCGGAGATTGGAAGGAATTCCGAAACCTTCATTCTCTCTCAGTCGTACGTATCTGATGGCTGTACATTGACAGTCTATCTACAGTGTCCCAAGGCAGAGTCAGCTATTGAATCAAGCAGATGAAATTCTATTAGGGCCGATGCCCCTGTTTGTGTCTGAGGCGAGCTCACGTGGATTTGCCCATGGTCTATCCCTTGAATGCCCGTCGTTCCCCAGTCACCATCAACGGGCGATATCCCATGAGCAAGTCTAAGCAGAGTGTACAGATCAGGATCAATAATGACTGGACTGAAACCCCTAGCTTGATCGAGCACGACTTAAGCTTCCTTTGCTCCTTGGCGCAGAGATGGAGATCGCAGCGCTCCGCACCTTGATCCGATCCCTTGAATGAATTAACCAAGCCTCAGAGCAGAAGCTTACGACGTCTGCATGCATTGAATGCAATTGAGTACTGGAAGACATGCCCATCTCACCCAGCATCAATCATCTCAAACCTACCCAAGGCACCCTCTAGCACTGTAGGCCAGGGTTATCTCACCTGGCTGTCCAGGTACCTGGGAACACAGGTATGTTGACCGTTTCTCCTGTGGATCAAAAAGAATCCTCGACCGTGTCGATCGTTCGACGCCTCTACATACCGCTCTGCTCGACAGTCTCTGAAGTAAAGAAACGTACTTTTGTCTCTTTTCCCTTCGGTATTGAAACGTACTGTACTTGTTCCTGCCCGATCCTTACTGACAATCATACCCACCGCCCTCGATACCTCCATCACTATGTATGTGGATAGTTTCATGCTCTGTGCTACATATTTGGCCTCGCGGCAGTCATAGCCCTACGGCGTAGAGAACGCTGTGTCTCAATCAATCTCTGCCCCTGGAAACGGGTCATTTGATTCAAGACCCGGTCAGAAGTTGTCGTGTTGTCTATCATGCGCTAAACGCCAAACGCCTTCGCAAGCCACTCTGTCTGTGGATGAAGCATGTAGCAAAGAATCCTTGAAAATGGCTATGAAGAAAAAAGTAAACGCTCAATAGCCTAATCAGGCACCAGGAGAATATCAGCCGTGGGATTTCTTTTCCATACCACGATAGTGGCAGACTAGTGAACAAATCATCGAGAAGCTACCAGGCCATCTGACTTCGATATCGTTTAGCGGGATGAATGTGATTCGTGTTCCTGGACAAATTGGTCCCTTCACGTGGTGAGGGTTGTGTTTCAGGATTTGTTATTGTTTATGCTCTATGGCTATTTGTGAGCACTGGATATGTCGACTGGACTCTCTCATATGGACATGTTACTCCGTACTCAAGGTGAATTTCGGTGAGTAAATGATAGGTTAAAGATTGAGTCAGATACTGCCGCTATGTAACTCGAAAATTCCAAAGTACGATACTTCAGAGACCAATCATTTGTACTGGATTCCTTCTGTTATTGATGATGATGATCCGGTGAGCTTGTTTTTCCACCTATCAATGTACTCAGGAATATCTGCTACGGAGTAGTGGCTGAATACGTATACATTCAAATATCGTCAATGTAATCCATTTACATGATTGATCAGACGGCTTTCTTTCGGATGCCACATTTGACATTTCCGGTGCCAGATCTTCCTTTCAATAGTGGAGATCTGTCTACTTTCGGAGTACTTCGTGGGGGAAAGTAAAGAAAACAAACGCATCAATGCACGTACTTCTGGTCTGGCAGAACAGGTCTCAGTGTGATTGACAATCCAACCGAGATAAGCACAGAACCAGACAAACAAACATTCTTCAAGCCTCTCCAGGGCGCAAATCTCTGTATCAACTTCGATCGTCTCCAGTTAGCCGCCACAAGAGCATCATCCGGCATCGGATCCCCTCACCGCAGTCGTGTGATGGGCGCAATCAGCGGCACCACTGCAGCACTGTACACAAAGTAGCGGTATAGATTCCTCGGGTTTTGGGATGCCAACCATAACAACATTTGATGGATGCACTACACTGTCAACGCCACACGGACAACGTATCGTTCCGAGGCTCAGTCCCTTGAATCAGACTGTGGTCATAATCATAATCATAATCATATTCAAATTCCATCATCGTCACAAGCAGAGAGCATATGGTACATTGCTTAACTGCATTCCCGCGGGTCAGGATCATGGTACTCAGCCTACCGCGAACGGATTCAAGCCACGTCAATAAGCCCATGCCCATGTGATATGGTATGGTCGAAACCACCACCACCACACGATTGCGGGATGTCACTGCGCCTACGGAGTACTCCATTTTCGGTTATCGCCCAGGCAGAGATGAGCGATGATGAGAGAAAACCAAGAGATCAGACTGAGATCAAGAAACCATGGGGCCGGTGCCTAGGCGGATGTGATGCATCGTGACACCACGACATGCATTTACCCCGGGTCAGCAAAGCGGTCTGTTGCCCATGATGCTATCATCGTGCCTCCTTTTCGACCCAACAAGTACAACTGACAAGGAGATAATACGGTGTCGACCGATTCGAGTCTAGAACGGAAGATTTGCGTCTGGCGATTGGTCGTACACTCGTACAGAGCTGTCTATTGTTACTATATTCAGCACCGGCTGGGATATTGCTTTTTCCTCCATGGTACAGGGGTACATGAACAAGCATAATAAATCCAAGCGCCTGGTCATCTGAACATCTGAAATTTCCTTCGGGTACTATGTCTGGCGATATGACCCTTTCTTTTGCTATCGTGTCTGAGTCTTCGCGCCCGAGATAGGCGTCCAATATTACAAGTTACTTGGATGATGCTGGTAATTGGTCGCTTCGGAAGGCATCTGTCGTTTCCATGATTTGCTGTCAGTCAATGTTTCTATCCGATTACTGTGCTGGACATTGACGCCTCCATTATACATCTCGATACTCCTGAACTGACTCATCAGACTCATTCGTGCTTTCGATCGGTCTAGAACAACAGCCTTCGACATGGAGGTTCCATCGGTACCTTCAACCATCCTTTGATCCACAGGGCCATACTCCTGTAGGTCTGTTGTCATGTTCGAATCTGTCATGAATTCATGATCATTTCGCCGCGCCATGCAGTTGACGTTTCCCCTTCGGTCTCTCTGCTGACCGCAACTCCTGGTCATGATACCGCTGCGAGAGGTCTTTGCGCCGTCTTTCACGCAGGCGGCCCTAGTCGAACGATGGCACACTTTGTTTTTTGAAGATGATTCTAGGTATTGTAGAGATTGAACCAGGGACCGTTTACTCCAGTTTAACGGTGAAGACGGTTGAGCACTTGGACCATATCTGTGTAGCGCTGTATAATCCTGACTGGACGTAGGCTCTATAGAGACGAGAAAGAGAAGAGATTGCGAATAGATACTGGCACATCCATCTTCGATAGACTAGCAGGCAGACTGCTTAGAATGTCTCTGCTTCTACCCAAAATCTGGATCGACTGTAGAGTTGTAGATTATACTGACGTCTTTCTGACTTCGACACACACCAGCCCTAAGTTCCTCCTGGTCGCATAATTGTGCACAGATTTCACAGAACTCAAGGGTTTACTAGATTAGAAACATCATAATATTCAATGGCAACTCCATACTGGCCTTATGAATGAATTCACTGCAAGTGCGTTGAAATTCACTCGCAAAAGCACTAGCATCTAGCGTGTGTAGCTGGGGTTTCCATACAGACTCTCTTTCAACATCCACTGATCCTGGTCAGCTATCTTTATCTGCTCAACCACTGGGCTGCTACGCCGCATTGATGAGCTTTTGAGTCATTATACGCTCCTGGAGAATCCCCTTTCTCCAATTCATCCTCCCAGACAAATAGCCATATCCCACCGTCGTTATACGGCCTTCTTATCTCCCAATCAAGGCTGTGCAGGTTGTCAGAATGCGGGTGTCCGATGCTGAGAAGAGCCCAGCTCTGATGCGACTATGGGACTGGAGGAGTTCCGATCTGCGGGTCAGACGGCATCCGCAAAGCCTACGACACCAGGCTGGCGCCTGTTGAGTGTCTGACAAAGCTCCCCAGTCCCCACTGTGAAGACGGATGACATCGACGATGAACTCCAGTGAATTATTGACAAGGAGAAACTAACCAACCCAGCCGACGGGCCTCGGTCGCTGGCAAACCGAATGAGGCAATTATAGCAGGATGTCTGACTCTCGTTGATGGAGAGATAGGCAATGCGCGCCACCACGGCTGGTAGGACGGGCCTTAATCACACCTATGGTTGCAAAGAATGGACTTCTTCGCATCGAGGATACACTCAATCTTGCATCTCTCTCGGTCGTTGTTTGGGCCAAATCTTTCAGGTGCTGCACCGACGAAAAGAACCAGAGTGATGCTGGAAACGAGACTTGGCAACGAAAAGCAAACTGCGTCCCACTTGAAGCGGTACTTTGGAATAGCCTGCAGCAGCTCAATGCCCAAGGCCACTCATTTGCCCTCCATGTCCAAACGCGTGGACTGATCGACCCCGAACCCTGCGCGTCATCCGCGGAAAAGCCGAGTCCTTGCCAAAGATGCGTAGTCGCTCCCGCATACACAAGCAAAGTCCTGCATCTCGGCGCGTGCTCAAAGTGCATTTGGTCAAATAAGGGTGCTCGCTGCTCGCTTCGCCCGCCTTCCACTTCCGGTCATTGGGACCAGCACCTTGATGGGTAAGTCTCATCCCTCTCATGGGTTGCTCTCCGCTGACTGGGACAGTTCCACTATTCGCGACGGTGGGCTCTCGTTTCTTGATGGCTACGGCCCAAATCTCTCAGACATGCCTGTTGCCGAGGAGGATTTGATGTCGACGTTGCGCGCGATTCTCCTCGCAAATCACTCGCTCCCGCGCTCTTGAACAAAGGATCGCCAATTTCACCACCATGTTCAATCGCCAAGACAAGGATCAACCACCGAGGCACCGGAGCCGCCTATCACAGCCACAATTAATATGACGACCCAAAACTTTAACCTGCCGTCTGCCCATGTCGCCTTGTTGGAAGGTGTCCCCGACAGGCTGCCATGAGTATACACCAGGATTCCTGCTCAGCCTGATGGCTGTTGGTTGTCGAGCCCGCGGTATCGAGACCATTACACAAACTGCATGAAGATGTGAATGGTGGTTTTAGAACTCAGGGGTGATGGCAGGACCCTGCTTATACTCACCATAGGGAAGAAGAAAGAGCTCATCGAAAATGGCAGCTTGGGTCGCCGATGCATCCGCTCCTGTCACCAAACCGTACGTTGATAGCCCATGGGAGCAGCCAGCACTTCATCCTCGCTTTACTGCGCACAAGAAGTGGTAGTAACAGCAGATCTCTTCACACTCTTATTACCAGTGGTTGGTCGGAGTCACAGGGCTTTCAAAACCATCCAGCATGTTCAAGAAAAGGTACACCCCAACCCCCCAACACGCGAATACAAGCCCATGGTTCCATTCGAGGAACCCGTCCTACGTGATTTTTGCAAACGTACCTCAAAATGTGGTCAGGGAATCGCTCGATCAACCGTGCCTTCTTGGACTGAAAAGAGCTCGGGTCTTATGATGAAACTCAGACCCTTAATTCCCAAACGGCCCAGCGCTCCTCGTGAGCTTGCAAGAAGGCTTTTCACTAGAAGAATTGAGAGTACGACGGCGTCCATGGGCTGAGCCCAGGCGCTCATATTCCGTCATTGCTACCCATCTGTCCAAGTTCTGTGGCAAAGTGTGTTTCTTTTGGACATGAGACCACCAGAGACAAGCTTCTTGACGATCTGAAAGCTCAACACGGCGGTCACACTTGCTAGTCTCGACATACGTCCACCAGGACTAGTGACATAGAAGGTCATACCTATGGAAGTTCTCACATAGATAGACTGTAGAAGGCTGCTGGTGGATTCCCATGCTAGCGTTGGTGGATCTTGGCAGTCCCACACATGATCGGGAGCCCGAGATCCCGATGCTCCGACGGCCAAGGACGGAATATTACCAACCTTGTGTTCAGATTTTTGACCTCCAGATCTCTACCTCGAGACATTAATACTGTCTGATGTTTGTCTTTCGGATAAACATTGCTACATTTTGGATAGTAGACTATTCAAAGAGACCCCGGAGCTGCTCCCTGGTGGGCTCCGTCAAAGAGCTGCGGAGCACCAGGTTATCACATCCCAACCGCTTCAAACTAAACAGCTGACCAGTTGGTTCGGTGCATTTTCTTTTGTATAAGATTAAACTTCGCCTAACAGCTGGACTTTCCCGTGTCCAAGAGAGCCTTTCACTTTCAGAACTTCCCCTATTGTGATCTCGCGGCTTCCTAATCAGGCTTCCGGCAGGTCCGGGTCCATATATCCTGCTCATGACAGCAGAAACACGCTGCCTGGTTTAACAAAACCATGCAGAACTTATCAGTGGCAGCTGGGAGCGGTCTTTCTATGGGGCCGCTGGTCGGTCATGCACGTATCCATCAAGCACCAAGATCTGAAGACCATCACAATGTGAATCGAATACGTAACTCCGTGGTAAGAATCATCTGGATTTCCCGCTCCGGTAAAGAAACGGCATTGATCAGAGTTTTCTCACCAGGTCTGCGAAGCTTGCTACAAGAGCAAGACAAAGTGTGAGCCTGATGCCTCCAACACGTCTTGTAAGCAATGTAAGCGTCGTCGCATTCCATGCGACCTCACTTCGGGGAAGGAGAAGCAGGAGCGTAGAAAAAGGTAAGCGTGCACCAGACCAGAGCAATGACTCGCAGTCTCCCACTTTACGACAAGTGGTACACGGCTGACAGATCTAGACGCCTGTATGTAAAGGCTCTGAAAGAGCGCTTGGATAGGATGGAGTCGCTGCTCAAAGCCGCTGGTCTCCTGGACGAAGAGAATCTTACACCTCCGGAAACCAGCAGCGATGATGATGTCTCTCTCGAAGACGACGGATTTGAAGCCGAAAGTGACGATGATCTCTCAAGTATGCTGCCGCATAACTTGGGTGAGCACAATATTCGGATGTCGAAATCGACCAATCAGCAGTCGGAACTTGAGCCATCTAGCAAGCTTTCGGGTACTGCAGATAGCCAGCATGTTTCCCTAATTCGATGGGACAACAAGGCCGACTCCTTATACTATGGTATGTTGTTGATCAAGTATCTGAGCCTTCTGCACTCTCTAAGATTCTGACCCGTTTCAGGTCGTTCTTCCTCATTGTCCATTCTATCCAGAGAAGGGATTGAGTGGATCAAGCACAAGACCGGTGAAGTGAACTTCCTTCGCTTGCTAGTCTCAGACACAAAGCACGATAGTCCATGGGACTATTGGCGGCCCGACGTGTTCCACGATGTCTTTGCCTCGAAGGTCTTCAAACCTCTTCCGCCCCGAGCGGAGGTATTTTCCTTGTTGCGCGATTATTTTCGAACAATCAATCGCTTGTTCCCGCTCTACCATGAAGCTTCTTTTATGGAAATGGTGGAATGGCAATATACACAGCAGACTTGCGATGACGCTGCTCGGTGGTCCAGCATCAATGTCATTCTCGCCTTGGCCTATGAATACAGATACACAAACAGTCTCAAATCGGAAAAAGACAAAGAAAGAGCATGGCTCTATTATAAGAATGCCATGTCGGTTTTCGCTGAACTTACGCTGCGCCGGACTGATATTTTAAGTGTACAAGCCCTCCTTGGCATGGCACTTTTTCTTCGCGGTAATTCAGGCACTCAGTCAGCAATGCCTTTAATAACAGCAGCCATCAGAGCGTGCCACCGACTGGGTCTCCATCGTGACACTCCGCGGCCTCACCTTGCCCCAGCGGAGCAGGAGCAGAGGAAACGGGTTTTCTGGATCGCCTTTATTCTAGACCAAAGGTAAATAGAAATTATCAGCTTCCTTTTTGTCACGACTGTTCGCAGCTGATACGATGGTAATGCAGTACGTGTATGCGAACTGGGAATGCGCCAACTCAACATCCCGACGATTTTGACGTCGAGATCCCTGCTGTTGATGCCGAAAATGATCTTTTGCTAAGCGATAACAAGCCATTTTTCCAGCAACTCTGTCGACTTACCATCATCAAGGGTCGTATATACACGAAGCTTTATTCTGAAAAAGCCTTGCAGAATAAGACTGCAGCTGAAGTCATCAAGATCGTGAAGGAACTTCACGCTGAACTCGAAGAATGGAGGGCGGCGAACACGTTTGATGATCAATTGAAACAGGGAGCGGCAGGCGAAGATTTTCTGCGAGGATTTGCGTCCGCTGGCATGCAGTTCGTCTACTTCAACTCTTTGATCTTGATCCATCGGATGCCGCTAGTCATTCACTTTATCTACCGACAACGTCTCGCAAATGGAGGTCCGGCATCTGAAGATGCCAATTTGATCCTTCGAGAGTCGTCCTCCTCCATTGCTCTTTGTTCAGAGGCTGCTAGGGATACATTGAGGCTTGTTAATAATCTCCCATGGGGTGATATAGCATGGATATGGTAAGACAACGATCGCATCCGGCACCTGTTTATCTCCATTTTGATGCTCACTAGTCGCACAGGTCTCTTCTATATTACGTGTTTCTGGCCGTTATGACAATTTTTATAAATATTCTACGAGACTCGCGGTACCCTAACGCCCGGGAGGACATTCAATCGCTCAATATGGCCTCGACATTCTTCGCCACGCTGATCCCCGGTGACGGGCCCTCCAACTACGCCCGGTTCATGACTCAAATGAGCGCAAACTTTGAACGAATAGCCAGATCTGTCGTAGAACGGGATCAAAAGGCAACCAAACTCAGCCAAAAAGCAAATTCTCGTGCATCAATGACCAGATCAGAAGCCCACTATCTCGCTTCAGACGAGCCACAAAGCCGGCGACACCAACCAGCAGAAGCGCCAAAATCATCTCCTTCATCTTCTCCCGTCCACTCGCCCTCGATCATCGATATTCCGCATCTCCCCGGTCTTCCCCGCATCAACTCTTCCGGCTACGTGGTGCCCGACAGCAGCCCTCCAGCGTCCGATGACCTCCAATCCTTAAGCCCTAATCCTCCACTCCAAAATACCTGCCAGAACGCCGCAGCGTCAGCTGAATCATCCGTCTCCCCCGAAGGATTCAATAATAGCACCTATCCCTTTGACGCTTTCCTCCCAATCCCGGTAGCCAACCACATCCCTCAAAGCGATTTCTGGCAGACCATTCCGGTAGCGGACTGGGGACTCCCCGATTCGAATCAGTTCAGTGACGATCCCTACATACAAGGCTTCTTTCAAGGAACGGCGCCGTCCTTCACAGCAACAACTACCACAGCCCCGTCGGATAATGTGCATTCGGCTTCCTTTAATATGGGATTCTCTTCTGAAACCCCAACTCAATTTGGTAACGATCAGGGCCCGGGACGGACCGACTGGCCTGGGGGAGGGTTTGCAAACCCATTCCCCTAATATGGGGTTGGGTTGCGCGTTCTCAATGCATTAAAGCTGTATACAAGCAACACGACATGTGACGACATACTATCCTGAATATAATCTTTATGAATGACGCGATCAGCAATACATACTTCTTTCTACTCTCGAAATTTGCTGATTTGAACATCATAGAAAGCTTTCCATGTACAAATGAGATATCTTCAGGAAGGCCATTCAATCAACAAACGCCAACCCTGAAACGAAAGAACTCGGAACGTCTATGTACAATCACGTTGGCCCTTCAATTACGCAACCAGCCAATTTAACGCCGTAAAGACCCATACCCACTCCTTGTCCATTCATAAGTTCTTTAGAAAACAGTTCCGGTAAGCATCCGAACGGCTTTACTCCAAACACCATTCCCAAGTTGTACTCCGGCAGTCTTCTCCCCCATTTCCTTGCAGAGGATAGTTCGCATCTCCGTCTCAGACATGCCGAGGTCATTACCAGATCCGAAACCATACACCTTGCTGGCGATCACATCGGTCTCGAAACCCAACGAGCCGACGTCCCTGGACTCGTTGCCCTGGACGATGCGGGTTCTCACCGCAAAGTCAACGTCGATTCGCCTTTTCCCATTGCTCGCGTGCTTCTTTGTGGATTTGGACGCGGGTGTTTTTCTGTTCTCGGCTGTATCGGCTCCGAGAAGAGTGCACCTGGCTCTAAGCGACAGCTTGTCTTCGTCCTCGGATAGCCTGAGTTTAGTTACGCCGCAGAATTCAAGCATGCGGGCTTCTTCCTCTAGGTTGAGCACGGAGTTCCAAGCATTTGAGATGAAGCGCAAGAGATGCTTTGGATTTATCGTAGCTGTATTGGGCTGTAGGGTTCTGAGGTGCTTTTGAAGAGACTTGAGGACCAACAAAGCGATAGGAGATAGCTGCGGCGCTTGAATAGTGGACTTGCCGCCGTCTATCGGGTGATATTTCAACTCAAGATGCTGGGTTGTCTTCTCGTCAATGCTGGACGGCCGTTGAGCTGCGTTTTCAATAGCGAAGGTGGCCGGGTGGAAGACGAGTTGAAGTTGCTCCCGATAAGACATGGTCAACAAAGGGCCTGCGGGTGAGCCAGAGGAGGTGGCTGATACGATAGACCAGCCTGTCTGATGCTCAATCTTCCGAACGGATTCTATCAAGGTTGTGAGTAATGGTCCAGCATATATAATCTTCAAGGGAGCGAGGAATCTTACCCTTCAATTCACTGATTTCCTTGGCGCTCCAGCCATGACACTCCTCTTTTACCCTTTCAGCTTCCTGGATCTGCGCCAAGAACTCGGCTTTGAGTTCCGCTCCAGACTCAAGGCTGCTGGTCTTCTCTTTCACCTGGTCTTGAAGCTCCTGCAGCTGCTTTTTCTTCAACTCGATCTCATCCTCTAGGCTGGAGAGCTTCTCCCGCGCATTTCGCAGTTCATCCTGGTCACAACTCTCCATCTCATCCGCAAGTTGCTGCAAGTTCGCGGCCTCCTCTTGCAGTGCAAATTGTTTGTCGACGAGAGAAGGTACTACGCCATCGAGCAGGGTCTCATATTTTGTTAAGAGATTGCCATCCGTCTTCATCTCATCCACATGCCGGTAGAGGCCTTCTTTCAGACCTTCAAGTAGCTTCATACGCCATTCGTACCATGTGGCTTTGCTCATTAATCTAGCATGGGTCTTCACATTCCGGAACTGGTTGTCCATCAACAGCCGGATGTCTGGCGGAGCAGTGGCATATTCTCGGAAGAGTGGCGGGTTCTCAGCGTATGTCTCGGCTTCAATGGATCGAATCACCTGTCGGCCTTCAGAGATGTAGGATTTCAACTCGCGGCAGGACTAAGTGGGCGTCAGTATACATCTAGGTCGAGGGGGAAGAAGGCAGCTTACATGCTGATACAACTCAAGCATGGGCACAGTACAGAAACCGGCAGCGACACAATCTTCAAAACTGGCCGTGGCGGCCTTGGACTCGGCAGAGAGCCTAGCTGTTCTCTTACTCGCACTCCCAGGGGCTGTAGTATGCCTTCGTTTTGTCGTAGTCAGCTCCATAAAATGGATGTTAGTCATGTTCAAGAAATCCTGTAGCTGAATAGGCTCAAACTCGGGCTCGCTATCTTGTGAAGCGACGTTTCCCTCTTCAGCTGATGTTGACTCTGTACTGGAGTTGAAAGACTCCGGTACGTCCTTCGCCGGAGTAAGCGACAAGGAGCTGGTCTTCAGCTCCTGGCTTGGAGTCGTGCTACCTTCAGTGGGTGGTGCAATGGCAGATTTACGAGCAGGTGAGCGCTTCAGATGTCCCACCGTCTCATCCTTAGTCGGCGGTGCTGGAAGTTTAATGCTCTTCACTGGGCTGGCGTTGCGACCCTTCAAGCGCTTAGGCGTATTGTCGGCGTCCTCTTCATCATCCTGATCTAGCTCTACGGGTCGCTTGCCCAATAAACCCCGAGCAGCACCCACGTGTAAGCTCTTGCGGCCGCGGAGCTTGTTCTTCTTTGGTGTGAGGCTCGAAATCATATCCTTCAAATTCGCCGTAGGATCCAACTGCAGCGGGGGGATATGACCATCCTCCCGCTTCTCCTCTTCTTCACGCTCCATGTCGACTTCTTCTTGAAGTTTCAGAGGATCCTCGAAGCGCACTCCCGATTTGGGCTGCTCCTGAGGAACGAAGCGCGGAGCCTCCTCTCCGATTGACCGTCTTTCATCGAGCATAGCAGCCACCCGAGGCGAGCCTAGGCCTTCTTTGTCAATTCCCAGACCGGATGAACGCCGTTTCTCGTGAGGACGCAATACAAAAAGGGGAACGGCTTCACCGGTCACCGCAGTAGATCCAAAGAGACTCTTGCGGCCAGGAGATTTATCCTTGCTAGCAGAACGGCGGGTCTCGGGCTGAAAAAGCTTCTTCGGCGATGCGCTTCGGTTATTCGTCGTGCTCAAAGGAGTCTTGCTGGGCGTCATGGATTGGCCGGCTTGGGGTGTCGAGTCCTTTGGTGAAGTCAGTGTATTCTTGACTGGTGATTGGTGTGGTGAGTGTGCCGATGGCGTGTTCGACATTCGACGGCTCAGGCTTTGCCTGGTTGATCGAGGTCTTACACTGGCTAAGCTGGGGCTTCCACTTTCGGAGGCGACAGCAGCCAAGTGGAAAGAAACTGGAGATTTTGAGGGGGACTGCCGAACATTCTCCTGGAAGGGAGAACTTCCCGGTTGTTCATTCTCCGACTCTGAATTCGTGTCTCCCCTTTCCTGGTTTTCGTCGACTGCCTCAATGGCCGTTGGCAAGATTCTTCCCATGGCAGTTGTGAGCTCCATTCCAGCCGTTTGGTCGGCGTCCTGCCCATCTCGAGTCCCTGTTGCCGAAAGAATGCCACCAACTGCCCCTGTCATCTCCATGTCTGCATCGTCTTCCATGCTGCCACCATCATCCTCACTGTTCCAGCCAGTGGTATTTGCTTCCTCAGCATGTTGAGCCTGAAATGGTTTGTTGAGAACACCTCCTACAACGGAGGTGAATTCCATTGTCATCTCCTCGTCGCTAGCATTACTTTCGCCGCCTGCGGATCTGGTGGGAGATGTAGATTGTTTAATGCCGCCAATCACATTTGTGAATTCCATTGTTTGCTCATCATAGTCAGTCTCTTCACTCGTTGACTTGCGCCGGACGGTGCTCTGGCGACGACTTGGCTGGATGATACGCCCAATTGCATTCGTTACCTCCATGCTGAGGTCTTCGTCCGCGATATGGGAGGAACCATCGGGAACAGTCGATGATTGAATTGAGGCGTGCGATGGATTGGTATTCTCTTGGTCATGCAAAGCGCTGATATCCTCCCATTCAAAACTTTGCCTTTGGCCCTTTTTGATCCAAGGCTGGAAAGCGCCAGTGATTTCTTGGTCAGCGATCTCCATTGACATCTCTCCATCCTCATCGTAGTCGATGCCTCTCGTTCCAGCTTCTTTAGCTGCTTGGCGTAAGGCCTCGTTCAGGCGGGCGCTGGAACTGGTACTGGAGCCCGACCGATCTGAACGGACACTCGCAGCTGAATGAACAGACAGGTCGTCCATACTCATCGCGGTACTCTCTCCATCAAATCCAGAACCTGAGGAACTGTCATCGTCGTCGTCGTCATCGTCATCTTCCCTTGCAACGTCTTGAATGCCAGTATCCTCCAAGTCATCTGCGGAGCCTCCGCTGAATGGACTAGACGACAGATCTTGGGAAGTTGAAGGTTCATCATACGCTGAGGTTGAACGGTTCTTGAGCTCTTGCAGGTCCGGATACTCCACTGGAGAAAACGCAATGTCTGATTCCGCTACAGTGTCAGGTGTAGACGGGGGTTCTCTCTGATTGGATGCTTGTGTTGGCGCTTGGTTCTCAGCAAGGGATGAAGCACGCCGTGTAGAGTTAGAAGCAGATGAGGATGTGGAATCATCAGGAATTTCGACAACGTTCCACGTGTGTAGTGTCGCCTCCGGAGCGAAAGAAACGCGGCGGTTTGCTTTGCGCGGACAAGTGTTAGCCAACCGTAGGGTTCCTAGGAAAGACATTGACTAACCCATCGATTTCCGGCGCGCTTCTCTCTTTTCCAATATAATCTGGCGCTCACGCTCTCTCCTCTCCTTCTCCTCCTGTTCCCTCGCGGCGGCGATCGCAGACGACGCATTGAAGGTATCGAAGGGATTGGCTGGATCTTCCGGGCCAGACACCGGCGGCTGCGCGGGAGTATCAATATCTACCAATAAATCTTCTTTCCTTTGATCATTACTATCGGCCTGGACACCGTCCTGTTGTGCGCCGCGCGCCGGAGTTTGTTTGCGCGTTTCTTCGAAAGACGGAATGTTTCGAACTGGAGAGACAGGAATCGTCGGTTTGAGAATAGATTTGAGCGGGAAAGCCATGGTAGACTAAATTATATTTCAGTCAATATTATATCTTACAAAAGAAACAATTTTGAGCGGCCAGGAAGGTACCTTGCGCCGATTGCCATTTGAATCCTGAAGCGCATCCAAACCACCAGGTCCTAAGCTCTTACTGCGGGACTTTTTATCTTTTCCCGCACGTTTCGCAAAGCCATCTTGACTTTGGACCGCACCTATATCTGTTGTGGCATTCTCTTTATCTATCCCAGACGTCAATCTCAAACGAGGTACATGGGCAATGGAACGGCGAGATCGCGGACGACCCGACCCCGCGGAGTCACCTCTGGACGCCATGAGGGCAGGTGAAGAAGAACATAGACAAGAAGATATCTAGGCGGTCTCCAAGAACACTGATCAAAGATAGATTTCTACCCCAGTTTATATGGATCGGGATTGTTCTCAAACAGAAAGTAGCATAACCAATCCAACCCGATCAACAAACTACAACATACATCAACAAGCGCGTCTCCCGGCCGCCGCTCATGTGATCACCCCTGATGTAAACAAACCAAAAAGCCCTAGCCGAACCGCACCATTCCACATCTGGTCTAGTTCCCTCATCGCACACTCACACCACGGAATATCGAGCCATCATCGAATAAATCTTCCTCAACATCGACGTCGACCACCGCCCCGACCCGACACCCCCCTTCGCGACGAATTTTATATCCAGCTCGACTTCGCTTCCTCGTCGACCTGAATTCTCGCAAAAATGGCTACCGAGTTGACCGTCCAGTCGGAACGTGCGTTCCAGAAGCAGCCTCACATCTTCCTCAACTCCAAGACCAAGGCGAAGAGCAAGAAGGTCGGCCAGACCCGGAGATGGTACAAGGATGTCGGTCTGGGATTCCGTACTCCCAAGACTGCCATTGAGGGCAGCTACATCGGTATGAGCGACCTACTTTGAGATTTTGCCGGCGCCATCGGATTTCAGACTCGGGACGCAGAGGCTACGATTACCTGGGTTTTGGGGATGAGGAAACCGCGCGAAATATCAAAATGCAATCACAAGAGTCATGGCGCAGAAATTTTGGAAAGAGGAGGCATCAGAAAAGGGGACGATTGCGCGACTGCTTTCGTAACGAAATCCAGTGCCATGGTCTTTATCGCGGAGTTTCGAGTTCCTCATCTCCAAAACTCGGGGATCAAATTCTGTTGGCTAGGCGTCGCGGAATATAATCAGATTGCTAATTTGGAACAGACAAGAAGTGCCCCTTCACCGGTATGGTCTCCATCCGTGGTCGTATCCTGACCGGCCGTGTCGTCTCCACCAAGATGCACCGTACCATCATCATCCGCCGTGAATACCTTCACTACGTCCCCAAGTACAACCGTTACGAGAAGAGACACAAGAACCTTGCCGCTCACGTCTCTCCCGCTTTCCGTGTTGAGGAGGGTGACTGGGTCACCGTCGGCCAGTGCCGTCCTCTGAGCAAGACTGTATGTGAAATTACTCCAAGCAACGACTCCGCGCGATATTCTCCGGCAAGCGGTTGACGCTGAAATGGAAACTATCATCGAGCGGCTGGTCATCCCGCGATCAGAAACATTTATGTTAACTTTTACTCTGATAGGTCCGCTTCAACGTCCTGCGTGTCCTGCCCCGTACCGGCAAGGCCGTCAAGTCGTTCGCCAAGTTCTAAACGTCGATAATGGATGAAGGGGGTGTTCACATGGAAAATAAAACCTAGGGCAGTGGCGTGACTGGATATAAGCGAAATGATCTGGCGGGTTGGGATTGTTTTAACGATTCTATGTCCCAGGTACCCTCCTGCAGGAAATATCCAATACAAAAAAATTTGATCCTCCTGTGTTACATACAATTTCTACAGCAGACCACGGAATAAGGGATTATCACGCACGGCAGCTTTGGGAATGGAATTTTCTTGTCATGACTTAGAATCTGGTTTATTCTGTCCTCGTATCTAACGGCGAGAGGGGGAGTAGATAGATACATAATCTTGTCCTTCACTCTGCTCCTTTGAAAAGGGCCTTCTGGGTGCTTTAAAAGACCCCGTCTCGAGCACGGAAGTTCGCGTACGAATGGTATCACGAAGACAGCATGTGCCCAACGACAACCACTGGCTAACAGTGATCTAAACTAGTGATTGAATCTTCAGCGAAAAAGGTGCCTCTACCAATGAAGACCCATCAGACAACATATAGGAATTATTCCCTCCTCTGAAAAGTCATTCGACTTGCATCCGCTTGCAAAGTAGTGTTCATCCTGAGAGGTTCTATGAAATTGTTCTCATCAGTCGAAACCTCACTTTAGAAGACGTTTGATCCTCTCGCGATCCGTGGCGAATTGATCCTTCAGGGGATGCTCAGGTGTAGCCAGATCATGCATATCTTCCCCCACAATCAGGTCCCCAAGCTCTTCAATTTCTTCTTCGAAGTCGTCCAAGACAATCACGCTGGATTCTGGAGAGGAAGACTCAACTTCTGTAGGAGTTGATTGCTGTGACTCTTGGGCCAGAAACCAGTTTCCAGTAGCGGCATTGTAGAGTTCAATTCGATTGACGGGCCGAGTGACCAGGGGGGTAATAGACGAAACAGAGTGAGCTAGCCGAACTGGACAAGGAGTGTCAAAGGTGGACTGGATGTCGTCATTATCATCATCACCTTTCTCTTCTTCGTCTTCGTCGTCTTCTTCTATCTCTTCGAATCCCTCTTCATCCTCTTCATGCAAAACGGTGTCATGCTGAACAAGATAATCTGTTCCAATTCCCTTGGCCAGAGATCGTCCTGCAGGCGTTGCATTCAGGTTGACTGAATATGGACTGAAGGTTGTTTGAGGTAACTGGGTGAATCCAACTTCAAGGCCTTGGCAGAATTCCTGCCAGTCTCCCTGTTTCCGTAATTGCCATGACCTGAGGATGCCCTCACCGACCATCTGATAATATTCTTGGGGCATATTGATAAGATGGAGTAATTTACCCAAGCTTACACCAGAAGCATGATCCAGATTCATACTGCCGGTCTCCTTTGAAAGAACTGTTCGTAGCTTTCCGCGAACACGTTTATAAGAGGCAATCCTGCCAAGTTGCAGAATTCTGCTGATATCTTCATGCTTTTGTGTAATTTGGATGAGCGTAGTGATCTTAAAGGAGCAAATTATCGCAGGCGTCTGAATCTCTCCCCAGATAAGGTATTCTCCAATTCCGCTGTAGCCCGGGATTCGGATCTTATTCTGCTGTACAAGGGCTTTGGCGAAGTACAGTGGGCCTGTAAGCTTCCTTGTATCGATGATGGAGACCCTAGCCCCTTCCTTTCCCCGCATTGCTCGGTGGATCGGGGCTAGGATAGACTGGAAAGTGGAAATGAAGGGGCTTGGGTTACTGGTGATGCTGACATGGTTCAGGATATAATTGTTAAATAACTCCGGGGTAATGTCTTCAGGGAGAAATGGGCTGACCTCAGAGTCAGCAAATAAGCCAGCGATATATCGCTTTGGGGTATTGATTCCCTGCGAGTCAGCGTTCGACCATCTATACAGAAGCGGCGGTAGGTAATCACTTCGCGGAGATGTCGAGGATGTCTGTTGCCTACATTAGCTACCATTACTTCTATATGCTTCTCACACCCACATTAGGCTCAGCTGCATCGTCTCCTTGGTCTAAGCACCACCAGCAGACCTTTCCACCATGTTTGGTCAGGGGCTGCACTGATGATGATTGCCCTTGCTTGTTGATACTGAGAGTGTGGCAGCCTGACGAGGAGTTCTTTTGGTGATCAATAATTGTAGCTGTGAGGGGCGAAAAGTCCTGCTATCCATGTTTAGAAAACTTCCCTCAGATACTCATGATATAACTTACGGTACTTGAATTTAAATTGGGAGCTGAAGTTGAAGCTGAATTAGGAGCACTGGTCCCCAGCAATGTTGCTGTCCTTGCGTAGTACCCTGACATGTCTGTGTCATCGATTTCCTTCTCAACAAGCGAGACTCCAAGTGACTGAGCAACATCGATGATCATGTCCTTAATTGGTAGCCAATCGACGTGAGTGAGAGGAGATTTATGGACACGGCCCCAAATAGGATTCCCAGCTCGCTTCATCCAGTTCCATTGAGTGTCCAATCTTGTGCTAGAAGTTCTCCCATCAGTGAAGCCGCTGTTCTCTAAATCCCTTTTGTATTTAGCATTGAAGATATCCTCAAACGCAGTACTGTCCTCAACAAAAAATTTATGGAGGCAGCATAGGAATACCCTTTTTTCATCATTCCACGGCACTCTGGGGAGTCTAGTCGAGAAGTCGAGTTGCATTTTGGAGGCTGCCTTTCAGGTAGTCCACAGGGATCTTTGGGAGGGGTGGAAAGTAAAGGTATCGCGAGAGAATGGAGGGAACGCAGGTGGAATATTGGGTAAGATGAAGAGAAAGTAGAGAGTACGAGAGTAGGAACCAACACAAGTGAAAATATTCCGCAGAGGCGATTAGTGGATGAGAGGGTGAAGAGAGCGGACCAACACAAGGTAGATGCTAGACTGAGGGCTGTAGTGAGGTTTATAGTAAAGAGTACTCTGTAGTCACAGAGATCTGTAAAACGATTGGGGCAGCTGGCTGGGATGGCACACTGACCATTTGACGTAAAGGTGTCATGAAAGTATGGTCATGAGGTCGTCAAGATTTCATATCCATAGTCAGGTCAAATGAGGGTCCTGAATTTGCTCTAAACCAAGAAGTGTCGAGCTTCAGTCGAGGTACGGGACAAATGCTGGAGGAGAGGTCTGGCCTCCCTTGCCCACTGCCAATTCTCATGTTTAACAACGTCCCACTCTAAAAGAGTGAAGTGAATGAACGGTGACTTGTTCAACTGTGATCAAGGCACTAAGATAGGAGTCTCAACGTCGCATGGATTCTGTGAGTGTCACAAGAATACATTCACTGATGGGGATATTTATATTGCAGCCCATATTGCAAAACTATGCTTGTTTGGAAACTTTCCACTTGATTAATAAATTTAAATGTCCATAAAGTGCGTTCATTGTGAGAGTGAAATAAAATGATTAAGAGCTAGCTCGAGCGTGAAATGTTGGTTGGTATACTTCAGGTTGTCAAACTGCGTCACAGATGTTGGCGCGATAGTCGTGCCAGCGCTAGTCATGTTGGAGTAGCTGGAAAATCATCATCATCCTTAGCCAGGAGCTCCACCGCAACTCATTCGTCTAAGAAACACCACCGAGCCAACGAGCTCAAGCTCTTGCAGTAAATCAACCACCAGCACCAGGCTCTTCATCAACCCATGCGATTTAATTTCTATTAAAATTTATAAATCCGGCTTTTCCGCCTCGATTGACGGTCTGGTGACCAGTGCCCTCTTATCTCTGTTCCTGACTACTCCGTGAGAACCAGTGGCTCCGCAGCATGGCCTCTTGAACCATCATGATCAAATTTGGTGCTCATGTACACATGTCGAACTAGAATCCTTTCAGATACAACTTTCAATTCTCTTCGCTCCGCAGGCACGGTTCTGAAGTCCCAACGAGCCGCGCTATTGGGGCCATCGCGACTGTCCCCTGATTCTTATTACTACCCAAACTCGGCACCTAATCATTGCTGACAATGTCTCAAAATTTTGAGAAATCCGTGAAGGGGGCTACCAAGGTCAAGGTTAGTCAAATCAATTTATTCGGTTTCGTCGATACCGTCTCGGATGGTCACTAATACGTTTCTCGATGGACAGCTTGCGGCTCCTAAATCAAAATACATCGAACACATTCTGGTTGCGACCCACACGGGCGAGGCTGGTGTTGCAGAGATATTCCGGACGCTGCAACTTCGACTCCGCGATTCAACATGGACAATTGTGTTCAAGGCGCTAATTGTCGTCCACCTTATGATACGAGAGGGGCAATTGGATGCCACATTACAATTCATGGCGGAGAACCCAACCAAATTAGCAATCAGCGGATACTCAGAAGGTTCGTGCGCAAGCCGAGAGCTTGAATCGACGGAAGCATCTTGACGAATATGCGTGTTCAATGCTGATAGCTCATGCCTTTAGTACAATCACAAGGGCATAACATCCGAAGATATGCCGATTACCTTACGGCGCGCGCAAAAGCGTTCGAAGCTACAAAGACAGACTACGTTCGGAGCGGACAAGGTCGGATGAAGCGATTGACAGTTGAAAAGGGTCTCCTGAGAGAAACAGAGATTGTTCAGAAGCAGATCAAGGCTTTATTACGCTGCGACGTGGGTCCTCACCTTACTGTGACCGGTGCTAAACCCGTGACTGACACTTGGCCATCAGCTTCTGACAGATGAAGTGGAAAATGAAATTACACTCACGGCCTTCCGGTTGCTTACATTGGATCTCCTGACTCTATACTCGGTCATGAATGAGGGTACAATAAATGTCCTTGGTAGGTTCCTTGTCCCGACATGTTGTGACCTGCATTAACACGATCGGTGATTAGAGCATTATTTTGAAATGTCGAGACCAGACAGCGAGCGCGCTCTAGAGATCTACAAGACCTTCACCACGCAAACGGAGGAGGTCGTAAAGTTCCTGGGAGTTGCTAGGCACTTTCAATCCGCAACCAGATTGGAAATACCCAAACTCAAACACGCTTCGACGGACTTGACGCGCCTTCTTGAGGACGATCTCAATGATCCGGATTTCAACCTTCGCCGAAGGGAGTACCTGGCTCGGAAAGGCGCAAAGAATGGTGGAGCAGACACTGCGCTGAAGTCCAGTATTACCGGGGGCCCTCAGAATACCAGTCATATGGGTTCCGCCTCGAGCCGCCCACAAACAGAACCGAACCCACAGAAGAAAACCAACCCTGCAGACTTGATTGACTTCTTTGAACCTATCGAACCCAATCCGCAGCCTACAGCACAACCAAGTACTTTCCAGCAACCGTACCAAGCACCGCAGCAACAGCAAGCCATGCCGTTCCAACCAACGGGCTTCCAGCCGCAGCAGACAGGGTTCTATACCCAGCAGACGGATTTCCAGCAACAGCCTCAAGGGGCACCTTTTGGTCAGCCGACCGGCTTTGGAGAACCCTTTCCTCAGCAAAATAATAGCCAATTTGGACCAGCGCAAGTCCCGCAACCACTCCAGTCTGCAACAACCGGGGCTGGATTCGGCGGCTATTCAGCACAGCCGCAGACATATGGATTCCAAACCCACCTTAGCCCCATACCGCAAAGCGGCGTTGCATCATTTTCTCAGCAGCAACAACCCACATCGGGTGCTCAGCAGCAACCGCAACAACAAACAACCAATCCTTTCAGGCAGTCAATGTTGATGAGCACACCAACAGGGACTGCTGTGCCAGCGTCTCCGTTGAGCCGCCAGAACACGAACCCTTTTGCCAGACGCCTATCGACGGTGAATCCACAATTCACTTCAGGTCCTACTGAGTCGACTCCTCAGAGTCCAGCGCAGCAACCGCTTCAGCCTCAACGAACAGGGACCAATCCCTTTGCTCGAAGCTCCTCTGTTCCTCCCCAGCAGAGTCAGGGGCTGCAGCCTCCAGCCGCAGCACCTTTACGACCGAACCCCACTGGAAGCACAAATCCCTTCCGACAGAGCGCCTTTGTGAACCAACAAACCGGCCAGAGCTGGCATGTTGGTGGTCAACAGGGTACAATGGGAGGCCTCGAACAGCTGGAAACATTGCCAGTCTTCCCACGGCCCGGGATGGCCTAGTATAGCAGGTTGTCGACATGCATAGTCACCGAAAGTGAAGTCCAGATGTCTGACCGAGGACATAGCGTGTCTTATCATTTGTTTCTGTGTCTTTATGCGTCCGTCTTTCAGCTGATTACCATATACCTGTATTTCTTGTCCGCCTGTCACTGACTCCTGCATCAAGGCTTCTGGTGTTTGTAACATTGAGCGAGTCCGCAGCGCGGGCGCATTTTCTCGTTAAGACATGCAGCACATAGCAGATAATTGAGGACGATATATATAAGTTGCGTCGGTAGCGTAAAGGTCAGGGTGCGCATGTGGAAAGTCCCGACACATATTTGGTTTGGTATGCACCTAGTATGTTTGGGACGAAAGGGTATCTCTACCTGGACGATATACAATCAGGAGCACATAGTCCCTACGTTCACAATACTCAGAATTCACACCATCCCTAGGTACCTATCAAAATGAACCGAGGGTATTCCTGTCACAATTTCTAACTTTCATCCTATTGGGCCAATTTCAAGGAAGATTTCTCTGGTACGCGAAACGCCAACAGATACCGTCCACTCATTACCAATGATCGCCGGTTTATGCGGGACACCTTTGCCTTGGGTGTTCCAACGGTATTACTCTAGCAGCTGCTTCCAGCGGGTCGCATTAGCGGGTTCTCAACGCCTCTGTTCGGATAAGAGTTGCGGATGGTGGACCGTTATACGGCGATACGACGTCGTCTTACTGTTAGATTGTCCAAGGCGTTCCAGTCTCAACAAATGGTAGGTCGCTGGCCCGTGTCAACTGTCGAGATGGTGGATCAATGAAGCAAGGGAGCAAAGAGGCAAGGACTGTACTTCCGTATTTCGTATGCACTTTCCAGGCCCACACGCAGAACCGAATTTCTTCGTCTGGAATCCGGATACGCTGCAGACAGCCATGATGGCAGTACTGCAGATCGCGAGTGTATGGTCTAAACGGCCCAGGCTCGCTAATACAGTCAGAATTAGATCTTCGGCGAGTGGACGGTAAAGCAGTGTCTACGGAGTATCTATCTTGTATAGAATTCGATAGTGGGATTCTGCGGTCAGATCAACGATCCGTGCAACTGGCTCATGGCCATGCGGAACTTCCAAGTTTTCCACCAGTTGATGCGGCTGGGATGGGGCAATTGACGGCAACGGTGAATGCAGGGATGATGACTTCTGCATCTGGTATACGATAGCGATGGTGAGGCAAATGTCTGTATCCTATTTCAACTTCTTCGTACGGAGTAGACCAGATAAAATATTGAGAGCGGACACAACGCACACTCAAAGCCCAAGGAGTCACGTACCCACAGAGTCGGCTGTGGAATTCGGCTCGAGGCTCCAAGAAGTGCCAAAAAGGTAGATTAAGTCGTCCAAATTATGAGAGGTCATCTGTACACTATGTTGGGAAATTGAGAATGGGACCCTCAGATTCTCTGGTTGTGCACTCTGTAGCTACTATCAAAGTAGTAGACCTCAAATATATATTATGGAGTTTGCTCTAATCGATTCTCAATGCTTGGCTGGGAGATTATTGGGACTCTTGAGTCATGTGTCCAGCACATGAACTGTGTCATAGAGATGAGGTGAGCAAAGCATAGATATCAAACAGTTAACGATTGTACGAGAAGCTAGCAGTATGATACTCTAATATTGTATAGGCTGATCCTTGGCCAGCTGGACCTTTGGAAGGCTCCGATACATCAACCATGCGAGCCGCAAGGGGATTAGAAAAACACATGGTAAATAACCTACAAGATAGGCTACTACGATGAATCGAGGATGTGTCCGATCGAACGCAAACAAAAACATGTGGATTGTGGAGTCGGATTATTTTGACATAAAGCTCGAAGAATGACAGCGCTTGGAGGACTCAAGAACAAGTACTTGTTCGCTCCCAAGGTTAGACTAGATAGAAGGTCCAATGCAGAGTCAATTCAAGAAGGGAAAGTAATAATGAGAAGTGGATGTGTGGCAGATAATTCTGCTCTTCCTTTAGACACTTCACACCTGGTTTATGTGTGTGTAGTACACTTTCATATTTCATACTAACATTATTCACGTCATATTCATAGTATTAATGCCGACATCCGACATCCAGTCGTTTATAATGACTTATCCCCAAAATTCAATACCGGCGCAGGGCTCCACTCGGTCTTCGGCAGCAACAGCATCCGGGATCTAGCCTCGTGTTTTCGACTGTTCTTATCAGAGTCATCACTTTTCTTTCAAGTTCTTCAGGATAGTTTTCTGTGCTACTCTGTAGAAGTCCAGAAGTCTGGACACATGCATTGGAGACCCGCACCATGAATATTTTCAGCCAGAAATTGTTCCATTATCTTTTTGGTTGTTCACAATCGAATCACAACTTCAGTCAAGGGAGAGTAAGCTTGAGCTGGAGAAAAATAAAATAAAATAAAAATAAAAGTGAACGTAGGGAAAAAAAAGTAAAAGAGATAAAATACCAAATTAAAAGTAAAAAAATAAAAAATAAAAACGAGACAGACACAAGAATGACTGACCCCCATCTGCCTGCGTTTACGGGATAATCGCGCTGTCCCCTCCCCCTCTTCTATCTACTCCTCCACCGCCCTAACAAATGACAACTCTTTGCCTTGTTGCATCTTACTGCTACGAGCTTACGACTCCATCGCTGGCTGCTTCCTGCAGTCCTGCTCCTCCCACATATATTATTTCTATTATTCTCACCAATATAGTGCAGGTCAAAAGTCCGCGTCCTAACCCTCTGCCCAGGCCACCATTAGAAAAAAAATGATGGGCTTTTCCTGATAGGGGCAGTGTGCTGACCATTCAGCATTTCCCTTGGCTTTGGGTACCCTGTCCATTTCACCTTGTCGCTATCCAACCCATTTCCTCCAATTTTTGTCCACTCTTGCCAACTCCAGAAACAATGAATAATGCTTATGAAGATCATCAGCAAATACTGTGATTGCTGATTGAAGTCCGATGGATGCCAAGAACTCCAATATCCAGCCAACGGCATGTTCTCCTGCCGGCGGCCACGAGCAGGTCTTACCCATGCTAGGTAAAACAGCTGCTTGGGATTCCACCGCCATTACTACTGCCTCGACTACTTCTGGTGGTACTGTCTTTGATAATTATAATCATCCTCATCATCACCACCAACAGCAACAACCTCAGCTTCTCCATCACCATCCTGCTGCCGTCTCATCGGCTGTGACAACTACTGTTCCTGCTATCGCTCCCTCGTCATCCTCCTTATCACGCAACCCCGACGAATATGCAGCTGCAGCATCGCGTACCGCCCCCTCGGATTCAAACAATCGTCAAGATGCAGGCAAGAGCGCCCCATCAAAGCTTCGCAAGACTCGCAAAACCACCAATGCGTCCAATGGCCGGTCAACGCTGTTCTGGGTCCATACCGACCCGCAGTCGGTCTCAGAAGGAACGCGAGAAGAGACTCTGAAACGCATTCGCTCCCATGTGATGTCAGAGCACAATCGCAAGAAGAGATTGGAGAACACCAAGCGTTACAAGAGCAAGACCTGGAAGCATCTTGCGTTTCAGCCTGTTGAGACCACCGGCTCCAGTTCCTCCAGCACAACCGCGGTGTCAGCGACTGCCCCGAGTTCGGCCTCGCCATCTTCGACATTCGAGCAAAAGATTTCCTCTTCACCCACCATCTCCACCACACAGCATCACCAACAGGCGGATCAGGAACACGATCAAGGACAACCGCAAATCAAAGAAGAGGAGGGACATTTTGAGCTTGTTGTCACGAAGAAGACTGGCAATGTGGACAGCTATAGCGTCGGTGCGCCTTCACAAACTCAAGTGGTCGACCGTGTACCATCACGGTCCTCTCCCCCATGGGATGGATTGGGCCAAGGAGGGAAAGATCCCTTCAATACCTTGCATACGCCTCTCTCGGAGAGGATGTACCGACATCTGCAACACTGTAAGCCAACTTGTCCAAGCTGAAGATGATATTCTTTTCGTTAATAGTGGATTTTAGTTCTGTGCAATCTGACCCGATTGGCGTATCCGTTGCAACGACGATTTGGGCCGCGGTTACAGGCCCATTGGGCAGCGCTGGTCCAACATGATCCGGCTTCGTTACATGCCTGTATCTGTGTAGCTGCGTCTAATGCCGCCTTAGAGTCGGGGGAGTTTCCACTGGTTGATCCCAGCAAAGCGCAGACGAGCCCGTTGATTTTGGACACCTTTCACCATCGTGGAGAGACGATCCGTTTGGTCAACGAGAGCTTATCGGACCCGCTTAAAGCCTCTAGCGATGAACTCATTGCTGCGGTGTCGATCCTACTTACGATCGAGGTATGATATGGCCCATTGTCCCTGCTTTCACGGCCCTGCTGACGCAATAGAAAAAGATTGCGTCAGGGAATCCGGATTACTTGAAAATTCATCTGGCGGGGTTAAGACAGATGGTTGCTATGAGAAACAGCTTTGCTGATGTGCCACCGGACGTCCGCTTTCAAATATCATGGTGAGTCGAGCCGAGCGAAGGTTTTGGGCCCTGACGCGCGTGATTAACCCGAACTAGGACCGACATTCGAGTGGCGTGCATGGCCTTTACAAAGCCGATCTTCCCATTCGTCCGCTACGCTCGTCCCTCTCGGCTTACGCTTATACCCCCTAGTAAAGATCATGCTAGGACTGCATCGCGTTTGATTCAGTTGATTGAGATACCCGGCGTCTTTGGTGATGCCATGTCCAAGACGATATACGACCTGACTGAACTTATTTGGTATGCGGAGTGGATCAAGGGCGATCCAACGTCATCGCAGAGCTTTGACGACGAAACGGAGGATTACTTCAATACAGAAGTGCTCTACGTCGAGTATGCCCTGCATACTGACAGGTACACGGCGACCGGTGAAGCAAAGGGGGACGCAACCATTGAGGGTTGCGTCCGGCTGGCGTGCTTGCTGTTCCACAACACCACCATATGGGAATTCTACCCGCAGATGGGCCCGGTGTTTTCGAAACCGATTATCGGACTTCGAGTCGCACTCGAAACGACGATCCCGGCCGGGTACTTCAACCTGTGTCGGGAACTGTTGATCTGGGTCCTGTTTGTGGGGGCTTGCAGCTCGCGGCTCTTGGCCCGCGAGCACACATTCTTCATGACTGAACTGACCACGGCCGTGAGGAACCAGGGATTCCGCTCCTGGCAGGAACTGCGAGAACTTCTGCTGGGATACTTTTACGTGGATCGCTGCTACCTGACTCCGCTGCGCGAGTTGTGGGACGAGATTCACATTGACGCCGACGCCAGTCGGTTGAACCTGTATTAATATTCAACCGACCCTAATGTATGATACAATAATGAGACATGGTATATACCGCATGATTGACGAATACATTGGCTGGACACATGATCGTCTTCACAAATCTGTAGAATAGCCTCGCACATGTGCACGAGCAGAGACTTGCAGTATTTACCTCACCCCGAAGCGAAACCAAATGTCACCCGACCAAGCGAGAAGCCGACAAAGGGGCCAAGTCCTCCCCTCAGCCGACATCCCGATCGCCTGGCCAGGATCGGGGCCCAAAGGAGGTTATACTATCAATAATATAGCACATCCCGAGTCTAGCAGTCACAGCTAACACGCATGACGCACTTCTCGTTTACTCCCTGCCCATCATTATCGGGTATAACCCAGCCACATCCCAAAATCCGAGTTTGTGCCGCACCGAGAATTTACCGGTATATCTCTCCCATAGTAAGTGTATATACCTCACACGTCCTCCATAAGGTAACTCCAGCAGCATTTTTATTGCATCGTAGCAAACATCCACAACGACTAAAAGTCTGAAGTCCTCTCACTATTATTATAGCAAATCAAGAATCCCCTTATCTTAGGTATGCCAGCGCCAGCGACAATAAAATCTATCCAAAACCACAGAGCGGCAGACGTTTCGAGTCAGACACCCAAATCCGAGAAATCACCGAGCTACTGAGTGCTGACCCACCTGACCAACCCCCTACTGCCACCGAAGAAAGAAAATTGCCTCGAAGTAGGCTACATATAGATTGCAGTGCCCAGTTTCAGTCCCAGCCCCGGTTTCTCTGGTTGTTCTTGCCTTTACTGTTGTGCTGCTGCTGCTGCTGCGAGCCCGTCAATGCGCTCCACTGCTGGGACGTGACTGAATTCGGTTACTGATTGTTCATACTGAAGCATACTAACCTGGTATACTAACGTCAGCTACTAGGGTTTGCTCTGTGTTGGCGGTAGGTTTGCTTACGAGCTCTTATCTATGAGATTATTTGGCTGACGTTTGTTTCTAGGGGTGTGGTTCAGTTGATTACACTGCTGAGGTGGTTTGTTGCACGTTGGGACTATGCTGCACGTTGTTGACAGCTACCAGCATTGCCAATGCTCTTTAGCTGATGCTAAGGGGTGTGTATTGGTTACTGATATGGCCTGGGCCTATTGCTCGACTGCAGTGACTCATAAGGGTGCAGACCGGCGCGAAAAACTCTAGTGATATACTACGATACAGTGGACAGTATTATCGTCAACATTTCATTATCAAAGGCCAACTAAATACAGACTGCCCCCGTCCATTGTCAAGACGACAGGCACCATCATTATCCAATCCTGGACGCATTATTTATACCAACGGTCGGAACCAACAGCAAGGAAAAGGAAACACAATATTAAACATGTCCACAAGACCATCTATATCTGCTGCGGATTCAGAGGTCTCGCTTGCTTAATCCCAGGGACTGACCAAGCTCAGACATGAACTAATCAAACAGCAATGATCTTACGAGAATGGGTATCTGAAGCATTAAAAGTCGGGATCGTGCCGTATTGCTGATCCCTCAATCACGCACAGAGACTGATGCAATAGGCGCAACAGATACAGACTCCCCTTGGGAGACTGCAGCCTCTTCAATATACGGTCTCGCTTAGACGGTCTCACGCTCGGTCTTGGTTCTCCGGGCCTGTCCGGTAGGAGACCAGGGGAAGTGGGCAACGGGAAGGATGAAGAAGCTGTTGCTGCTGTCGGCAATACCGGCCAGAGCGTTGTACCAGGCAGTGAAGGCTGCCATAAGACCAAAGAAACCACCGGCCTTGATGACGGGAGGGTTGGGCTTGCCATGGCTGTCGCGCTGGATGTAGCCGATACCGAGCAGGAGGAAGGCGAGATCGAGGAAGAAGAACAGCAGGAAGAAAGCCACAGTGGATCTCAGGGTGCAGAACAGCAGGATGGTGGTGAAGATGAACCAGCCCTTCAGACGGTTAGCTGCGGTCGCCGACAAAGGACAGAAACCGACTCAGAAGAACTCACCATCAGGAACAGACCGAAGGAGTTGTCAAACATGGAGGTGCTACCCTTGTCGGCAGTGACAAGAGCCGACTCGATGTTGAAACCACCGGGGGTCAAGACAATAGCGAAGGAGATCCAGAAACCACCATAAGAGGACAGAGCAGTGGCACCAAAAGTGTTACCGATAGCCATTTCCCTGAGAATCATGTGAGCGGCCGCGACAACAAGATATGATCAAGGAGCTCGAGCTCCAACGAAGACGGAGAAACATACCACATGCCGGCAAGCAACTGAACGAGACCACCATAACCGAAAGCCAGAGCGACGACAATGTTGGGAGCGGTGATGTCGCGAGCACCCATGTTGATACAGCTCAGCACGAACGTGGTGAGGGCGAAAGCACACAGACCCAGAGGAGCAGGGTTGGCAAACTTGCGCTTCTCAACCGACTTGTACAGACCGGGCTGGAACTCTCCTCCGAAGGGAGGGAGGTTGTACTCGGTAGGATTGACCTTGGCCAGAGGACCATAGCCAAAGCGAGCGGCGGCCTTGGCCACTTCGTGTTCCTCGTGGGTCATCTGCGAGGTGAGCTGCGGAGCATTGGCATTCTCAGGAGTGCCATTGATGGTGTTATCCGGACCGACGTCCTTCTCAAGAGCTGTATTGTGCTCGACGGACATGGTGCTTTACAAAAAACTGTCAGACGATCGCAGCTAATTGAAATAAAAGTGGAATCCAGCTAGCTGGAAGAATGGTGGATTATAAAAAGGTAGGTGGAAGGGGAGAGAGACCACACAGCACTGCTGGTTGGGAATTTGAGAAGGCAAAATAGAAGCACAGCTATCGACGACAAAGCAAAAAGATCCAAAGGATGAAAGGGAAAAGAAGACGAGGAGGAGAGATATATGCTGGATATGATCCCGGAGGGAACTCTCTCTTTTTTTTTTTCCGCCTCTCTTCAGAAAAAAAGAAAAAATAAATAAAATAAAATAAGATAGAAAAAAAGAAAAAATGGAAAAAAGGAAAAATATCAATGAAAATAATATCGAGAGAGGCCAGACCAGAGAGGCACGACGACAACAACAAATGACACGGACCAAAAGGTGCAGGGGTAGGACAAACAGAACAGCTTACCTGAATCGGGATGAAGGGCCGTTAGTATGGATTTAGTTGAGGCTAGTCTTGGACGGAGCAGTGAGGAAGAGGGACCAGCGCAAAAAAACCAACTAGTTTGATAGTCTCGTAAGTCGTAGCTCGTAAGCAGTCTTCCTAGACTATTATATTCAAACTAGATAGATAGTTTGCTGTGGAAAGGATGCGATCCTGGTGGATGAGCACTAACTTTAAGTACTCCGCCCATCGACCAAGGGAATGTGGAGACTGGAACAGAGTGACTGGAAGGATGAATGGGGTGGATGGATGAATGGAAGGAGAGAGAATGGAACTGGAATGGGACCAAAGAACTACGGCTCTTGTTTTGACGGAAGACGGGGAAATTGGCTCTTACTGAATTCTCAAGTCTTGGTTTGGAGTAGGGTGATGGGGAGCTAGTACTGGGTAAGTAGTTGTTGTGGAGATGATGACCACTACCCAAGATGAAGTCGATAATTGTCACAATTATGCCGAGAAAAAAAAAGGCACGATTGTGCAAAGAGTCTGAATTCCCTCTTTTTCTTCCGAGGGAAGGAAGTAAAGCGGGGAGGAGATTGACGTGGAGTCTTGGAGACTGAGAGCAAGTCAATCAAACATTCAAACAATATTAGCCTAGCAATCTAGAACAAATGGGGAGACGGAAAACTCTCAAGGATTCCTGGGTAAAAGGAAGTTTTTCTTGACTCAGCATCCGTTGCGTTGATTGGTTCGAAAGAAACTCACTGGTTCGAGTTCATATTTCTAAGGTACAGTACTATTTGAAATCCAAGACCCGGGGATCAACTACAGAAGGGAGTGGAGAGGAATAATCTCCGGGGAAAAGAGGCAAATCTGAGAGATCATCGGGGGGAGTAATAATAATAACACCACAGATGACAGAGTAGTACTGACAAGAAACAGTTATTTCATTCTCTTGTTTACCCTACTTACCTCTACGAGGTTACTTCTGATGACACTGACTCTGGTGTCCTGACTTTGACGGACTTCTACCAGCACGCATTCGGACTTGCACCTACCTTAGATAGACAGTACGGAGTGGTATCCTGTCAGAATGTTGACAACGTGACAAGACAACTTAATAATCCTACCTTACTTGGAGTCTGGTCTTTTGTCCGCACGCGGCAAGGCTTTTGTGCCGGGGATTCCGTCATTGATCTTCCACCTTCGTTTTATGTCACTTTCTCCCCTTACTCGTCTTGCTAATTTCAGGTTCTCAATTAGGTTCGCATTGTAATAAATTTTGTTCTCAGTCAATATTAATTAATGAACCCATCTCGGTGAGTATTGATGAAACAAAATTGAAACCCACGCGAGGAGCTTTCTCGCAGCTGACTGTAGAACACGGTTAATGGGGAAACTGTGATGCTCATGGGCCGATTTGGGCAGGTAGACTGCCGATCTATCCATGATAATACTACTAAACTGTGGTCTCCATTTCTGGTGTACATCATCCCCACTAATCTACCTCGTCCTGTACTCTGTGGTCTCACTTGGCCTGTCCTACATACGAGCTCGTGCTTCTTAGTCTACTACAGCAGCCGGTGGGATTGGAACATCACCCAGTAACCCAGCTGGAGAGCTTGAAGTCCGACAAGACGATGGTAAAGTAAAGTAGTCACTTATTCCGGCGACGGAGACGGAGGACGGAGAAAGCCGTACAATACCAGATACAGCTTAGTAGTTTGGGCCTTCTCTTCGACAGCTTGACAAGCAAACATCATCTCTTAATGAGGATTGATTGTTGGGTTGCGCACCCATTTTGCCAAGACCTCTTACAAGACACCTTTTAGTGTTGATTTGTGGAATACGGATCGCCCCGATGACACAGCTTTCCTGCAGCTCATATCCTTCTACGCCATAGCTTGTATGGAGTATTTAACTGCACTTTGTAGTAATGAGAGAGAACAGTGGATAATCTTCCTCATGATCGACCGGAAGATCCTACCCACAGGCTACTACATACTCAGAAAATCAAACTAGAAAGTACTCTGTACAAACAGAGATATCGAGAAAAAGCAAGGAAAAAAAAGCAGAGTTAATCCTCCCCGGTGAGTAAGCATACAAAGGTACAACCTCATCATGGAACTATTGTCGAGCTTTCCCCGGTGGAGAAAAAACGCACCAATGATGGACGCGGCTTGGCCAGTATGCTTGTCACACAGGCACGCTTAAGGTAACCGTAGGTAGTCTGGAACTGAGCTGGCCCCGTTTCAGAGAATTCCATTAGTGATCACCAGAGCCAAACACGTCTAGAGACACGAACTTTATCCACTTAGGCTACTTGGACTAGAAGTTCCCTCTCAAGTCTCAACTCCGCCTCTCACTAATATTATTGCGCACCTCGGTCTGTGGATGTTCTGCCGTCTTCCCGCCCGTCATTTCCTTCTTGGGTAATTCATCAGCGGCTGAAGTCTGAGGGGCCAACCTGTCTATGGTATTATCAGTGACGAATAGCTTGACAAGGTTGCTGCCAGCGCTTCAGATATCACGGGGTGGACTTGCTCGTCTTACCGTTCTTACTACAATCTCTCATGTATTTCGTATGGGTCACTAAGAATCAAAGTACAGGGTAAGAGCAGTTGACACTGACATTATGGACAAGATCATCAAAGGCTTAATCAAAGTACCCGTCCTAAAGCCACCTATGGAGCACAACTGCCGCCAGTCATCACCACAACAAGAAATGACGGGTCCCATCAGTATTGTCATTCCCTCGGCCATGGCCGATCGGACGTTTAACCAGCAAGTGTCTCTGTCATGCCACCTGGGTGGTTGGCTAACTAACAAGCATGATGTAGTTATAACTATCTATTCAAGACATTACCCAAGTCCAGATTGTTCTAACCCCAATAATTCCTAACCAAACCCTGGAGCGCAGACTACGAACTAATCACCCAATATTAACAGCATATGATTGTGGATAGAACTGAATACGCACTGGCAGGGTTCGTGAGACCAGCAAATTAACTCCTGTAAGGTGCAAGTCTGCGACAAGCCCCTGCATCGTGCATACGCCGTCGCCTACAGAAAAATGGAGTCGATGGGCCTCGCCTACGCAGTTAGCGGGACAACCAGCACGGAGACTCGATGGGAGATTACCTCTGTTTGTTTGGTTGTCTCAGATTCAGCGGAATCCGAAGATATATCTCGATTTCTCGACAAGCTTTCTCAACTCCTGATCTCAGAGTCAAGAGGTCCTAGACCTTAGACTCGACAGGATTATGAAGTTCTTTGAGACAAGGGGAAGATTACCCCGTAGCTATCGTCTCTTTGGGTGCAGAGTACTGGAGAGCACGTAATGGAAGTCTTGCGTTGGGAGCGCCGGATTATTTTCCATATTTACTGGCAAGTCGTGCCACGTTCACAGCAGGCGCCAGTCATACGGCTGTGGCTTTAAAATTAGACTAATAGCTATTTTTATTAGCGCTGCGTGCTTAGGCGGGTGGTCGTTTGTGGTGGAATTTGGGCGTGAGATGGTGCGCTGTTGAGATTTCTTCGGTCTGCTAAGCTTAGGGGCGTGCTTGGATAATTTATCGTTGATTTTTATTGTGGCGTGGCCTAGCAATATTAATGATGTGGACTTTTATTGTTGTACTACTTTTTGTACGGAGTAGATAGGTGTTTATTCCATATCTAGTGAGGTTGTATTTAGGCTGTTGTCCTTGCTTCCTTCTGTTTGTTTAATGAAGCAGAGGAGAGGCGAGACTTGTCTCAAGCTCCTTTCAAAGTCAATCTCGATAAACTTCTGGATGCTGAAACTTCAAATTGCGGTCTCGGAGACCACGCTTTCATTCACTCTGCTTTTGACAACTGCTTACCTTGGGAGTGTTGGCGTGCTGCCAAGTCCTGGGCTTGATTCCCCTTTCTAAGTGGTGTACACAAGTTACACTACCATGAGAGCCCAGGCTGGTGCTGACTGGATCGCTAATTGGCCCATACAAGTGCCTAAAATTGAGTGCTCTTCTCGTTCTGGGCAAACCGATTCTTGACATCAATGTACTCAGTTCTGTATACTTTGAATTTCAAGATGATGTCAGTTTGGCTTTGACTTTTGCCCTACTCGAATCTTGGTGATATCGAACATCCAAGGAACAGTGGCTGGCATATCTGCTAGTGACAATCTCTCCAAACCTTATCCCGGACGGTGAACCAAAGGATCAAAAGACCAATGGCATTATTCTCGCTTACAATGGCCATAGCGAAGTCATGAGAAAGGGGATCGCCGATCAGCCTCAATCGGAATACCAACTAACTGATGTGATCTTTCCTACTTTGACAAAGACGCCAGGAATGATTATTGCCTGATGTCCGCTATCCAAGACAACGCAGATACTTTGTGGCTGGGGTGTCATTTCAATAATTTTGCTCTGAGCCTGAGAAACTCTCTCGGTCCGTGCAAGGCCACGAGACAGCCACGTTTTCTTGCTTGGCAGCCGCTCTCTTGGGACTAGCATTGCGGCCTATGGAGTATACTCTTGGACTGGCTGAGCGTCAAACCTCTTCGAGCCGGCTTCATGCCATGTCAAAAGCCGAGACTACTGGATAACCCCGGATACAACTGGGGTCCGGGGATAGTACAATAATTAGGACCTGCTCCAAAAAGATTCCGTTTATTGCAGGTCGATGAGGTTTTCCCGGTCCAGACTCGGTTACCCTTCGGTTCGGCGGAGCGGAAGTCACTGAGGACTGGGAGGAGTCACTCAGGGCCCAACCAGAAGGCGCGGGCCTTTGAATTATGCCAGTTTTATGGATTCAGAGATGCTCTCGGGCTCCACTCAGGACTCTTACTTTTGTTTTCTGGCTAAGTCTGAACTCTGGGCTTTTGTCTTGAGAGCTCGCGGCCTGGTGCTAGCAGCGTCAACATCAGCAACTCACAGCTTGGTTCCAGGTGGGGAATACGAACCAGTCAAAAAAAGACGGGGTGCTGCGGTAGCTGCTGTTATCAGAATGTGTCTGTTCTTGGATCTTTAGAGTACTATCTCCACTGTACGAATTACGAATAACCGATTCTCGTTGAGAATGGACAGAGAGGCAGAGTATAAGCGGGGTCGACGACGCAGTTGTCTGGAGAACCACCTGGAGAAGCGGAAGTTGGCGGATCCTCACAACATCAGACTTGGAGCATGACCTAGTCCTTGCTGCTCGGCATCTTTCTATATGTCAGCATCTATCGCGCGACCTGTATATCTTGTTGGGGTAGATGCCGGTCAAATGACCTCTGTAGCGCTGTAGATCCCCGTCTCGCTTTCCCGTCGTTCAAAGCGATGATGTATCTCGAGGTCGATCAACGATTGATACTGAGCTGATGATCGACGTTCAAAGAAAATAGGAAGATCAAGATATCTCTCTAAAGTCGCCGTTTCGGTGAAAGTTACCAGAGAAAAGAAGCGGTCAGTCGCTCAATCACGATCCGGACTGGGTGGTAGAAACTATCGAAATCATGTTGGGTTTATCTTGAGAATCTTACTTGACTTCAATAGTTAGACAATAGCGCACTTTGCTAGGTGGCGCCCGTCTTATGGAATTGTCGCTTCGTCTCAACAGACCTTGGGACAGTCACCGCTCATATCGTCTTCGATTAGCTGAGCGTACTATAAGGAGATGGGCAGTTACCTAGGTGAGAAGCCTTTATGGTGTGGTCCAAAATTCTCTCATGAGATGAATTATGATGTTCTCATACACAACCGATCGAGGAGCATGTTCAATGGCATACCTTGTCAATGGTGTCGATTGCTGATGCGAACTAACCTGAGATATCTTTGTGGCACTAATGGCCCCTTGATCAGAGTGTTTCCCTGCACAGAAGGGGAGGGTGGATCATAGAGCTTTCTGACCAAGTTTCTCATCGGAGAGCGTTTGACCCGTCTCAAGCGCATTTTCTGCTATGAGTGACAACTCACTATCCTGATAATGCACGTCCTATCCTATCATGGCTACGGCAACCTCTCTCCGCGTGCGGGGATCGATATTGACTCTATCAGTGATATCTCCCGTGCGATGGAGAGGATTACCACCTGCTTCTTTCGGTCAGATCGCCAGAATTGGAGTGTCTACCCAGCATACTCTTCTCCGGGTTAGCATAGTCTCTGTCGCTTACGCGACATAAACTCTTTCTCGAGGAAGTTCGATTGGACCAAGTCCTTGTCAGTTGAAGAAGGTTGTGTCGACATGTCCATTGCGATTGCGACTGCACTCTCACCTATCAGACTCTAATCATCCATTTACGGAAGGTCATTGATGTGCGAGACATTCTATCCGCGACCTCGCTGATAGCATAGGCATCGCAAATGTATTTATAAGAAGAGTAGCAATGCTATCATGTCAAGCCCTTTCTTCAGGACTTTGGCTACAACAATAGTGCTTTGCGCACAGTACCTGAAACAGGTGACTTGAGCATGGATATCGAAGCAAAGAAGTTCGGCCCTGCAGCTTCGACTGAGGCAGACGCAGCCTTAAGTTTCCTTGCCTCAGAAGGAACGGCGGCACGTTCCGAGATCGATGAAAAGAAGGTCGTT
Organism: Aspergillus udagawae; assembly: GCF_001078395.1. Taxonomy (NCBI): domain Eukaryota; kingdom Fungi; phylum Ascomycota; class Eurotiomycetes; order Eurotiales; family Aspergillaceae; genus Aspergillus; species Aspergillus udagawae. The sequence continues at coordinate 1,570,774 of NW_025091264.1, read as the reverse complement.
CGTAAGATTGATTGGATGATCGTCCCACTTATGTGGTCAAATTATTTTCTCCAGTATCAGGACAAGATTTCTAAGTAAGACCTCACGGGCGGGCTTGATTTCTGCAGTGACTTACGCTACCTCAGTCAATTATGCCTCCGGCATGGGCTTGCTCAAGGATACGGGCATGCAGATAGACCAGTTCTCGAAGCTGGCCTTAGCATTTTACGTCTCTTACCTATCCTTCGAGTTTCCAACGGGATATCTCATGCAACGTTTGCCTATCGCAAAATACCTTGGGCTGAATGGTCTGAGCTCTCGTCAGTAGCCATGTTGTGCAGTGCTTACGGGATGTAGTGACCCTAGGGGGACTCCTGACTACCTTGAACTGTGCTGCGCAGAATTATGCTGGGCTCATGGATGTTTGGAAAGCGCAGTTGCTCCGGCGTATGTTGCCCACTCCTGCAATCCAATGTCCGAAAACATTCTGACAGGTACCAGACTGATCTTGATTACTTCCATGTGGTACAAGAGGAACGCGAAGGTGTACCTCTCATGGGTGAGGATGTTGCTGACCTTTCGCAGAACAGCCTCTGAAGACGAGCCAGACCACATACCGGCAAAGATTGCCATTGTGGCGACGGTCTCGGTAGCAATCGTTCTCTCCGTCCTGTTGAAGTCCTACTATATGTATCAGAATCGGCGTCGCGACATGAAGGGCGAGGGACAGCGTCCGGTGAACTCTGAATTTTTAGATCTGACTGACAGGGAGAATCCGAATTTCAGGGTGAGTCTGCCTCGTCTGCGGTACAGCATGGTTCCGACGGCTGCGACTACAGTACAAACATTGAGAAACTCAACAATCCATCATTATTGAAGGTTGATTCTATAGTCTATATACACGATATACGATATGCAATGCAGTGGTATCTTTCTAATGGACCGATAAGCAAAGGAAAAGGGAAACACACGACATCAAATTCAAGCCGCAACTTGCGTGGCCTTGAACTCCACGCTGGGCTCGTAGTCAATGTAACCCTTAGGATCCTTGGGCAAATAGAAGAACTCTCTCTCGTACGGCCGAAGAGGGATACCGGCCTTGATCTTGAAAGGCAGGTCCGGGTTCGACGTCCAGGGACGACCAATACCAACCACCACGTCGTAATCCTTGTAGTGCGAGTCGACCGCCTCGCGGGCGGAATCAGCCTTGTAGCCACCCGCAATAATCACAGGACTAGCACGGCCATACGCCTCGAGGAAGAAATCCAGCTGATCCGTCGACTCGGTATCCGCGTTGCCGGAAATCCGCGACTCGACGATATGCACATACGCCAGCTTCAACTCAGCCGTCTTCCGCGCCAGGTAGCTGAACTGCGGGATCGGGTCCGCCATCCGCATCCCCTGGAAGCTACTCCACGGGCTGAACCGAATGCCCGTGCGGTCCGCACCAACAGCCTCCACAACAGCGCGGGTGACCTCGAGCGCAAAGCGCGCGCGCTTCTCGACACTCCCGCCCCACGCATCCGTGCGCTTGTTCGCCGTGTCCTGTGTGAACTGGTCGATAAGGTACCCGTTGGCGCCGTGGATCTCGACGCCGTCAAAGCCAGCGGCGATGGCGTTGCGCGCCGCCTGCGCATAGTCCGCAATCAGCGCATAGATTTCCTCCTCGGTGAGGGCGCGCGGCGCAGGCGCCTTGTCGTCCGTGGGGACGTCGCTGCTAGACACGAGGTCGAACCCGCCTTCTCTCTTGAGGACTTCCGGGCTCGCAACCCGGCCCAGACCCCATAGCTGCATGTAGATGTACGAGCCCTTGGCGTGCACGGCGTCGGTCACCTGGCGCCACTGCGCGATCTGCGCCTCGCTCCAGATCCCCGGGACGTTGGCGTAGCCGCCGGCGCGCGGCGAGACGAGCGTGGCTTCGGTTATGAGGAGGGTGCCAGGGACGACGGCGCGTTGCTCATAGTGCTCCTTGACCATGGGGAGGGGGACGTGGTCGTCGTCCACGCGGAATCGGGTCATGGGGGCCATGGCCAGGCGGTGGCCCAGCTGCATGCGCCCGACTTGCACGGGGGAGAAGAGCTTCGACATGGTGGGTTTCTTGGGGATTTTGCGGTCTAGAAATCACTCGAGACGTGATAATAGCACAACTATACTCTGTAGGGTATTAATTGGAACGAGGCAATACGGGGAGGGAGGCCGTCGGCTTTTATCCTACAATCTCTGGAGAGCATTGTCTTAAAAAACGACACTATACGTATTGTAGACTGCTTGATTTCAAATCACATCCGATTCCCGAGGATTGGAAATCCAGTGGGGCAACTGAAAGTCAGCGAGGGCAGCTCCATAATGAGGAAAGGGGACAGTAGATGCAGATAAGGGAACAAACAATACTTGCATAAGCATTCGCAGACATTCGGAAGTTGATTGGCCGTTGCAAATTTTGCTGACAAACTCTTCGGACAAATTTCATCGGGAGTTGATCCGGTCGGGACAAGTTGGTTCCTGAGGCGAAAAAAGATAATGGATGCTTGTTAGAGTGGCGGGCTCAGTTCCTGCCTCAGGCAGCCAGGAATCTATCCGACGAGGGAAGAGATACAGAGTGTCCTACAATGCTACAATAGTTGAAGGCTGTGCGTTAGTAACGCTGCTACATTCAGTCTGGACTAAACAGAAGCAGGGTGAGAGTGTACTCCGGTGTATATCAGGTCAACATGCGGTATGCAAATCAAATGGTCTGTTCGCCTAGTAACCACACCGAGGAGTATCCTGATACACACAATCCAGAAAGTCACCAAAGGGTATTGAGCGTCATAGTATCAGCAAACATGAATAAATACATTGTCAGCTCTCCAGCTTGCGAGCTGTAGCTTCTAATTGTGCATTGAAGCTTTTGATCTGGTCCAAGAGACCACCTTGAGCTCCGGGAGCGGTTGAGCTCACTGCTTCTGCAACGCTACGGAGCATAAACTCTAGCCCAACTGTAGGGGAAGCATCAGCCGATTCCGTGTCGTCAGCATCGGCGGAAGCACGAGTTTGACTTCGTTCGACCGCAAGCTCGAGACTATGCAAGGAATTATTGATCGAGATGCGGGCCTGCGAAACATTAGATACCAATCACACGCACATCAAAGACGTAGTTATAGACTGGGGCGCATAACTAACCATTCTCGCACTTTCCTCCTCCGCGTGTTTTCCGCGTACTGCATCCATTCGTAAAGCAACCGCCTCTCTCTCTTTGCGGACTTGGTACAGCCGGCCCCGCAAGTCCATCATCTCCCGCTTTGCTTTCTTCAGCTGGACGCCGAGAACAAAGTTACTATCCAGCATCTCGCTCAACTCAAACAGTCGACCCTCAAGTTCTGTTTCGTAAGCCTCGACAGCTTTCTTCTTGCGGGTCCATTCCGCACGTCGTGCGGGATTGGTCTCATTGGCTATGCCGTTCTTCAGAGTAGCGAGGGTCTTCTCCAGTGTCTCTCGGCAAATCTGGCTCAGTACATCGGCTGGGTTGACGCCCCCTCTTTTAGGGAGCTTAGTCTTCCCCTTGGTGGCCAGTTCATCAGCCGATTCTCCATCCTCGACTGGTGACTCCGGACCAGAAGCTCTTGGTGCCAGCGAAGCGACGTTCACCAGGCGGTGGACGGTCACAGGTACAGTTTCACCACGAGGTTGTCTAGTCCGCTTCCTCGTAGGTTTTGGATCCCCCTCTTCAACCTCTTGCTGTGTGTCTTGTCTTTCTTCAGGCTGCGTTGCTGTGTTGTCATCCCTTCTCGATGCTAACGACGGTCTCCCACGACGTTTTTTGGGTCGGGAAGAAGACGCCTGGGCTGTTGGCGATTTTGCTCTGTTTACGATCTTGGGTTCGGGCTCGGCCTCAGGCTGAGGCTCAGGCTCAGACTCTGGATTTCGCTCCCTGCCTGGCTGTGGTTGCTCCTCTTGCTGAATTCTCTTACCCGACTCATCAGATTTTTCTTGCTCAGTCTCCACATGCCGGGCCTTGTCAGCGCGTCCAGCGCGCTTGCCCTTCTTCTTTTGGTTTTGTTTCTGCAAAACTGACTGCTGAACATCCTGGCCCCTTGCTGCAGTGTCGTCGCCGTCCGTCTCAGGTTGTGCCGCGTCCCGCCCGTGGGCTAAGTTGCTATTGGTGACAACGTTCCCGGTAGGATCACTCGACGTGCTTCGGGCGCTCCTTGTACTCCTGGCTGGAAGTCTCTTGCTCGGATCATCTGGAGCCGCCGTTATCTCCAGCGTGTCACCTCCTCTCCGGCCTGAGCCTTCACCAATAGCAGAACGCGTTCGGCTAGATGCCGATGGTCTGCCCCTTGCGCGCTTCTGGCGCTGAGGCTGTAACTTCTTCATTTCAGTACCGACGTGCTGCTCATTTGGTGCCTCTGGGGCTCGCGTAGGCTGCTGTGTGTCTTCATGGGCTTTGGCTGGTTCTGGTACCGCTCGCTCTTCCACCACCTGCTCCGCGACAACTTCTTGCGGCATCACCGAAGCTTCTGGTGGATAGCGATCGTGGGTATCCGACTCTTGTCTGCTGCGCTCGGAGTCCATGGTATCCAGAGGAGGTGAATTCGAGCCGTTCTGTAGTAGTAGACCACTTCGCATCACCGTAGCCTCTTCCGCTGCCCCACGACCCTCGGGGTTCTCACCCGCCTTTGTCAGGTCATCGATCAGGCTGTTTGATGTTGACGGAACGGCCGGTACGGGCGAGTCTTCGGATATTTGTTCGGCGCTTGTGGTAGGTGCCGCAGCCTGTGGTCCATCACGAATGCCTTCTTCTGCGCTCCTCGTCATGCTGTCCGGCTGGGGCTGTGCTAAACTCGTCTCCTGGGCTGGAACGTCTAAACTCGCCGATGTCTGGGTAACCTTGCTGGGAGATTCTTAAATATCACATTGTCAGATACTGTAGTCAAGTCATTAGGGACTCCTCAGGAACCTACCAATTTTTCTCCTTTTGCTGCTACGCCCAAGTTCTAACTCCCCATCCGAGGGTATGTCGAACATCGACGGTCGTTCGGGGAGGCCATTGCGCGCACTTCCTGGTGTCCGCTGGCTAGAACCTAGATTTCGAGATGAAGGTGTCCGTGCTGGTGATGGCCGCGACGATGTGATTTCTCCTGGGGCTGATGTTGTTTGTGGAGAACCAGCTGGTTCGGTGGCAGTGACAGTCGCGGCGGGTTGCGACGCGGGTTCCGACGTGGACTCTGCGAGTGCCGAAGCAAGTCCAAATGAGAATCCGAAATCAATCGCTTTCGTTTTGCGCGTCCTGTCATATGAATCGCGCGGTTAGCATTATACTCTCTAGATCAATCGGAAGGCGAGTCGGATAAAGTGGTGCGCGTACGCTGCTCCGCGCTGCCGCATTTGCAGCCGCTCCTCTCGATCTGTCGCAATTGCATTAGTCTATCACTTGATATAACAGAAATTGAAAACATACTAGAATTCATGGCGGAGAAGCGGCGCTATTCAACGCGCGAATCGACGCGATATGATTGTAAATGAAGCTCAAGCTCGAGCTTTGTTGTTGTATGTAGAGCAGCTGGATGGAACTACTGAGGGAGGGACTACATTGACCCAAAACGGTTTGGCGGGGAACAGAGGGAGGCCCAAATCATCAGCTTCGTTTCCACATCTCCGCAGTCCTGTCGGATATCTTTCGCCAGAGCTCAGCTATTTTCAGTTGTCTTTTTCTCTATTGTATAAAATTCGCACCCACTGGCGATATCAAGGAAAGATGGGTTGGTTCTGGGGCAGTTCGAACCAAGATGATCCTGTCAAGAAGCTTGACCCGGGCCTCAGAGAGTACCTTGAAAATGAAGCTCCAGCAAAATACGTGCCTACGACATCGATTCCTTCAACGCAAGAACCTTCAAAGACGTTAGATCCTCAATCCCAAGCACCAAAGCCAAACGAGTCTACCCAAACTGGCGAGCCCTCGCAACCCTCCGTTCCCTCCGCTTCACTTTACCCTGATGGCCGGTATGCTCATCTGTGGAAAACTTACAAGCCTCCTCAGGAAGAGGGCGGATCAGTAACCAAGGGCGCGGAAAGGGTGATTGAGAAGTACAAGAAGCATAATGACACCGTGCACCGGGCAGCCATGGAAAATTGCGCATTGGAGCATGAAGCCTTGACGTTGTGTTTCCAGACGGGTAATTGGCAGAAGCGACTGCAGGCTCGTGCGACTTCCTGCTCCGAGGAAAACGCAACTTTCTCTCGTTGTTTCACCACTCAATCCGTAAGTATCGGAATTACTACTCCAGAACTTTTTGTGGGCGGTGTATGCTAATACCGGCTCAGAAATTCCTGCAGGCATTAGGCTACGCCGCCTCATTCGATTGGGACGAGGAGAAGGAAGAACGAATTCAAATGCATGCGGACAAACTCTACCACCAGATGTTGGATTATGAAAAGCGAGTCGCGGAGTGTCGGGCGGCTGGTCAGGAACCACCGCCTCTCCGATCGCTCTTTAACCCGCAGGCGAAGCAACCGCAACTCAAATCCAACGATACCCCGGGTAGTCTTGAGGTCCCCGGAGTTGAGCAGATTCCGCCCGGGTTCAAACCATCGAAGCCATTGGAGCAACTTACACCCCATGAGAGGGAATTGGAGATTCGGGCACACAACGCGCAGATCGAACAACAGAAGATGTATGTGCAAGAGGCCAGTCCGTTCATGAAGACACAGGAGGATGCACGTTCGAAACGGCGCGAGAAGGCTGTTAGTTGGTTCGGAGAGACGATTGGTAAATGGGTTACATGATCAAGATCTTCGACGGGTTTCCTCTCTTTCTTTGTATTATTACTCTTGCATCGTTGAAGCTGTCTCTGTGGAAAGGTGTAGCATTACGGTTTCGGAAGCGAGTGTTTGGCGTTCAACATGGGATGGAATGAATGAATTATTTTGTTACTTCTCTAGCAAACAAGCTCTATTTATTAGTAGTATTTACCTGATGATGAAGGTGACATCTTTCGAAGATTTAAAAGCACTGCATGGTATCATGTATAGTACAGTAGACCCCTTGGTATATATATGGAGCGATGGAGGCTGATTATCGTGTATCGCGACACTAATTATGGCATCAGAAATATTAAGTCGAAGGTCCTAACAGGGGCTAATATTAGCAGAATCTCGGCTGCAAATCTACCTATGCATTCATGTAAAGCAAAGCCCGATTTGGTTAAAATGGAAGATGTGCTGCGATTCGCCGAGCGCGTTGGCGTGAGACACGAGGAAGCGACACGGGCAATCGGCGAACAAACCATCATCAACCGACGACATCACCACTCGTCGACAGCTGCCATTGTGTTCGACCTCATTTGCATTATTGGATGATTTCGGATCCGCTATTGTCCTTCCAGTCTCCCGTTCTCATAAACATTTACTGGCTATCGAATTTGTTCTATAACATCTCGCTCCTCAATAAACGGAACGTCTAATTATTGTTCCACGTTCTCCGCAGTAGCTGCTACTGTAACTTTACTAACTACACGCACCCTTACGGATTTCCAGCTCTGAAAGATACCCATCTTGACACGATTTCGACGTTGTGAACTACCCTATTACGATATCTACCCTTCCTGATCACATTGACACAGACGTTCTGGGGCATTGAGCTTTTGTGCTCACCATGAAGGCTACGCCATTGCTCATCGCGTGGCACAACGACAATGCCCCAATCTACTCGGTTCACTTCGACCCCAATGGTAAAGGGCGCCTTGCTACAGCTGGAAAGTACGTCTAGGTGACCTCCTCAATATATCTGTCAAGGCGCTGCTAATATTTCACGTCTATCTTAGTGATAACAATGTCCGAGTATGCCTCCAACCACCTTCCTCTCCTCCCTCCCTCTCTCGCTCCCTTCGTGTCTCTGACCTTGAATCACTAGCTATGGAAAGTCGAGTCTACAGGTGAAGATCGAAAGGTGACCTATCTAAGCACACTTGTGAAGCACACACAAGCTGTCAATGTGGTCCGTTTCAGTCCGAAAGGTATATACGCTAGGTGTTCTATAATGAGATAACACTCTTCTGATGTGATGCTCTAGGCGAGATGCTGGCATCTGCAGGAGACGACGGCAACGTTCTTCTCTGGGTCCCGTCAGAACTGCAGACCCAGCCTGGGTTAGGGGAGGACCGTTCGGACGACAAGGAGACGTGGCGCGTAAAGCATATGTGCCGGTCCTCCGGTGCTGAGATTTATGACCTTGCGTGGTCTCCTGACGGGGTCTTCATCATCACAGGGAGCATGGACAATATTGCTCGAATATACAACGCACAGACTGGTTCGTTAAGTTCTCGTCGCCTCTCCTAGAATTCGTATCCCCATCATGAGGCTAAAACCGAATACTTTCAGGGCAAATGGTTCGGCAGATTGCGGAGCATTCGCACTACGTTCAAGGAGTGGCTTGGGATCCTCTGAACGAATTTGTTGCTACCCAGTCATCAGATCGATCTGTCCACATCTACAGCTTGAAGACAAAGGATGGCCAATTTACATTAACGTCTCACGGGAAGTTCCTGAAGATGGATCTTCCAGCCAAACGTATCTCGTCCAGCAGCCCTGTTCCGCCGGACATGTCTATTCGATCCCAGCCCGCAACAAGCAATTCCGTTGCCATTGCTTCTCCCGCTACTTCGACTCCGGGTACGCCATTGACTTCTCATTTGCCTATGGATCCTCCTCCGGTATCTCATAGTCGTCGTTCTTCCTTTGGCTCATCCCCCTCGATTCGCCGCTCTGCGTCTCCGGCACCTTCCCTGCCGTTACCTGCTGTTAAGCCTTTAGAAGTATCCTCGCCAAACGTCCTGGGTGGTCTCACAGTCAAGAACGCCAACATCTATGCCAATGAGACTTTCACATCATTCTTCAGGCGACTGACTTTCACCCCTGATGGAAGTCTGCTGTTCACTCCAGCTGGCCAGTACAAGACCACGCATGTGCCTGCCGCAGACCCCACAAAATCCACGGATGAGATCATTAACACAGTGTACATCTACACCCGCGCAGGCTTCAACAAGCCCCCTGTCTCTCATCTGCCGGGCCATAAGAAGCCCTCCGTTGCAGTCAAGTGTTCTCCAATTTTGTACACCTTGCGCAAGGCTCCTCAGCCTGCCCGTCATATTACGCTGGATACCTCCTCTGGGGAAGAATCCTTTGCATCTCTTCCTGAACCAGCAGTTTCCACGAAGCCGACGCCTGACAAGCTTTCTATGGAGCCTCCGTCCACTCCTTCTGCAAGCGAGTCGTCTAAAGCTAACACAGCGTCCAAAAACGCCGAGAATGAAGGAGCTTCTGCTGGCCAGAGTCCGAGTCCGGTTTTCTCGTTACCATACAGGATTGTGTACGCAGTGGCTACGCAGGACGCGGTTCTTGTGTACGACACGCAGCAACAGACTCCCCTGTGTGTTGTGAGCAACTTACATTTTGCGACATTTACAGATCTCACATGGTAAGTTCTATGTCATTTGATCTATAATGTGTTCGGTACACTGACAAAAACAGGTCGAATGATGGCTTAACTTTAATAATGAGCTCCTCTGACGGCTTCTGCTCAACGTTGTCATTTGCTCCTGGAGAGTTGGGCCAGCCGTATACACCTCCAGTGGGAACAGCTCAGCATCCTGCGAACGCTGGCACCTCGTCCGCAAACCAAGCACAACTACCATCCCCGGCCAATATCCCCTCGCCCCTCAAGTTGAGTCAACCCTCTCTGAGCTCGACACCGGCCCAGCCAGCCGAATTACCTCCAGCGAGTCCCGCACGATCCAACTCCACCTGCTCAATGACTACACAATCTCCCGTCCAACAGGTAACGGCGCCGCAATCGGGGGATTCTGTGGTCAACAATCCAACACCTACTCTAGGATCAGTGCCGCTCGTCACTGCAGCCAACTCGGCTCAACCACCGATTCTGCCGCTGACTACACCACCCCAGACGCCGATGTCTGCAGTCACGCAAAGTGGGACAAACTCTATGAGGGACAGTGTCTTGGGCAAACGGGACATCAGCGAGTCCGAGAAGGAGGAATCAAAGGACCAGAGTTCGGTCCCGCAAGTACAACAGCCGAAGAAGAGACGCGTGGCCCCGACTCTTATATCCGCCGGCACGAACTCCAATCCTCCCCCTTCCTCTTCATCTCGGAATGATGAATCTCATAATGCCGGCGTTAGTGGCTGAGGCTTCCTTGAGCAATTACTTATAGTCTAGTGAATCATTGACGAACTTGAGTTTTCGGTTGGTTGTCAACACAACTTCAAACTTCAGTGTTCATAGCACAACCCTAATGATTTATGTTACATTTACAAATTCTTCTTTCTTCCATTCGTCTGTCTATGACCCTTTGTTTTTATTATAATCTGGCTTGGGGAGTCTGTCCGCCGCCTGCCTGGGTTTAGATGTTGGTTTGGGCACTGTCGTATCTTTTTGTATGGTGCGATGTAATTTCACCTTCTTTCTTTCCGAACAATCCGAGATTTGCTCTGACCTTGACTTTCTTCGGCTCAATTTTGTCTAACATCACATCATCGGTCTACGGGTATTTACATTGCAGGGAGGAGGCGAGATGTCCGTTTGTTTAAGGTTTTCGTCATGCGAAGCAACAACATAGCGTGAGGAGTGATGGTTGAAGGTTCTATTCATTTGTACCTCATGCTTGTTGCTCCTTAACTAACCAATGTACGTAAATGTGGTCTTATCCCTTGTCTGGTTGTAGTGCAGTCACACCGACTACTCCCTTACGGAAGAGATACTAGTATGGGAGCAAGGAAGAAAATAAGGATGTATATTTATCTGTCTAAGCGTCTAGACACATTACCCATTAGGATCCACGTATATCCCTCTTCCGGAAGAATGGAAGGTAAGACTAAGTTACAAAGGAAACAGGAGCAGGAAATCATGCCGTCATGCCGTAGGTATCATAGCAGAAGTTCAACAAGGTTAACTTAGGAACATTGCGTCTTGAGTGTCGCCGCCGTCATGAGGAAGGGGAAGAGTTGTCACCATTGACAGTCGGTTCATGGCCGTTCGTACCATTCACACTCGAGGAAGTCAGGGTGTTGACAACGTCCGCGATGCTCATGCCAGTGGGAAGCACTGCCGTAGCCTCTGTGGCGTGAGAGCCCACGGTGACCGTGGTCACATCCGGGATCTTATCTTCGCCATGCAAACGGTTGGCCCAGCGGAAGAGCGCCTCGTCTCCGCGGGAACCACCGGCTACGAAAAGGAAGTCTGGGGTCTCAGGCAACTGCTCCAGGATAGACTCTGCGGCCTTGGCTTTTGTGATGTCTAAGGGTTCGACGCTGACTGTTCCGTCTGTGAGGACAACGCGGATGGCCTCGCTGCCGCGGGAGCCGTTGATCATGTCGGCAAGGTCGGAGGCCTGCCGGGCGGCGACCTCGGGATCTTGGGCATTATTGTACCAGAAAGTCAACAGACAGCGACGTTCCTCCAAGACGCTACCGTCTGTTCTTTCCTGGTAGTATTGGATAACTCGACGGATGCCGTTCCTCCAGTCCTTCGCTCTCTCCATATCCACCAGCGGCTTCCACTGCGTGGTTCCAATATCCCGCTTGAAACAACCGTTCTCGGCGATGTATCCGATTTTATCGGAGAAGCTTGCAAATCGGGCTTCGATCTGCTCCGGGCTTTTGTTGCTCGTGACGTAGACCAGGTTCTTTGGATCGCGGAGAAGTGCTTCCAGCAGCGATTGTGTTGCGGCAAACACAGGGCTGGCAGAAGCGATGGCCCCTTCGTCTTCGAGAAAGAAGAGTCGCTTGGTCGCTTTCTCGTATGACTCTTTCAATGCGGGTACAGAGAGTGTTGCGACAAGACTGAGTTCGCGGGACAATTGCGCGCTGTGAGCTTCGGCAAGGGCAGTTTTGAAAGAGTTGCACCACGCTACGGCTGTGTGAGGTGCTTTCCTCTCAACCAAGAACTCCCAGTTGCGTTTCTTCTGTTCGGGTGACATTTCCAGTGCCTTGTTAATCGCATCTGCAACCTCTCTGTAGTCCCACGGGTTGACGAGAAACTCGTGTCCATGGAAGATCGAAGCACTGCCAGTGAATTCGCTCAGGATCAGGGATCCATGGTATTGCGGCGTCACTTTGCCATCCTGGCAGTGGATGTAGTCCTGACTTGTCAAGTTCATACCCTCTCGCAGACTCGTTACCATGAAAATCTCCGCCACGCTCATTAAGGCCAGGAATTGAGAGTAACTGATGTCTTGACTCAAGAGCACGAGCGGCTGGTGAGTAAGGGTCGAATACTTGGAATTTATCCTCGTTGCTATCTTTGAGATTTGAGACTCAAGTTCAGGCATCTCAGATGCCGATGCTATTTGAACGAGAACGACCTGTGTTTATCAGTACGTCGGTTCGTAGCTCAATTAGAATATGGCAACTTACGTTTTCCCTCCACTTGGGATACTTCTTCAGGAACAATTCGTATGCCAGCAGCTTTTGCTTGATCCCGCCCGGTGCATCCAATCGATCCCTTGCGACAATCAGGTGCTTACCGCTGTACCTGGAAGAAATATTCGCGATCCAGTCCTTTACCTCGTTGGTCTGGCGTAGGCCATCCAGGGCGTTGGCGTCGATTCCAATAGGAATACTCTTGACGCGGACAAATCGATCTTTCAGTTGGACGCCGCCAACGGTCACTTCTAAACTGAGAAGACGGCTGCAGGTCTGCAGAAAGTGGTGGCAGTACTCCTCTGTCTGGAAGCCGACAAAGTCCGAGCCGAGAAGACCATCCAGTAGTGCATCGCGAGGATTCAAGCAGCGGAACACCTCGGAAGATGGGAAAGCAGCATGCATGAAGAAACCAATCTCTGCCTGGGGTAACCGTTGTCGGAGCATCTGTGGAAGAAGTAAAAGATGGTAGTCGTGGATCCAGATGCTATCACCAGGACGCCATCGAGCAGCGATGGTGTTGGCAAACGCTTCGTTGACCTTGACATATTGTTTCCAGGAATAGTCGTCGTATTCAGTGTGTCGGGGGCTCTCTTGCATCTGATAGTGGAATGCTGGCCACAGAACTGAACGGCAAAAATGGGTGTAATGACCGTCGAACTCGCTATCGCGTACGAATACCGTCAGCGACTCGTACTCATCTTCGAGTGTCTCAGAAAGGCTGGCGCGTGTCGCATCCTTCAACAAGTCGGTAGGCATGCCTAGTGTGCCCACCCACATCTTGTCTGTCAGAATACCGGCTTCTTCGGCTGCATAGACTGCATTACGCAGCCCACCATTGCCTTGTTCTGCTGCTTTGACAACCCAGTCATCAACAGACAGCAACGCACGGGGACTTCCATGATCCTCCTCAGAATCGGGAGTTTCTAGAACTCCATCGCAGAACTGGCTGTTCAGGTCATCCCCAGCATCTGACGCTCTTAGGATTGACGGTTCGGGATGGACTTGGGCCGTGGATCGCGGCTGATTGAATTTGCGACTCTGGCCCCAAGAAATGGTTCTGGGTTCGCTAAGTCCAGGACCGTTGGGATCGTCTGCCTGGGGGATCTCGCCCGCTGACCGAGAGACATACGGTTTGAAGATTTTTTCGTCTTCTGTAGTCGCACCGGGAGTCAATGAGAGACTGAGCGACTTGTTGTGGCGCCTCTGGCGCGCCTCTGCCAGCCGACCAATGACATGGTCGTCTATAGGAGTGTGGCTGAGGGATGACTTGCGACGAGCATGTCTCAGCTCGGTGGCTTGGAAGTCAATGGTATATGGAAGGAAACTAATGTAGTATGTCAGATTATCACGGCCGCTAACCGTCTGAAGCTAAGGGCATGCAACAATGAGGGGCACAACATACAGTGAGGCGATGTAGACCGTCATTGATTCTGATGGAAGGAGGAGAAGCCTGAAGACCTCTCTGACACTTCAAAGAAGAATTTTATCTGCAGCGTATTCAAGAGTATTATTATGGAGTCAACCACTATTAGGTAGGTAGCGGTAAGCGGATGAAGTATGGAGAGGGGGACTGCGGACCAAGGGATGAGTCGCGACGATGGATGGCACTGACGTTTAACTAAGTTGGTGATAAGGATGGAGGAGAAGAGTGGTGTCTATATGTTTCTGGGGGTCACTCAAACTGATGCATCCTGAAATTCCCGGTGACATTTAGACACCCTCGCAGCATCTTGAATAAACAAAGGGTTTATGACGTTGATGATTGGACCATGGAACCTGCGTGTTTAGGATGAGGCATATGATGGGACAGAAAAGAACATTCTGGGCTTTTCCTGGGTAGGAGAGGGACGAGAGACCGTCAAACCGAGTTTTCTGGTAAAGTAGAAAAGAATTCAAAAGCGCCTGACAGAAACCGGAGACGAGGAAGGAGGGGGTGGTTTTTTGGAGGCTTCTGTGCCTTGGGCATCATCATTAATATCACCGTCAGTCTCATCTTCATCCAACTGGACAGCCATTGATATGAGGGGTTTTCCCCCCTTGGGCTGCCGGTGGATGATAAATGGCTATGGCCTTAATTGAGTTCATTTCTCCCTTCCTTCATCGACTATCTAGTCTCTTTCTAGATATTATTCCATACCTGTTCGAGGTACCTACATAGCCTGAAACCTATCAGGGTGTGAATGTGCATGACCTGCATACTTGTTCTGTCAGATGTGATATGCCATAGCTTCAACGGCCTAAGGTGAGATAACTCTCTGACAAACCGGTTCGAGCAGGGAATGGCCCAATGACAGCAATTTCCTGGCCTGAATGCCGGGCAGATCCGTACTTAAACAATCTAGAGCGCCTACATGGGTGTGGGACTAACAATGTATGGAAGAAGTCTCGATATCTTGTTAGCAGCTCCCCCCACTATGGTTAGGGATCTTTCGAGACAGTTCGATAAAAAAAGTCGCGAGTCTGGACCCTCCGCTTCTTCTAGGTGTGATGTCCCTGTTTCAGCTTGTTGAGAAGCAGATGGAATCGTCCCTACTATGTCATGATGTAGACTACTTCCCTGCTATTCTCGAAATTCAGAATCATCCATGGTTGATCAGAAAGCACTAATTCCCAAAAAAGAATTATATTGCTGGAACTAAGGTGCCTTCAAAGTACCCCTCCTATACCTCTCTAGTTTGGGCGACAAACACGAAAAACGTCACCGCTAAAGGGTAACATCACCAGCTTCCAGACTGCTGGCGCTCTTCCAAGTTCTTCTTCCTGCTTCTTCCTTTCCTGGTTATCTTCTTTGACATTAATTAATCAGTCTCTAATATCTCTCAATCTATCGTATCAGCATTAGATATCTCAGTCGCATCTAATCCCATCCCCTCATTTATTCCCAAGCAAACTAATTGCACCTTTACCTTGAAGCGGGGCATTTGTTCCAGGTCGCGCACCTCTGCGAGATAGCTACGATAGCTACGAGTTCTTTCTGTCATGTCCAGTACGAACGGGTCGGAAGGCGACCATCGCCTCCTAATTGTCTCGAATCGCCTTCCCATCACAATCCGACGGTCGGAAGGAGGAAAGTATGAGTTCTCCATGTCATCGGGCGGTCTGGTAACTGGTTTGAGTGGTCTGTCGAAAACAACCACTTTCCAGTGGTATGGCTGGCCAGGTCTGGAAGTTCCAGAGGATGAAATTGGATCGGTGAAGAAGAGGCTGAAGGATGAGTTTAATGCAACTCCAGTGTTCATGGACGACAAATTGGCTGATCGGCATTACAATGGGTTTTCCAGTAAGTGAGCACCACCAACAGTCTATACAGTCCGCGCCTGACGGTGTGCGAGCGACGAAATCAGCATTCATGGCTAACTGGAGTATTCAGACTCGATTTTATGGCCCCTCCTTCATTATCACCCCGGCGAGATCGTTTTCGACGAAGGCGCTTGGGATGCCTATCGTGAGGCCAACCTTCTATTCGCCAAAACAATTGCAAAGGAGGCGCAAGACGGCGACCTGATTTGGGTACAAGACTATCATCTCATGCTTCTTCCAGAATTGCTCCGCGAGGAGTTACGGAAGGCGGGCAAAAAAGGCAACAAAATCGGGTTCTTCCTGCATACACCTTTTCCCAGCAGTGAAATATACAGAATCCTACCCGTGAGAGGCCAGCTTCTGCGCGGTGTGTTGCATTGTGACTTGATCGGCTTCCATACCTATGACTATGCACGTCATTTCTTGAGCAGCTGCTCACATCTACTGTAGGTTTGCTCGATACCCCATTTGTGCTTCACGATAATTGCTAATTACGCTCTATAGAGGCCTGCTCACGACCCCGAGCAGCGTCAAATACGAAGGCAGATCTGTAGCCGTAGGCGCTTTTCCGATTGGTATCGATCCTGATAAGTTCACCGACGGTCTGAAGAGCCCCAAAGTGCAGAATCGCATCGCAAGCCTCGAGAACAAGTTCCAAGGCACCAAACTGATGGTCAGCGTTGATCGCTTGGACTACATCAAGGGTATCCCGCAGAAGTTACATGCCTTGGAGGTTTTCCTTCAGAACCACCCGGAGTGGGTGGGCAAGGTCGTCCTTGTTCAAGTTGCTGTTCCCAGTCGACAGGATGTCGAAGAGTACCAGAACCTCAGAGCGGTGGTGAACGAGCTTGTGGGACGGATCAATGGCAAATTTGGTAAGAGAGGATCCCCTTGGTCAAGTTCGCTGATAACACATCGCTGATACCCTCACCCAAACAGGTACTGTCGACTACATGCCTATTCACTTTATGCACAAGTCAGTTAGCTTTGATGAGCTCATCGCCCTGTACGCTGCCTCCGACGCCTGCGTTGTCTCCTCCACTCGAGACGGGATGAACCTGGTATCATTCGAATACATTGCAACCCAGCAGAAGCGCAAGGGCGTTTTGATCCTTTCCGAATTTGCAGGAGCCGCTCAAAGTCTTAACGGTAGCCTCGTTGTCAACCCATGGAACACCGAAGAGCTTGCCAGAGCGTATCATGAGGCTGTTTCGATGAGTGATGAACAGCGCGCCCAGAAGTTTGAGAAACTTCACAAGTACATTTCCAAGTACACGAGGTACGTATTTAACCCTGAGAGTTCATTACCAGTGTGCATACTGATTGCGTTCAGTGCCTTTTGGGGCAAATCGTTTGTGGCAGAACTACTTCAATGCTCGTCATGATGTGATGAAAGCTATTCCTTTCTTTTCCTCGTTCTACTCTTTTCTGGGTATGGATTCAAGGGTGGCGAACTGTCCTTGCACAATGCATAGCGATGATCAAACAATACCTAAATAGAATAATAGCAATAATAGGCAACGAAACACGAAGCAGTTTTATTTTTTTTGATTGATATCTTCTCTTTCAATTGTATACATTCAGACCTCCATCAACTCGAGATATAATTGCTCGAATGTCACAGTGAAGTCATGCTGAAGATCCCTCGATGTCATTAGCGTTGGCATGAACCCTGCGTTAGGCAATCCTAGATGCATACGATGTCTAGGGATAGAGCATGAGATCATAATGACTACGCCAGACGGTTCCAGGATTTTCGGATATGAAAAACACCTAATTCCTCTACCCCGCATCTTAGAAGTAAACCCAGCCTGAAACGACAAACCGATAATTGCAATCGTAATTCAACAATATGTACTACTGTGTACTGATCTTCCAGCTTTGGTTATGGTACAAGTTACTGTGATCGACGGCAAGCATGTAAATTCTCCTCCAATTGTATCCTCAGCTTTCAAACCTGAGCCACGATTCTGAGTGGCTCATCGGTCTCTGACTCTCTGGGACTAGTACTAATTGCTTAGTAGTCCTGGCGCAGCAGGCCAGTCGGGACTTGAGAAGTCGGGAGCCTCATACGGACGGTGCTACCTTACTCCCCATGTAAACCTTTACTTTCCCAAACAAGGGTGGTGGCATTCTATTGGCTGTTTTGGGCTTACTTCTATGCGTTAGTTGGTGTCGATTGCAGGATCGGCTATTATTATTGTACTTTGTACTCCGCTACTTCCAACTTCTCGTAAAATATGGCTATCATGTAGTCTAGGCCCTACTTTGGGCGTCCTCGAGAAATTCTTCATTCCTCTTGAGATTTCCCCAAGATCACCCAAAAAGAGAGAACCTGGAAGGAGTTCGCAAGGTCTGCATGCAAAAAGCCAGACTGTCCCAGAGTGACCCAGACCTGGCAGAGGCATTTGCCAAGCCCCCTAGCTCAGGGTCTAGGGCTCAAGAGAAGTTAAGAATTTCTGACTGTCATGAGGTCGCAATCAGAAACCGGTTTAGTGGAGTGGATCCTACGCGCCGCGCTAGTCGGATCTTGTCTAATGCCAAGACGGACGCTTGCGCGTCTCCGCCACCAAGTCTCCCTCCTAGGGATAGGATGCGGTAATCCTGTAACACCGGGTGCTGCGTCCAGGCTCGTCTGTTCTGTTTTAATTCCCCGAGTCGCTGGAAAGATGCCTGCACCGTGGGTTGTTCATGGTCTCAGGGACTGGAGGAAGAAAGATCGAAAATGAAATCATACCTACGTTCAATACTGCCTATGTAGCTGCGCTTGACTCCGGGGGCCTGGGCGGTCTATATTTTCCGATCTTCGGTATGATGTGGCAATAAGGCATGATTTGCGGTCCTGGTGAGTGCGCATATCCTTTTGCTCTACAAATGAACATGAACTGTTGTCAGAGTGGGGATGCGAACTCATCAATTGTGCCCTGTGCACGTAGGCCGCGTGTGGATTCGTGTTCCATAGCCTGAAAGTTTCTACAGGGCTTGGATCTCTCTACTCTATATGACAATAACAATGGATACTTACGTGGACTGGTCAGCTACAATGATCGTTGTTTTGATAGGCTGCTGCTTTACAAGGGAATCTAAACATATGCAGTTCCACGCGACCGTATCATCTTCGAGCTTAGAACCTGGTCATAGAGAGACAGGCGACTGTCGACCTGGACCTTCTCCCAGAGACCCCGGAATCCTAAAACACCGATCCAAATCAGGATCTCCATGATCAACATCGGCCATTGACTATTTCCGCGGTACGATTACGCTTGTGTGTGACTGTCAGGGTCTTCTCCTATCCAAGTAGACTCGACGACTGATGCGCATAGGCGCGTCGCCGCGTACTCCATACTCATGCGCCAAATGCTTGGATGGTGTTCATGGGAGTGCAGCACATGATCGATACAACTCGATTCGTCAGCTCCGTAGGTACTGTAAAGCCAGAGCCTGGGTCGGGCCCACAGTCGGTCCAACCCGCTACATCTACTGAAGGGTATTTTCTCTTACTGCTGAATCTTGTACACCTTCTGGAGCTGTTCCTGATGCTTCAGAAAATTTTTGTCCGCGATCCTCTTACGGCCGATGCTGTTGACGCATATTTGGGCGTAAGGTCTATTGCTAGCCGGTGCATGGTACGGGAGTTGCGCATCCCAAGCATGAAATGGTGACATTTTAGTTTGTTGATCGGAGAGCCGCGTAAGACAGGCTGGCTAGTTGTCGAAATCGACACTGACTATCCCACGTACCATGGCGGGGATGTGAAGTAGGGAACTTGGCATTCCTTTGATATGGCGTTGAAGATCATGACTGTAAGGACCCAGATACCTGCCTTTCATACAAAGTCGAGTAGAGATAACCTCTCCAGGGCTAGAGGTGACTGTGAAGGCTTGCGAAGCAGAAAGTTAGATCGTAGCAGTTGGAGGCAAGACTTACAGAGAGTCATCAGCAGGTGGAGAGAAAACTAGAGTCTTTTTGAGCAGAATCATCCGACCCAGCGACCAAGCCCTTTCTAGTAGTTATCTAGTTGCAGCCTGCTGGTCATGAAGACGGTAGTGGAGACCATCAATCAGACTCGTAATCTGTTCAACTCAAGTGTTGGGCGTTGATCGGTCATCTTGGGTAATCTGTGGAGTATCAAGAACGATGGAACAGCAACTGAAGGTTAAAATACCCGATTTATGAATTCGAAATTATGGCAATGAGAAATGACGTGGTGACGATGGCCTGGGATCATCGCCATGGTATTGCCCAATGAGCCGATGTAGGATGATTCCCCAGACCCCTGAAGAGAAGGGAAGAACTGACACCCAGTGTGAGGGTACACGTATGTACGTCTGCATAACCCCAATCGTCGTGCGTGGAAGGGAATCAACAGTCGTTGCGGACAAGCCCAAAGTGTCTTGGCCATGGTACGGTTAACTGTTTCGGGGCGGGACACACGCGGCTTGCGGTGCACTTGCAGGGCCGTGATTGGGGGAGGAGTCCAAGGCTGACGACGCTTCGCCCTCACTGCTCAAGACTGCTGGCGTGGAAATGGGGAAAATAGCTGGGAAAAAAAGAAAAAAAGAAAAAGAAAAAGGAAGGCCCCAATAAATGATTCAGGACTACCTTAATAATATCACACTAACTATTATCTGGTCTGCCAACCTACTCCTTCTGATGATTCTGTCGCTTGTTGCTTGCTAACCTAACCTGAACCTCACTGACCCTTTCATCTCCCCTACCAACACACCTGACCATCTTCGACACCCTATACAATTCTTCTTGCCTGCTACTGACTTGCTACGGATCACTATCTTCTTCACTTCTCATTAATTAACAAAAAAGGTAACTCATCATCATCCTTTTAACTTACCATCTACCTCCTTAAGGATTGCCCAGTTTCCTGCTTAACCACCGCCAAGCGGTCGCCACGCTTGGCTGGGCTGTTACCATCGTCACATACCAACTCATTCTACCTTGAAATCAAAAACTACGTCGCAGCCAAGTTCACTGACTTTTATCTTGAGTGACTTAGAAGGCAGACCTTGTCAGCATCTCAGGAAAGGGTTCAGCAGTTTTTAATACGACCTGGAGGCACAAATCAATCGATCGCTGGTGTAGTCGAGTCCCTACCAGCATGGCGGACGGCAGACAACAGCACACTCGGCGGGCGCCAACAACGGACGTTTACGATGCGACCGAATTGACTCGTGCGTTCGAGCAACTGATGCGGACAAAGAGGTTCAATTTACTTCAGGAACAATCAAGAGGCCGATCTCGTACACAATCGCCGTCTCCCGCTCATTCAGACCACACACCACCACATCCCTCGCGGGCACCACCACCTCCTCCGACCGGTGCCCATTACCCATCGTCTCAGTCACCATCGCAGCAACATCAGCAGCATCAATTGCCAGCGTCATCGTCTTTGAGAAACCTTCCAGTCGTTCCCTCCCCCCCTCGAGATCAACAATCATTGAAGTTCCGAAATCTCTTGCACGTTCTATCTGTCACTCCGACCAAATATGAAAACCCCGGCCTCCTCGACGAAGCTCTTTCTCTTATCCCACTCGATCGCCTCTACTCCGAAGCGGAGGAAGAGAGCCAGATCATGCAGGCTCAGGCCGCTAGCGTAGGGGGGAAGCCTGAGTGGGGTTATCAAGACTGCGTTATTAGGGCCCTACTTAGGTTCGTTTCTGCTGGGACTGGTTTTTTCTTGTTGGCGTTGAACTAACGGTAGATATTTGGATAGGTGGTTCAAGCACTCTTTCTTCCAATTCGTCAACAATCCTCCTTGCTCTCGATGCTTGATGCCTACAATCGCTCAGGGCATGACTCCCCCAACGCCAGATGAAACAGCGCGTGGTGCAACAAGGGTCGAACTATACCGCTGCTCAGAATCGTCGTGTGGTGCATATGAGCGATTTCCGCGATATTCTGATGTCTGGCAATTGTTACAGAGCAGAAGAGGGCGTGTGGGTGAATGGGCCAACTGTTTCAGCATGTTCTGCAGAGCGCTGGGTGGTCGGGTACGATGG
This sequence comes from Aspergillus udagawae, assembly GCF_001078395.1. Lineage (NCBI taxonomy): Eukaryota > Fungi > Ascomycota > Eurotiomycetes > Eurotiales > Aspergillaceae > Aspergillus > Aspergillus udagawae. The sequence continues at coordinate 1,549,064 of NW_025091264.1, read as the reverse complement.
GTATGGAATTCGGAGGATTACGTCTGGACCGAGGTCTACTCGGAGCATCAAAGGCGTTGGGTGCACGTAGATGCGTGCGAAGAGGCTTGGGATCAGCCGCGCCTTTACACTGAAGGTGAGAAATCTTCGATGTCAAGCTACAGACTGTTGTAGAATGCTGACTGACCATATTTCTCAGGCTGGGGTCGAAAGCTATCCTACTGCATTGCCTTCTCCATTGACGGTGCGACAGATGTTACAAGACGGTACGTGCGAAGCCCGGTCAAGCATGGCGCTCCGCGAAATCGTGTGCCAGAGGAGGTCCTCCTCTGGGTCATTCATGAGATCCGGAAAAAGCGACGGGATAGTATGTCGAAGACGGATCAAAGACGACTTATGAAAGAGGACGAGCGCGAAGAAAAGGAACTCCGTGCCTACATGGCTTCCGCACTGGTCGCAGAGATCAACAACCTTCTCCCTCGGCAACAGACCAGTAGTCGGACTGAAGAGCAAAAAACACCTGCTTCAATGCAGGACGCTCCGGTAGACTGGGTTGCTACTCGACAGATGGGTCCCGGCCAGTCTGGCCCTGATCGATCCCAAGACGGCCGGTAAAATTTAAGCACGGGTCGGCTATACACATCTACCTCACCTCTTGCGGTTACGGCCGTCTCCAGGGACATCCCAGCTGGCGCTCATCTCACACCATGCTGACGCAACTTCAAAGTTCATTCCGTGTCTCCCGCGACTAATGCGACGCTTCGTCTCAAAGGAACTGTTCAGATGAGCAGCAGTCGGGGTACATACGATATGCGCACGAGGCTCACCGCCTACTATAGGGTTTCCTACGAGTAGGAAGGAAGGTTAGGTCGCTCATCAAGAGCGTATCCGCAGGACGCCGATATTCCCTATGAGCCCTAAGTGTTGATACTTGTCGATACACCGCCATCCTTTTCCGTTTTGTTCGTCGTCCAGGAATCTCGACATCTCGCGAACACCGGCGGCACCTCCATCCAAGGCACCTCCATCCAACGTCTGCGAACCAATGTGTGAATGGACCTTCGATCATCACATGACCTTTGGCGCTTGTTTTCCTGGCAGTCATTGCCAGTTCTCAGTGGTGTATCACCAAGTCAAGGACTCTCCACTCCCTTTCCTATCTCCTGCAAAGCTCTACTATGACACTCCTTCCGGGCAGCAAGCTGCTATTTCTTATATTTCTTATGCCACTTTGCAACACTTTCCTATTTGGATATGATTAAGGTGTTTGGGACTTGATGATCAGCATACCTTTGAGCTCGGCTCTTGCATGTGAGCGAGATTGGCATGATTATACATTTAATTTCTACTATAATTCTTTCACGTCTCTTTTTACTCTCTTTTCTTTTTCTTTCATTCTTCTTTCACTCTTGACCCTCTTGTTTTATTCTTTTTTTGGACACTCCCACTATGTTTGGGTCAAGCGTGTACGCAAGATTGCAGTTGCCAGTGCATGTCATGAGGCACGAAAGCGACACCACCGCTCTGAAGATATGCTCTGCATTTGGTGATCATGCTCAATGATGAGCATGTCATCTATAGATGAAGCGTCATTACCTTTTTGCGAATCGATCTGACTCCTGGCGATCTCAGATATCTACACCTGTTATAATGTCAACTAAACTCTTCTATGTTACATCAGCAGAAAATTTAGGGAAAAAAGGTAATAGTTTAAAAATTTAGCCAGTTGATACCCCAAACTGTTCCACTCAGTCTAATTGACGTTTACTTGATCTTCGTAGAGCACATAGGTGGGACGAGCATTTTTTTTGAAGGAAGAATCCAAGCCGACATGCACAGATCAGGTCTCGACCAGGTTTGAAGTCGTAAAAGAAATCTTCCAGTTCAGACTCAGGGCACAAAGTCAACCCATCCAATGGAAATCAGACAAACCGGCCTAAGTGTAAGACATACTACGAATTAGGCAATCAAAACCATCTAGTTTCCATGTTCCTGAGCAGTCAGCAGCGAAGACCCTGACAGACCCATACCAGTTTAATTGCGATTTGCAGTTTGCACTCCTCCAATGGACCGTTTTTCCGCCCATTTCCAGTTTTCAACATTAGCAGCTTGGAAAGAGTTCAATGGCGCCCCCTCCCCGCGATTGGGGGCCGGCCCAGCCCCGAAGGGTCCAGCCAAAGATCTATAAATATACTTTTCTGTACGCGATGAAGGGGGTGATCTGCGAGTGGCTAACCTTTTCGGGGTGCCTTGGCTTTTGAGGTCAGGTGGGTATTGGGATTTGAGGGATTGTGATTGGTGGGCTTGGTTTGGATCAGGTGAAAACTGACTAGAGTCGGCGATGTGTCGGATCCGACGGCCGAGAGGCGGCTAGGCTAGATTTGGTTTGTTTGGGTGGGTACGGACTATTGAAGGTCGGAGTATAGGAAGGGGAGGTGGGTAAAGGTAGTCATTGTGTTCGTTCGGCTAGAGTATGATAGAGATATGCCTCTGCTCGCTGTGAGGGTTGATAGGAAGTCGGGCAGAGTGGAATCGGAGATAGCAGGGGCCGGATCTTATGTTCTCGGAGTATAAGGAGCTGGGCTCTTCCAGGCAATGCAATGTCAAAATGCATGATTTACGAGAATACTCCATATTCAAGATTAGAATCTACCTTGAATATTGCTGATTAATCAATACAGATCAGTAACGGGAAGTACTCCGTACATCACACGGCTCGAATAGAACAGTCAATGCCCCTCTGGCGCAGATCACCGTCAATATTCCGAATCTCCTTAACATAATATGGCTGCCGGGGCAACTGTAGTTTCCACCGGTTCTTCAGGTTCAGCTCCCTCAAAGGCTCTAGAAACACAGGGATCTTCTCCACCGGTTCGCAAAACCAGTTCCCCATCAGCTGCAGAGTGAACGACTGCAGGCCTTTCATCCGTGTCAGGGCGCGGCAGGTCTCGACCCACTGCTGGCGTCCAGCGGAGAAATAGACCGTCTTGACCGGGTCTTTACTGGGGAGCCAGTGGCCTGGGAACGCCCAGCGCAGTTCGACTGCACGAATACAGTCCCAGAAATCGGCAGGGATGGTTGGACGGAGATATGTTAGGGACCAGGTATTGCTGAACTCAAAGATGTTGAGCGTGTACAACAGGTGGATGGATTCGCAGTAGCTGAGCTTTCGAATCAGATAAATCGGGCCGGGAGAAAGGGATGGCAGGGCACCATTGTCTTTCCAGGGACGAGATTACTTACATCAGTTTACAGGTCAACGCGAGAGACAGCAGTTGAGTCTTTCGCCTGGCCTCTTCGTCTTTGGCCAGCTGTGGCACATTGCCGCTGCAGATATCGCAGGTCTCGGCATGCGAACATACGATGTGACCCATCCGGCGGTTCGGCCGCTGGATAATATGTATACGCATCCCACCCAAGACCATCTCCCAGATCAGAAGGCGCAACTCAGGCGCGAGGTTTATCAGTAGCGAGCAGTCAGGCTGAAACATCCATTCCAGCCGTGTGTCGGTCCGCTTCTGGGAGTGGCTTTGTTCGGAGAGGATACTGTGCCTTCTCGATCTGGGTAGGGCTGCTGGCTTGTTGTCTGGATGACTCAGTCAGTCATGCGCTGCATGATACTGCTTTGAATTCCGAGGTACATTCCGTACGAGGAGGGATTTGCAAGTATGGATCCAGGCTACAGGGGATATATCTCGACTTACTTTGGTACCGCTGGGTCAGCACATCCTCCCAGGAGAAAACGCCCTGCTTGATCCTCGCCATGACTGAGTCGTTACCCAAAATGCCAATATATACCTCTTCAAAATTAAATAGACCAACGCTCTCGTCACCGGCAATCTAGCTCAGCTCAACCCCGCACAGCATCTAACAGACTATGATAGGCTCCATGGTTTCAATATAGAATAATGATAGTAGGTATACTATGAGCAAATCGGCCCTTTGCTGTAAGCTGTTGAGACGCGAGTAGCTAACGCAGGAGATGTTATGGATAGAAGGAGGAATGAATCACGCGATATCCGAACGTCGGGTCATATGTGGCTGGTGGGGGAGGGGAAACCGATAGTAAGCGCGTCAGGAGTAGCGGTCGAGTCAATGTTATCCGGTGATCGAAAACTGAAAGTCTCATAGTGTAAGTAGAGGAACTGAAGATCAGACATAGATGAAGTGTCGGTGAAGAAGTATAGGATGGAAAAAAGGGCATTGGATCTAAATAAAGGAAGGGGGAGATAACGCTATGATTCACTGATAAGATCCTTCCTGAAAGAGTCTACGAGTAGTCTACTGAAAGTCCTTATCGGTGGCTCTCGGTGTCAGGAGCAACCACCACCCGATGATTTCCGACGTGATAGATATCACAATGTAGTAATAACAGTTCAATATAATTGACAAACTGATTGCATCTCAATTGTGCGGGCAAACTGAGGGCCGCATTTGTCCACAATCCGTATTTCATACTCCTGTAAGGCCCTCTCAACAGTTCATTATAGTTTTATCTGTGTCGGAGTAAAATCCATGAGTCTCAAGAGAGTAGTTGCCAACATTATCCGACTACTACGACTACTACGGAGAAAGCCAAGGGAACAGATCCTTTTTTGCGATGCCAGCATTCGATTTAAAAACAATAACTGTTCATGGTATCATGGTCATGAGTTGCACTTCGTAAGCGAGTGACGAATTCCTCCCTATAGATCCCTAGTTCATGCAAAGGAGCGACACTTAATGCAAGCATTTGGCCAGCAAAGTCAACGAAAGGTAACGACTGAGCCCTACCCTCCCTTGTAACGAATGACCCGACGACTTGTCTGGCACAAAGGAAACGAAAGTCTGGAACTTTGAGAGTTGCATGCCTACTAAGCGGTGGCACTAGGGCTAGCAAGTCCTAGAGTGTTAGTCGGGCATGGTACTGTCAGTCCCTGATACAGCATCTGCAGTCCCGCTGGTTGGAGTTTGTCAATAGTCGTCTCCGGTGGCACGGTGCCCACATAGGCGTTAAAGTTGTAGATGCCGCAGATGCAGCTGTTGACAATGTCTTTCAGACTTGTGTCAGACATGACGGTTTGCCCATTGCGCAGGAGCGAAAACTGCTGTTTGCCGATGCCCATTGGTGCTGCAAAGGCGCTGGCCCCGGCCTGTGCTTGGAATGTCTGGCTGCCCGTCCCTGAAGTGACCTGAACAGTAGCGGGTGACGTGAGCAATGAGACAACAAACACCTCATCGCTCATCGTCTCATACCCGTTTGGTCGTCCGCGGAAGAAATTTCCACTTGAGTTGTTCGGATTTCCCTGCATAGTAGTATCTGTTGAGTCGCAATTGATGTCTTTAGGTGTTGGTCTATACCAGTAGATCAACTTGTCTTCGGTGATGTAATTGTTGACGGACTTTTCGCCGGCCTTGTAAGCGGCGATGAAAGGTTTTGACATTTCCAGCCATCCATTGTGTGGCCTTGAAGAAGCTGTCAGCGCTATACTTGGCGACAATGGTTGCAATCACTTACATATCCATCACCCATTTGGAGGCTCCGTCATCTGTATGAGGCGAGGACAGTGGTCCGATATAGTGTGACTCTCCGTAGTCATTCCAGGTAACTATCTCCACGAACCGTGGTCCGAGATTCAAGATCTCTTGCCATCTGTCATACCAGAGCAGATCCGAAGGAAAGACCCAATTCTTGCTATAGGGAACCTCGCCGCCGAAATGGGTTGAGAACCAACCCGAGACAGCTGGTTTTCTGTGAGCCAAAGTCAAAGGTTCAGAACTTCAAGACTCACGTGCAACGTATGGCTTTCCATTTAAGGCTGCGATGTATTTACTGTCACCTTCTGCAACGCTCACATTATGACCTGGGGTCGGTGCTTTGTTGTTGTCATTGTTAGGCCAAGCCATCCAATTAAGTGCACCTTGGATAGCATTGAAGTCTCCCACTCCTGGATGATAATTCGGCGCGAAGAACACTTCGGTGCCAGCGGCGGAGTTCATGGCAGGGATATCGAGGCCGTCGCCGGCAAATGAGGAGGCAAAGACCTTACCATCTACCTTGAGCTGTGCTGGTAGACTAGCATATTGTCTGATCTTCTGTCCAACGGCAGTGGCTTGTCCAGTGTTATACCAGTTGAAATCAAATGAGATGAAAACTTTCATGTTGTTTCTTGCGGCAGATTCGTAGGCAAAATTGAGCTGCGTATCAGTGTATGGATCCACGCCAATATTCAAAGCGAATGCATCTATTCCCAGTGCTTTCGCGCGTTGCATATCATCATCATAATCCGCGGCGCTCTGGCGGTTGCTAGTTATGCCAATCTAGAATGAAGTCAAATGTCAGTCACTTGCTTCGGACTCAACCTAGACGGGTTCTTGACTTACCATAAAATGACAGAACACAAGTCTGTCGGTGGCACTGGCCTCGGTAGAAACATCGCTTGAAAGGGCCTTTGGCATCGGAATGGCAGTTGCCAATGCCAACAGCCCAGCGAGGGTAAAGGAGAGTGATTTGAGAAGCATCATCTGCAGACAATCAGTCTTTGCTTGGGATCAAATGCAGCAAAGCAAACGCGTGCTTCATCGTGGCATGACCGACCATGATAGTATTGAAGGAACGGACTTAATGAGCTAAATGATTGCAACAAGTCGAAAGGAATGAGGGTTTCGAAGAAGCCAGATTTGGCTGTGTGCTAGTTTGTCGACATGTTCTGAGAGCAGAGAGGTCTGAAGGAATGGCCTTTTTGTATTCAGAACAAGAATGTAAATTCAACTCTCACTGGCCATTCTGAAGGACCATGTTACGGTTGCAGTGTGCTCAGCAGAGATCTCTGATATTCCGTTCTGAAGTTATCATTGGCCTGAAAACAAGCTTCAGGACCGTAGCAGCGTCTCATCATGAGGCCAATGATTGTAACGGTATCACACAAATCTTGTCAAGACACTCTTCCTGAGATTAAGTGTCCTGTCTCAAATGCGTAGGGCAGCCCCAATGGTCGGGCTCATTTTGGCGCCGAGACATGAAGGAGCCGTTCCAGCCAGAAACTGAATATCAGTCGGGCTTCAGCAAAGGCCACGGGAACATTAGAGTCAAACGACGGCATCATCTGGGATAAGAGAAGCTTAAAGCTTGTTGTGCGATCCGTGCATGACTTGACTAAGACCAGAAGCTTGGGAGATTCTCATTCTTAGAATGGTTCGGATAGCCCCAATTGGACCCTAAGAGGGCTGGGGACGCGAGAGCCGAGCACCTTAAACAAAGGTCATCTGTCTTCAATAACGTCATTGTCGGTATTCATCCAAACGTTCAGAATTCATGATTACTTTGATTATGTGAAAAGCATGATTCGTCTTCGCTGTTTCGAGCCTCATGGTGGGGATGGCGGGGCACAACGAAAGCCGAAACAGTACTGCATATGCCGTATACCATATTACAACTTATGCCGTCAACAAGCTTCTGTAACCCTGAGAAGCCATGAATCCAAGTTCAAGTTTGCGGGGTAGCATTCCTGGCCGGTCAGCCACGCGATCTCATCACCGGACGTACGGAATCTATGTGGTCGTGGGCTTGTTGGGTTATGATTGGGAAGGGAGGGCGCCGAGCATATGGAATATGCTCTTAAACTGGAACACTGCAGTTGTAAGGGTTGCTGTCGGTAAATGCAGCACCCGAAGCACTTGATAGTTTTAGATGTGGCGCGATGGCTTGCGACCTTATTCGAACCACTGATGCACTGCGTTTTCTGTTTGTGTAACCGCGAAGTTGGATATTCAAACCCGTGTGATATCTACATGGCCCCAACTGTCTCTTATTGGAGTCTCCATGAAACACGCGGATAGTGAATCTTAGGGTCATTGCAACGATTCTTGGGCTGCCATCCCTGTCTTCAGTTGCATCTAAAGCCAGAGATCGGCGAAGTAGATGAAGATGAGCTGTAACAGCTCAAACAGGCACACAGCTATAGGCTCGGTGGAAGGGAAGTTTTCGTGTCCGCTCAGAACATGTGTCACTGAATGCGCAGCTCTGGCGACGTCCATGGTGTTACTGTTTCGTGTCTGCGAGTTCGCATCATTGGACGATATGGAGGCGTACGGGGTTGTACTAAGAGAATCGGTAAATCGCATATAATGGCCCAAGACTGGTTGCATCATACGCATCATACCATAAGGTAAACAAATCATAGACTACTTATAGTTAGTCTAACTGTGTAAGCAACCTAAGTAACTCCCCTCCGTAAGCGCTCAGGGGTAGAAGTCAAGGACGACGACGGCTTTCTACAAGACAGCAAAGGCAGAGACATAGCTCACGGAGCTGTCAGTCACATCAACTGCATCCGAGCTACGCTCGTACCGAATGAAACGGAACGCGCCCTTCTTCCCGTCCTCCTGAATCTTGCTTGCTTCAATCGCGGCCATGATCACCCCAATGGGATGACGGCCGCATACCGTATTACCTGTTCTTTGTATGGCATCAAGAAAATTCTCGGTCTCGCCTGTAGCTATGGCAGCCATAGTCGCGATATCGAAAGCAGAAATGCTCTCGTGAATCGCTGGCTCACGACTGTTAATCCGGTCCCTCCGCTGGAGGGACTGGCCCGCTGACACCTGCTCAATTTTTTCTTCGAACTCATCCAGGTCGTCGCTCGGCTGAGGCAGAGCATCGGCGGAAAGAGGAAGCTTCGGCCCAGGCTTGGGAGCTTGGGGGACGTAGTATGTGTAGCTGAAGCGAAGGCCCCAGTGGCAGAAATCTGAGCTAATCACAAACACATTGGAAGGATCTTCCAAGTAAGGAGCAAGTAGGGCTCCAAAGGCTTGCTCTGTGGACGCAGAAGTGCTTCCGACCAAAATGGGTACCAGGGGTGGATATTGAGATGTCCGCTTGGTGGGATGTTGTAGTTGTAGCAGACGGTGGATATAGGGCAGATGAAGCTCAATACTGTGTTCATCCTCATCGATTGACCGGGTCATAGTTGTGAAACTGACTGTTGACCCATTCGGTTTAACTGCTTTCGTCGAAAGAAGCTGGGCGATAAGCTCTGTGTCAAGCGGTAGAGGCTCGTCCGAAAGCGGGGTGTAGTAGGACGTAAGTTGAGGGAGAGCAAGTGTCGAGAGGTAGTGGTGATGCGATGGGCCGAGCACAAAAATCCGCTTCCTGGCCTCAATCAATCAGCAAACAACAACAGCAAGCAATGAGCAGGGCCTTTTTCTCACGCCTTGGACAAGTCCAGAGCTTTGTATGCGTAAGCTGCACATGGTCCTGAGTAGGCATAGCCCGCGTGACTGGATCATCAGCGCCAAACTCCCGAGTACGATACTTTCTTGTCGAGATCTCTATGATACATACGGGGCAATGACAACTCGGGAGCCAGGTACGGGCAAGGAGCCGATTCCCTCTATCTCGTTGGGAACTTGCGCAAGCCACTGGTCCAGTTGGCGGGTCAAAGTGCTTCGGTTGTCAGAGTACCAAGAGCCTGCGTGGGAGGGCTCTCTGGACTGCATAATGTCTGCTTTTCCTTCTTGATACTTGAAAATCTTCGCATATATCCTGGAGACTGCAATTCTAATGTCTTCAATTATTGTTGAGCGAGTTGGGGAAGCATCGTCCATGGGGGCGGGGAAGCGGGACATCGTCATAGTGGAGTCCGTCAACACTACTAGAGCTTGCGGCATAGGTAATAAACAGTGTACCCGAGTCCCGAAGTAAGGTTACCTAATAAAATGCACCATCACCAATATCCCCAATTCCCTCCGCCAGATTCTTTAGCCAATAGTTATAGTCACAGTGGTTGCCCACACCACCAGATAATTGCTTCCTCTGGCTGCCTGTCATTGGATGGGAATCATGCGACTGCCTGTATTTGCATACAATCTCCAGTTGCCCATATCCTCACATCTGCCAGTTAAAAAGTGCCATCGACGCTCTACTTGGTATAGAGCTTACACACGGGACGCGCTGCAATCTCACCTAGTGCTTGCACTTCCGATCTTTGAACAATGTAGCAGTATCCAAGACTGTGCCATTCCGACTTGCCACGAACTCATGTGTCAAGTGCGAGCAATTGTGGAACGTCAATTTGCTCCATCCATATGCTGTATCCTGTGCATAGCGGGAGTAGCTCTGGAGAGGGCGGACCAGTGAATCTAGTCCATCATAATGACCTGCAGCTCCATTGCTAATGTACCAGGGGGCAGTGGGATTATTCAACTCGTTCGGATCAGCGTTGAAGTTGGCAATTGGGGCATTCCGCTCGTAGTAGTGGGTATGGCCAGACAGGACTAAGTCGACATTGTACTTTAGAAACAAGGGTTCCCAGACCTCGCGGCAATTCTCGCAAATGGTGCCACTCTGGTTCTTGCCGCTGACATACCAGGGTCTGTGGCCGGCTGAATAGACATTCACTATTAGTACTCAAGTCATGCGGTCAAGTACTCGGTCTGCACATACCAACAACAACCCATGGAGTCTTAGCCCGATCAACAGAGGCCAGGTCCTTCTCAAGCCAGTTCAGTTGCTGATCGTAAAGACCGAAGGGACCACTATCTTCGCCCTCAGCTCCCGCAGGCTCATCAGGGCTGACTATCCCATGGCCAAGATCTGTTTCAGTGTCAAGTTGGATGTAGTGGACCATCCCGTTGTCAAATGAGTACCAGAAATTCTCCACACCACCAGACTGACTGCTGGGCATGCGGAAGTGGTTTCGGAATCCGGTAAAGTTAGTCTGGCCAGGCATACAGATGCCCACATTGTAGGTGATGTTGTGGGCACTATCAGTGGTGCCACCATTATCGCCTACGGTGGCGGTTAGCAGATGAGTAAAATATTTATGCCCCAGGGAAATGCATACAGTTAGCCTCGTGATTACCAGGTCCAACCATATACGGCTTGTGAGCAGTAATAACTGACAATTCGTCGTAATACTGGTTCAGCAGGCTCTCATACACTTTAGTACCATCGGCTACGGTGGTGTTAGGGAGGAACCCCTGGATCTCCTCCTTAAGCCAGTAGTCAGCGTACGCAATGTCGCCAGCTGAGAGATGTTAGATTTTTGCTCAGTAGGCGTTACTTCTGAGAAGACTTACGGTGCCAGAGGAAGTCAGTGTTGACTCCTTGGGCCAGTAATGATTGGATTGTATTGTTATCGTTAGGGCCAAGAGGATTGTGAGCCCCCTTTCCAACACTTGTGGTGAGACCCATGGTACCCATAAGACCCATATCAATTGCGACGGCGACGGTGTAAGGGGTCTGATCACCGGCCTGACGGCTAGTCTTGAAGGTGTAGGGAGTAGTCTCATTGCTATGCTGAGGCAGGTAGTAGTACAGTGTATCAGCTTCCAACCCGGCTATTGAGACATGGTTGTTGTAAGTCGTGGAAGTGGGATAGGTGACGGAGACGTTAGAGGAGACACATCGGTTTAGATGCTTGGGGCTGCGCCCAAAGCAAACTGTTGGATGAGGCAACTGCGAGTATGTGTTCCAGCTGACAGTCATGCCGTGTGGTCCGGCATATGCCAGACGAAGTTGCATGGGATAGGTTCCATGCTGCTGGGTGGTAGGAGCCGCGATAGAGCCGGTGAAGAGAGTGGACACTGCGATGGCAGCCAAAATGGAAGACGCAATACTATCCATTGTAGTACAATTGTGAGATGTTTTGATTGAGGAATAACGAGCATGAAAAGTCTTATTCCCGATTATATATAAGCTATTGTCGAGAATTTTCAGGTAATTTTAAATCACCCTATAGTCCCAGCGATGAGTTCTATATCATTTGATTATATTATTTAGCACGTGTAAATCATGCGCTGACATTATTGGTTGAGATCCTATCGGCAAATATTGGCAAGGGACAGGGGGGTTTCCCGAATCAGTCTAAATAGCACTAGTCGAAGCTTAAACAGTCCAGTCATGATATGTACACATCCTGACAGCCTGTGTACCTGGTTTATATATGTAATACTAGGCATTACTCGTTGCGTGAAATCAATGGCCTAGCCACGAGAAACGTGCCTTGTCTAGAGCTGGTCGGAGGACCCGCAAGCACTGGCTTTGGAGTAACTGAGGCAGATCGGATCGAGTGACAGAGTGGAGCCAGGAATCGGGAAGCCGAAAGTTGGCAACTGGCCCAGCAGTCAGTAATTGTTCTTATATAATCAACGCCATTTCAATTGCTTGATGTTCGCATTCAATAAATAATGCCGGTGGATGTCCGCCATAGGACCATGGGTTTTGACTATTTGCTCTCTGGATTTACGTTCACTTCAGATTAGACCCTGTCCCACTGGCCAGAGGTCAACACCAGAACTGACCACGCTCTCAGATGCATCGAGATTTGCAGCCATGGTGTAGCCAAAACTCTGTGCACACTGGCCTACACATTAACCTAGTACCCTCATTGGCGTACATGGACTGGCCATACTAGGTGCTGTCTCGAGTACTAATTCAATCAAGGTACAACTCAACTGACTTTCGGGATAAGCCCGGTCTACTGTCAAGTCGTTGCGTTATTCCTCTCTTTTTTGTCCATATGCTGCGGTGTTCCATCACACATGCTTCCGAAAAGCAGCCAGTCAAGGAATGTGGTGTTGTACCCGTAAGATGTTTGATATATGTGAGCAAGTATGCCAAATTACGGTCGACTTTTGACCATTGTTTCAGACAGTGCTGGGGGCCTATCGAACCAGCACGATGCAACTGCAAAAATAGGCATCCTTCCCTAATGTATCTATTGTCGGCGAGACTCGAGGAAGTGTATGGCACGATAGAGCATACCAGCAATGTGGACTAGACTGCCGAAAATGCAATCCAATATTAGCCCACAATTAAGAATCAAGTCCTTATATTAGTGACATTCGAAAGGTAACCAAAAATGACATCTAATATGCTTTTCCAGACGGGCTTAATATAAAATGGACGATTAATCCCTTTTTATGGGTGAGCAGAAGCGGTTCATCTATCAGAGTATAGCACTCATTCAATTAGCGACATTGCTGGCCACAATCATGAATCTCACTATTTTGCTGGCTCTTGTGGCCTCAGCGACTACAAATTGCAGCGTTTCCTACCATGCAATAGCCAGGTCCAGCTCGTTTGATCAAGGACTATAAGGACAAAATTAAAAATATAGTGCTGGCTGATATGGAAAACCGGTCCATCCACAAGGTCCTCCGAGGACTGAAGGTTACGGGCCAGGACATTCCAATCAACGACGGCTCTTTTTGCAATCCGTTCAATATTATCGACCCTCAGAAGGGGTCGCGTGAATTTAGCCTCACGAGTCCGACTCTGTTACAGACGATCCTAACCATGGTATGGTAACAATGCAAAATTCTAGGGACCTATGTTCCGGACAATACGTTGATTCAATCAGGACATCTGAAACCTGCCCTGCCAGGCTTTCTGCAGGAGCATATCGTGTGGCATCCGTCCGCAGGCTGTACTGTAACCGGCATTCTACAGTTCCTGGGGTGAGGTCAACTCACTCCAGAACTTGCTAAATACACTACCCAGCCTTCTCATAGCTAACCAACCCTAACTGGGCATCAATCCACTCTGCAACTCCTGCAGGGCACGGAAACAATGACGCTGGTGCTCCCCAATCATGTAATGACCCAGTGGTCCAGCTCAGTGAGAGCAACCACACTGGACCAACTACTGCTTGACGCCTGGAGATGGTGATGCTCTACTATGCATGGACTGTGAACAGTGGCGCATCATCCAATATTAAGTCCCTAGTGAACTTCTTTCAGGATGCATACTTGGGATGACTGCCTGAATTCACATACGTCAACACTTTTTGCATTGGCCCTGACAGGAGCTATGCCCCCTGCTGTCTGCCTGGACAACTCAACTTACACCGATAGCACACCTAGTGGCCGCAACTACACTTTCAATTCCGACTGTCTCAGTGGGCGTGTCCGGACCTCCTGAGCTCTCCATGAGTTGAGAAAGGGCTCGTTAGGTCCAGCCAAAAGCGGCATGCCGAACATAGTCCTCAGTAGCCCATAGTGGCTACGCAAGATTTCAGTCAGATCAATAAGGTAGGACCTGATGATCTTTGTTAGGCTGTGAAACATACTGGTTTCGTAAACATCATCGACTCTAACCCCGATTCATAGCGTGTCTGCCTGTACTTCCTCCAGTTTTGATGGCGAGATATATAGTAGGCAGCTTTTTTGCCTACCACTGTCATTAGGAATTCTCATATGTCAATATTGATTCTTTAAAAAGATGGCCGGCTCGTGTTCTGATTTTGGAAATATCTCTCCGTCCGTTAGTTGATTATATCCGACTCTCTTAGTGACTTGAGGCTGTATGAGTTATTGGGGAGTAAAGTGTGCAACAGCTCGTGTGACTCCGCAGACCTTACCATGAGGATGTGTAACTGACCTTGGACAGACAGCCAGACAAAAAGTACTCAGCCTTGAAGACAAGGCCTGATTTCCATCATTTTATTACTCCTTTATCTTATTTTGAGTATCAATTGGTCTTTTATTTCTTATAACTGTCACGATCGTTTGGTCTTCCCTCATATGGTGCCAATTAATCTCAATGTGGCCTAGCGTACATTTTTTTAACTGGCAAACCAATTATGACGCGAGTTTTCGTATCGCCAGGACGCGCTGTGCAGCCAACCACTCTCGATTTCCCTGCATATGTGCTCGCGAGCAACTCCTTGCATTTCAGCCTCGTGGACACACTACCTCTCTTCTTTACCTTCTGCGAATGGACTCGCGCTGGCGTGTGTTTCTTCGTGATACTGCTTCTCCATTGCTCTACAAGTTCGCCATTCTTAGAAGCGGCCGTTTGACAGCGCGGAGACTCTGATGACCTCGACTTCTGGATCATTGTTTGCAGCGCACTAGAGGACCATGTCTCTCAAACGAAAAGCTTCGTTCTCCGCGCTTTCGCCCATAAATACGGTGCCAGTTGTCGCAGGGTCGTCGCGAATGGTGGAAGATCCACCAAGACATCTTCACAGCCGAACACGGAAGCGTTTCAGAGATGATCGACCAGATGAGAAAGTGGTATATGGTAAGAACAGGCCTGGTCTTACGCTTAATATACTTCAGCCTCGTTGATTGATGGTTATAGAGAATACTCTCCGCTGGTTGTTCAGTGCTCAAAAGCACCAACACGGACCTGCTCCGCCAATCGTTCAAGATGAGGATGAAGACGCAGACATGGATTCAGTACCACTACCGCCATCAGAAATCACCGACCCCCGCCAACAAACCTTGCATAAATTCTTTCATACATATCACGCTTCCTCTTCTCTTCCCCATTCAAATGACACGACAGACCAACGAACGCACCATACCTCACAGTCGACGAGCATTCTCCTGCACAATTGCAATCATATTATAGCCTCACCAGGCATGTCAAGTGAGAGTAGCTCAAGTAGCTCAGCATCACAGTTTGCGAGCGCCCATGCGGATATGGGCATGGAATCAAGTTCCGACGATTCAGGTCAAGATTCGAATAGATGGGCTGGAGCTCTGGCGTGGGCATGACTGTCTTATCTCCTTCGAATCGACTGTCCGTACGTATGCCACGGCCGGGGCGTATCAGCGACTCCCAATACCCGCGATGATATACCCCTTCTCTTGGTTATCTGGATACCTATAACATCCGGCCGGAGACAATGCTGCCATGTACCAGCCAGTGATCCCTTCAAATAAGTCTGATTGACCGCTTTGGTGCATTATCCTGATCGCTTAATCACCCTCACTCCCAGCATTGACCGTTCATTGACCTGTTCCTGGCGCTGTCAGGTTGGTTTCTGCCCAAGATGCACATCTCTAAGACACCCCCAAGCCTGAATATAACCACATCATATTTATCGAAAGTAAACTTGAAAGGAGTAATTAAAATCAAATGAGACTAGTAGTCTACAAAATTATATTACTTTCTTGAAGTAGAGAATTGTTTGTTGTTTACTAGGAAGATTTGTATCAATATCCTAAAACGAATGATGAGGTGCTGTGTCACATGCGACCACACTGAGGCGGAGACTTTGAAAGCCTCAGGTTTCGCTCAACAACTGACCGTCAGTCGTCAGCCGATCGACAGTATTTACGAAACCCAACCAAATTCTCCTGCCCGGAAGAGACCGAGGACCTGGTCAATTCTCTCCCCTATTTCACCAATTGGCGCGTAGAGCGGTCCTTCGTTATTCTTCTTCAGCAGCCAAAACAGGCAACGTACTGCTTCCATTGGCCGAACGCACGGAGTCGAAGGTGAAACTGCTGTCTTCGCCTTCTCAGACGGCGGCGAAACATAAATTCATGGAGGAAATGCAGGCTATTCGTTATCTGGAGTCGTTAATTGGACAAACATTGCGAGTGCACACTACAGACACGCGCATGTTTGTAGGCACTTTCAAATGTACAGATGCGGTGAGTGCGCCATGGCCTTGTCATGACCCGGTTTCCAGGTCTTGAAGAAAGGCACGGACAAATATTATCATGGGGAGTATTACGAGCAATCACTGACTGGGGCTTATGTCTCCAGGAAAGAAATATTATCCTCGCGAGCACGTACGAATATCGCTTTCCCTCCCCATCAGCCATCAGGGATGCTACGGCAAACACCAATAACGAACAAATCGAAGCAAAGCCTGAGCCGATAAAGGCCACAGTGGATATGACCAGTCGGTTTATCGGTCTTGTCGTTGTTCCTGGGCAGCATATCACGAAAATCGAACTTGAGGAAACGCCTCAACAGAGCCGTCTACGAGACACATTGCGGAAGTCATAACACCTCTCTTTGACTGGGCATTTCCGATGTTCGTGAAGCCGAGCTATACGCAGACATTGTCTGTCACAGCTGCTCCAAATTTTGGCCGGCGCAAGTCGCGTGGTCAAGGCTCTACAACGAATGAAGGGGATGATGAGAGTTATGGGGCCCTCGAAAGGAGGGGCGTGGTGAACTGCTTTGTGCAACATTCTTGCGTATTTCGGCAGCGAGGAGATTATCGGACCTGTTGCTTGAAAAACTCCTGCTGTGCACAAATCAGATATCATCGCTCGCCGCCAAGACGCCGGCAGGATAACCACCGTAGCTTCTCGCATTATCTATATGACTACAACGTGGCTGGAGGACAGAGCAGGAGAACACTTGGCGCAGGACATATGGCTTGGCAATAGTAGCTACAGTCAGCTCAGCACTGGCCCAGGGTGGGGTTCGAAATGGCGGTGTTCCTGCAGTGAACTGAGGAAGATTCCTATTCATCCCGTTCAATGCTCGGACTCAAAAACTGACGAGTCAACAATGCAACTTGCTACTGACTAGCTAGCTTTATTGATCAAGGCGACTGGCGGCATAGCTTGGTCCAGGCTTGTCTGCTTTGCATGGTCACTTTAGCTTGACAGAGCCAGATTTAGTGGGCCGATTTCGGATGCCCCCGAAAGCATTTACATATCCACCAACCCGAGAGATACGATCAAGGGCTTCAAGCAATCAGAATGCATCCAGCATGGGTATAATCGGGAGAAGCATTAGATGACTGTTATGTATAGGTAGTTATATGCTAGAGAACGGGTGACTCATACTGCCCATCACATGCTCTCCAGACTGAATTCAAATCTCCTTGTAGAATGAGTTCAGATCTTTAAAAACTCCAAAGTCCAGAACACTGGAAAAACCCGCCAAGCCAAGAGAAAAGAGGGGGAAAACGAGATCGTGTTGTCCGTGCTGAGATGTGTCAAATTCAATTACAACACTTGCCAGTCACGAGGCGTCCAGAGGCGCTGTTGACCAGTGGCTCAGCAGTATCCGGGAGTCTAAAGGTAGAAGTGGAAAGATGACAATGAGGCATCGCAGGTGATTGGTCACCATTACCTCATATTCTCTTCTTTGATGTAAGACAAGCAGCGGGCCTGTCAATGTGATGATGCTAATGACCTCTTTGATGAATTGTCGGAAATTGGGGCTCTGACAAAGTAAACATGGAGAATCTACGGAGTAACCATAGACTGTATTCGGATTATTTATAGAACTAGGCACGGTATCACCATCATCGACTTGGGGCAACTCTTCAATAGGCTCTGGGCGCTCCATACCAAGAACCCGAGCTTATCCGGGCCGACAAATGATCCGGGGAATGCCACACCCGCTGCATGATCGAGACCCAAAAATGACGGCCTGGAGATTGGGAAGGCGAGTGTGACAATCTGCTGCCCAGCAAATCCCAGCAAATCCCAGCAAACGAAGTGGTACCTACTCCGTACTAGTACACCTGTTGACCTCTTTCTTCTACGCCACAATCAACTCACTTGCTACAAACAGAGAAAATTACTCTTTTCCCTCTCTTCAGCCCGTTCTACTTTCCTCACAGCTTCAGACTCTTTTCTTCACCTCATACTTTGTCGAGCTGTACTGCCTCATAGGCTCTCATAGGTTCGTCTCGTCCCTTCGATCTGCTCCAGTACCAGGTACCGTATCTCCGTCCGCCCATCGCAGACCCCATAATGACGCAGTATTTCCCCATCTAGTGCAATCCTTTCTTCCTCCCCTCCATCCTAAGGCAACTCAAAACTCATCCCGTCACGCAAATCCTCTCCAGCCACCTCCCCACACATACCATTGCCCTAGTAGTATTTCGTTGTCGGTCACCTGCACAGTCCCCAGTCTCCTGTCCCTCATTACCCTGCTCCGCACATACTAACTCACATATTTCAGAAGCTTCTTCTTTACCGGCGAATCGGAGCTTTCCCTTCCGACCAGCTTGCTCTGTGGCTTGGACACTGTACTGTGATGCTATTCTCCTCTCGGTCGGTTCCTGCAAATTCCCCTCCTCCTTCCTCGACTTGAACGGTCGGTACAACTGCTGCGGAAATCCTCGTCCTGGAACGACAATAATCGGTCGACAAACGAACAATAATTGCAATATTCCGCTCCTGGAACTATTTCCAAGCACGCCTTGAAGGCATACTCTCCGTTCAATTCCACAGGCGGGTTTCTATCCAATTTTATAACCTCAGCACCGTCGTGCAGGCCAAGACAGGCCGGAGCATTCCAGTGCGAGTCCGGAACTTCGTATCGTCTTGAATAGACACGTTTTTGTGGATCTTACAATCTCGAGCTTGCCAGATACCCACGCCTTGTGGTAATGGGTCAGTCGCATTCCAAGGGCAATTCTGGCCCTGGCGAGTCTCTGCAGTCCTATCCTTCCTTCTCTCGCAGTGATACCAAGGAGTCTCTTCGCTCGTTTCGCGGCTCCATCCGGTCCAAGATTCGGAGTAACGACAGTCCCAGAGGATCGACTGCAGGATTGTCGGACGATAAATCCGATGCAGCATCGGTCAAGTCGACAACCAGTAGACGCAGTTCCACCAACCAAAGCGTCCAGTCTCCCGATGATATCTCTTCTCAACCCGATGCTCCTCAGCCTCCTCCATCTCCTTCCCTGTCGAGTAGCTTGAAACGAGGCCATAAAGATGTCAATGCGATGCAGCAGAGTGGCGAGGTCGACCATGTATCCGATGTACCTCCCTCCGGAGCTGCGCCCTCGGGCCCATCGTCCCAGAAAGTCGGCGAATCGATCCTCATCAAAAGAGAGAACCAACTGAATCCTATCCTGGACTTCATCATGAATGCTCCATTAGAGACTTCGGGATCTCCAGGTATGGGAATGGGTGCTCTGAAGTCTATCGACCTTGATGATATGATCTCAAGACTTCTCGATGCCGGCTACTCTACCAAAGTCACAAAGACTGTTTGCCTCAAGAATGCGGAGATCACGGCCATTTGTTCGGCGGCACGGGAGCTCTTCCTCTCCCAGCCTGCATTGCTAGAGCTGTCGGCTCCTGTGAAAATCGTCGGCGATGTCCATGGCCAATATACAGACTTAATTCGACTTTTCGAGATGTGTGGGTTTCCTCCCGCTTCCAACTACCTCTTCCTAGGCGACTATGTCGACCGTGGCAAACAAAGCTTGGAGACGATCCTTCTCCTCCTGTGTTACAAGCTCAAGTATCCTGAGAACTTCTTCCTTCTCCGCGGTAATCACGAATGTGCCAACGTCACTCGTGTTTATGGATTCTATGATGAGTGCAAGCGGCGCTGCAACATCAAGATTTGGAAGACTTTCATCGATACATTCAACTGCCTTCCTATCGCTGCTACCGTCGCTGGCAAGATCTTTTGTGTTCATGGCGGACTGTCCCCTAGTCTCTCTCACATGGATGATATTCGGGGAATTGCAAGGCCCACTGACGTGCCTGACTATGGCCTGCTTAATGATCTGCTGTGGAGCGACCCAGCAGACATGGAAGAAGATTGGGAGCCCAACGAACGCGGTGTCAGTTATTGCTTCGGTAAGAAGGTTATCATGAACTTTCTGCAGCGTCATGACTTCGACTTGGTATGCCGCGCGCATATGGTGGTCGAGGACGGGTACGAGTTTTATCAGGATCGTATTTTAGTCACTGTCTTCTCAGCTCCTAACGTGAGTACCAAACTTTTCATTTGCATTTCATAAGAATGCAGTGTTTGCTGACTGGCGTCTGTAGTACTGTGGCGAGTTTGATAATTGGGGTGCCATTATGTCAGTGTCGGGGGAGCTGCTATGTAGCTTTGAGCTACTCAAACCCCTGGATTCCACTGCTCTGAAGAATCATATCAAGAAGGGCAGGAAAGAGCGGAATAGCATGTTAAGCAGTCCTGTAAGTTCACCCTTGCTTCACTTCGTTGTCGCCAAGGAAGATCACCACCTATTCGTGCAACTTTGCCGAGTCCCTTGTGGTCTATTCCTTGCCTATCCGTCTCTTGTCACATCATGGAGCACAAGTCACTAATAGTTCTAGCCCGCCCACGTATCGGCCCAAAGCTATTAATTGTTCCACCGATCACCCGCCAAGAAATTGGCCTTTGCAACATGCTACCGCCAAGCATATCCGAGCCCATTTCGACCGATTGATGCCAAATGTGACGTTTTCTCAAAAGTGCATATTCTTTCGGTATTACTCGGAAGCGAGAAGCATTTTATGGTACGGTACAGGCTCTACGATATCGGTTTCTCACCATCAATATCTGAGAGCCATGGTGGTCAGCTTCTGGGCTGCTCTCCTTGCTGCCCAGCAACCCTTGCTCCTCCAAACCACAGGCTGCCCCGCATGATATTAATAGGGCCGGCCGAACCCTGTATCTGACGGGTCCAGTCTTCTGCATAGACAGGTTGCTCGATACTAGTATCCAGTTGCAGGGGACATTTGTCCTCGCGGATGAGACGAGTGCCTGCTTTGAAATCGCCACTGGCCACTCCCAACGATTATATACTGTTTCCATCCATTCTGGGCAGTATCGGGTTTCGTCCCATGAGTCACGAAAGGGGAAAACAGACACGAACAGTTGGCAGAAGCCGCTGTCGTATTCGCTTCCAGGTGTTTCTACTGTTTCTCAACTCTTTCTTCTCTTGCCTCGCACTCTCTCACTTCATCATGACATATCTTTGAGAGCGGTAGTTATTGTTTTCTTTGTTTCTTGCTTCGTCTCACAGTGCAGCTCGGGCATGGGCGTTCTCTACAAACACGATTAGACATTTAAGGAATCACAAATTGACACCTATGGCGTCAGCATACTCTCTGGGTTCGCATCAGAATCTTACAAATTTGACTGATCTCTTTATTTTGAACAGCTAAGCGTGTTTTGTAGCAGCTGCTGTCAGTAATATCACTACAGTGTCGAAGCACCACCAGGTCGATAACCTCATCCAATGATACGACACCTTATCTCATCCTCTAAACTCTGATGTAGCCCGTTCTCAATTGCAGTGAGATCTTCAGAAATACATCCCATGCTTAACATTCCGAATTTTGGATCCTGGTCATCCACGTAGACTAAATCAGCTCGCTGGCACAAAGAATTCCCCATCAAATGACTACCCACATGCATGAAGTATATCCCTGTCAACGTCATCCCAGGAACTATCTCGGCCTTTCTGGACCTTTGGCGGATGCATGGACCAACAGGAAGTCTCAGCTGCAGGATAGCGCTCGGTTGAAAGGTGAAGGGAACAGGCTTGAAGTTCGTGGTCACCTGTGTCACGTACGTGGTCAATATGCAGCATCGACAGTAAACATTGTCTTTTATGCCACTTACCTTCAAGGACGTGATCGCGCCGTAGTTGTAAGGATTGCTGCAATCGTGCGCACTCGCGAAGGCACCCGTATCGGCCTGAATCCCCGTCAACCGCTCACCAGCTGGGCCATCAATGTGGAAGGGGATCCTAGTTGTGTAGTCGCCCGTGGCAGTTGCCGGGCAAGCCTGGAGACACTTGACGGGTGCGTCGTCGTCGTAGAAGAAATCGATTCCGACGATTGCGGTCTTCGAGACTGTTACTGAGATGCGGGTGAGGTATTGCAGCATATGGCCTTTGAGTCCGCCGAACATGATGTGCACGAGAGGCCGGTATTCATATAAGGGGATTTGACGGCCTGTGAACGTACCCTCGTGGAGATGGTGAGAAGGTGCAGGGATGTTTGGGTACCATAGTCCCGTTGTACGGAGCGGAAGGTGCTCGCCCCTGGAGTCAGAGGGGAAGAGCGGGTTGAGATACGACGGAACGGCTAGGGAGACCATTTTGAAGCCCTGTAGTAGGTTGGTTTTGTTAGGTAGGTTCGTCGCCGTGTGCTTGTGGAAGAGGCTTAGGCGTGATATGTCACTCACATCGAAACGACCTTTTATTTCATGGATGGTCTCTTTCATGCATAATCGGAGAGTTTGGGGGTTCTCTTTCCATGATCCCACCCAGGGCGATTCGTCGCCTTTGTCTGTCACAGCGCGTAGGGCCATGATGCCTCTGGGACTGACGGCGGTGATGAAGCCGGTTATTCGGTAGCATCCGGCGCCTATGTCGAGCATTCTCTCGTTTGTCGTCACAATGTAGCCTAGAGTAACTTCCTGATGGTCCTCGAGAATGAAGCGTATACCTGAGATGTATTGTTGTCCACTGAGACGCCGGAAGGAGATTTTAATGGCTCGGATTGGTGCTGAGATTGAGACTGTCTGTTCAAATATCTCCCTGCATTTTGCACCACAAGGGAAGCGGTCCGCAGGTTGCGCAGAGAAGTCTCCTCCGACGGGTCTCCATGCCTTAGACGGCTTTACTGGGAAAGCCTGCAGCGTCCTGACTAAACTATCGTTACTCAAAGGTCCTTCCAGAAGTTCTGCCAGGTCTTCGAGTAGATCCCAGATCCGCTTCCTATTCTTCATCTCAAGCGAGGATATCAACAGTAGGCCTGTTTTTTCATAAAGAATTCTCCAGTCTCGATTGCGCTGCTCAGCGATGCTGCTGTATGACGGATCCGTCGCTTCGAAGCAAAACCCGCGCTCCTGATAAGAATCAAATCTCGAGGCCCAGAAAGCCTGACTGAAAGGTAGACTCGCAAAGGACCTCGAAGCCAGCCTGGCATTGGCGACGCTGTGAGAGGGAAGAAGCGCCTGGATGAGCTCTAGGACTTCTTGCGGCAGTCTCTGAAAGCAATCCGCCGCGTTCTGAAAGACCGGTGCTATCAAAGAGGCCTGTGCCGAAAGAACATCTGTTCTTTGAGAGTCCACAAGAGCCTGCTTCAACTCGGGGAGAAGTATAGGGTTCGACGTTGCCAATGACAAGGGTGAGTTCTTGTCTCCCAGATATCGTTTGATAAAGCCCACAATGGAGACATCCTCCCACGGATATCCCTCAGGAGCTCTATCCATGAGCCCGCCATAATTGTGACCCCAGTCTAACCATCCCTTTCTGCTCGCTGGACATGAAAGTAAGATATCGTAAAGCCGCTCGATGGGAACAGATCGGGGCGCTAACCGAGTCATCAACAGTTCCCAACAGACCTCGTGGATGAGAAATCCAGGCTGTGGACGCAGTCGCTCTCCAATGAGAGGAGGGAAGACGTCTTCTGCAGACAACTCAGGACCTTCGTCGCTCCATCGCCTCTCAACTGCGGAAGGCGCGGCACAGTCGGGTATTATAGCTCGTGGCACATAGCCACCTACCCCAGTCAAGAATGGCCTCCCCTCTAGTCCAGAGTTTCGATCACATCTCACTATTGGACGGTCAACTCAACATGTCCTGAGACAGTCGTCACTAATTTAGGGATTATAAAAGGTATGAAAAAAGCCACAAGATACACACCTGCGCGGAAGTCTCTTTGCCAGGATACCTTCGGACTATGATATGGAATCTTGGCACCACAGAGAACACATAACGAGTGTGACCATTCCATCGTAACGGCCAAGGTTGTTCAGTCACTAAAAAGCCTGAAATGAGTAGAGGCATGTAGAATCCTAGTTTGAAAGCTGGGTGTGCCCAAGTCCTTGACGTGGTTTATACAGACTTGGAGCATAGGGCTGAGGGTCAATCTGCAACTCGCCTTTGAAGGCTGGCTTTTGAAGAGCAGCCTTTTGGAGCGTGTTTCGCTGGAGAGAATGTGATTCAGTTCATCATGTTTGTTCAGCAACTAAGCTGATGCCTAGACTTATACGGCTTATTGCGTAGAAATAAGACTAGGCGTACATCAGAGGTGAAACTGCGGAGGTCATGGTTGGCGATATTGTGCTGAGATCACCTGCCCGTCGTGTTCGGTGCCTAAGAGCTAATGCCACTGCCCGCAGCCTCAGCAACGCTGGTACAGGCAGAAGGGGAAAATTCCTTCCAAGAATAAACTTTTATCCATTTATAAAATAGACCTATCCAGCTCGCCAAGTGAGTACAAAAGTCAAAAACGATAGGCAGGTGAGAAAAATATACATAGCGCCAGATGACAAAATGTGCAGAGTATGACGTTCAATGGCGAATTCCAAGTATAGAATAGAACATTTGCCAATGGATTCGCAAAATCAACGATTAAACATTGGTGCCTAGATTTCTTCTCAGACTCTTCTGCAAACAAATCGATTCGCGGCCTATGCGTAATCCCTGACGTAGCGACCTGGCAACTCAACGTCCCACATTGGTCTCTCGACAACGGCAACCTCCAGCGTGTTGCCAGCAGTACCGTCCTCAATGCTATCCTCGGTCGACGAAGGGCTTAGAGGCACAATGCCGAGTAGATCACGGTACTTGTACGTGTACCACCACCGACGTGCCAGTTGAGATCCGTTCGACTGCACCAATTGTTTCTGGGGCGTGTCAAGCACGTCGTTGTCATTTGGCTTCCGAGCCGGTGTATCACTGGATCCATTGAGCGAGAGAAGCTTATCACGAGGCCCAAGAGAGACTCGCTTTCGCGGAGTGCTGATCTCGTCTTCCTCAAGCTTTCCTCTTCTAAGTCGCGCCAAAGCTGCGTCATGGCCTGCTGTGGAGTTTTCGTCATATTCAAAGGCCTCTTCATCTCTTGCTGCTTGTGGGCGCTCCTTGTCTAGGGAGACCCACTCTCCCTTGGAATCATCGTGTCCTTCGATCTTGCGATATTTGGAGCTAAAGTGAACATCTGATTGAGCCAGTGACATTCGATCACCAGCACCGCTGTTCGCTTTTCTTCTCTTCTCTTCTTCCTCTAATTGCTCACGCTTTCTCTTGTGAGCCGAAGATGCCTTAACGAGCTGTGTCGAAGAGTCTCCTTCGTCGTGGCCATCTGCGGTTTCCTTCAACTCTTCCGGAGAGGGAAAATCCTGGTTCAGGTCAAACATCCATAACCAAGAAGTACCATACAACCACAGGCGGTCACGCGACTCGGAAAGATCCCACAAGCAGCCCATTGCGCGGTCCTTGACCCCCTTAAATTGCTCCGGAAGATAAGCCTTGGGGTTCCTTCTTGACCAGTCCGATAGCTTTCCTTCGAGAGCGTCGAATTCCACAAGCTGATGTTCACTCGTGAGAGCCATCAATCGACTCTCGCCTCTGAGAGATTTTTGGGAAGACTGATCAGTACCGTTTGTGAGAAGTTTTGCTTCTGCCGGGCTTTGAGGGCGGAAGGAGAGTAAGAGCACCCCAGATTTGAGTCTGGGTATGGGTGAGTCAGCATTGGCGTACTGCCAGCGCTCTCCGTCTATCACTGGTCGCTCATCCTCATCGTCCGAAGATTCATCGTCAGAATCGGCAGCGCCGTTGCGCTTATCGGCAGGTTCTGAAGACGAGTCCTCGCCATTCTTCAGGAACCAGGTATCGACACAGCCGGAAAGGTCACCAGTCGCTAGAATTCTGCTGTTCTCGGAAAAGACAACGCAGCGGACAGTTCTCTCGTATTCCCCTAGAGTACCATGGGAAGCCTTCTCGTGACGAGTGTGCCGAGTCGCCCTGTAAAGTTTGACAAGCTGTGATAAGATCTGTGGTTTCTCCTGAGGAGACGAAGCAGGCATGACCCTAGCCAGGTAGATGGCGCTATTAGGTCGAACCACACAGAGCCACCGGCTGTCCGGTGATATGGCCACAACTCGTGCACCATCCTCAGTGAACGCGGCAGGAACATCCAATTTTGTTATGCGTAAAGCCCCCCTTTCATCACTTTTTCGTCGTCGGACGGAGAAAACCTTGACCTCGGTGACCGTAGCAACAATAAGAATCTTTCCGTCCACGGAGAGCATCGCTGACGTGATGTTTTCTTCGCCCTGTGATAAAGCAATAGGGCACGCCTTAGCAGCTTGTCATTGCAGGAAGGATATTTTGCATTCTCACCTGAATTAAAACCTTTCCGACAAGTCGATGCTTCTGCCCTTCCAAATTATCATGTGGTGAGGTTGGGCCACGGGATACGCGCCAGATGCTGACCTCTCTGTCCCAGAAGCTCATCACAAGCCTAGAGGAAGGGGAAGACGCCAGTTGAGGTATTTGAGGCAGACTGGAGAGCTTCCTGTGATGTTCTTTTCCGAATTCACGCAATGGGAGCACAACAGGTGAGGCGTCGGGACCTAAGAAATGTCAACTCGCCGAAAAACCTCACAGAGAAAGTAGAGGAAGTTGTATCTTACCTCCAGAAACAACAATACTGATATCTCTTGTCTCATAAACAGCAAAGGTCTTAACGTCATGAGTGTGATACCGACGGTGCATCACTTCAGCCCATCTTCCCTTCTTTTCGCCTTTCTCTCCCGGACTTTTCTTGTACACAACCGTCCTCTGGTCCGCACCTCCACTGACAACTGTATCTCCATTGGCGCTGACAGCGACATCGAGGGTATCTGCTAAATGGCCTTGTATACGTTGAATAAGGGAGTGATTCTTCGCATCCCAGAACCGGATCTCGCCTGCGGAGTCGCCGGAAACAATGGTACCGTCAGGGAGGCACTTGACTGACCAAACCAGTAATTCCTTGGGACCACCAGCCGGTCCTTTACCGAGAGAGATTGTACGTAGAAGCTGCCCAGACCGAATATCGAATAGCCGAATCGAGCTGTCCGCATAACCAGCCACGATGGTGTGCCGATTCTGGAAAGTGACACTAAGGACTCTCGCTCTCTTTGTAGATGGACGCATCAGCCGTAGAAATTTCAAGTCGCCGTCGGCAGTAGACAAGATCACGATTGAGCCATCTGCGCATCCAGCCGCGAGATGCTGCCCGGTGTACTCTCCCTCTGCAGGCGGCAGAGGCTTCCCATCCTTGCCACGCTTCGTAGCCTGCCATCTCGGCTGCGCCGCTATACACCAGATTTCACCGTAGTTTCCGCTCGAGTGACGCATGGGGCGGCCCTGCTCCAGATCCCACTCCGTTACCGCGGTCGAGTATCCAATGCTGAACAATCGCAGTTTCCCAGGAATCTTGGTTCCGTCAGGTCCAGTCTCTGGGGAATCTAGAGTCCATGCAAGCCCTTCTATACTTCTATCTTTTCCTCCGCGCAGAACCGTCTCCTGGAACCAGGCGCCGCGCATTGGGTTCCATA
Organism: Aspergillus udagawae; assembly: GCF_001078395.1. Classification (NCBI taxonomy): domain Eukaryota; kingdom Fungi; phylum Ascomycota; class Eurotiomycetes; order Eurotiales; family Aspergillaceae; genus Aspergillus; species Aspergillus udagawae. The sequence goes on along the minus strand of NW_025091264.1, from coordinate 1,521,295 downwards.
TCTCGATATCGCCATTTGCGCGGCCGATGGCAAGCCGGAGGGTAGGGACACCTCGACCGGCAAGTTCCGCGGAGGGAGGATGAGAGAATGAGAGCGCATTGATCGCCTGGGGGTTGTAAGGCACGAAACGGCAGCGATGAATATCCATTGTTGGCTACCTGATGCGATCGAGGTCTTGAAGATTTCGAAGTAGAAAGGAAGGGAAGCGAGGAGGGTAGATCCGTCAAATGAGGAAGAAATCTACCTTGGCTCAAGATATAGAGCCAGTCGCTAAACAATCATTCCGGTGATATTGTGGAATACTGTCGTTCGTGGTGTTAATCGTTTCTGACGTTCTTTTTTCTGCTTCTCAACTTTTTTTCTTGCCCGTAGAATACAATTTTTAGCGCGCCAAGGAAAACTCCGCGGAGACGTGTCACGTGATATTGTTCAACTATACCGACTATAGCCCTCATTTCTACTGACCTCTGGAGATTAGCCATTAAGAGAGGCGATGAGAACTTTGATTTACGAACTACGTCTCTGAAAGTGATATGGAAATACTCGAAAGCTGCTTGTGTCATACCGGCGGTTATCTAGTCGACGTCGATCACCTTCAATGCCGCAGACAGTTTTGAGATCTGCAATATAGGGGCATGTTTTTGATTCAATTTGTCAATTTCTATGACTGAGATATGTCCCAATGTTCGGTTGTATGTCCGGATCCGAATGCAGGGGAGGATGGTTGGACAGTTATCTGCTATGACGACTGTTACTTGTAGAGCAAGGGTATTCATATTTATATATCCAAGACTGACTTACTTCGCTCAGGCCACCTCTCTTTTTAAAGAGATCAAGAACCGTTCATGAAGCCAGCAGAACATATCACTGGCCGGGATAGCTCGTTTTTCCAATGAGGAAAGGGGGGGGGAGGAAAGGAAGAAAGCTCCTGAGCAACCGATTTCCAAACACTCGAGTCTACAGAGACCGAATATCAGACACGCAATGCTTATCACCAAGACCAGGGTGTGGTACTACCAGGTCATGTCGCACAAGCATGCAACTGGAGGTCAGATATCGACATTGAATCGGGGACTGAATTGGGGTTTGCGCCATGATACGAAACGCTCAGTCTATGCCTATTTACAAGAGGATTGCTAGTAGTATTGCAGCACAGCATACATGCATGTGTACTATTTAAGAACCCGTAGTCTAGACAGTATCACCGGACAGGCCCAGACGTAACCCGCAGTGCTAGAAAACCCAGTCAAAGCCGTCACCACGGCATGCTGAACTTCAATAGACATATGTCGTATCAATGACACAAGAAGACTCCAAAGTCGTTGGTTGTTGATAGGCCGAGGTGAGATCAGGGCCCTGCCACGTCAGTCCAACTCTGGTCCCGTGCGGCGGGGCTAAACAGGAAGACTTATGCACGTCTTTTGTGGTCGGAGATACGAATCAATTGGAGAGGAAGTTCATTCCGCTTGACTAGAAGTGGGAGTACACATGGCACGATACATTGGGATAATTAGTGAAGCTGATAGCCGCAGATGTATGGATATCAGGCACTCCATGTCTAGATCTAGTCAGCCACTGTTCAATATGAGGAACTTCGAAGTGAGATAAGGATTGAGGTGGAGCTCTTTGAAATCCTCGACAATGAAGTCCGACAAATGAGCAGTTAAAGAGGGATTCTGAGTTCCTAGCCCACTAAATTCTCTACCCATGTCCAGCTGAAGGAGCGTCTGTGCCAGCTCTGATTCGATCCCGCGAGGCGCATGGTGCGGGGTGTCGATTGGCCTGATTGGCAATGGCATCATCCCTGATAATCATGACAATGCTTCTCCTTTTAGAAACATGAGCCGCACACGGATTGTGGTCTTTGCAAGGTGAGCGTCTGAACTTCCTGTAATCGAGTAATCGGTAGATACCTAAGGACTAGGGGCCATATCCTTGATTTGGAACACTTGATTCCGAGCCTGGTGCAAGATAAATCTGACAGACTGGAGACGTCAGGATTTTCGAGCGCCTAGTGGCCTATCATCTATATCATCGCGCGCGCTCGTGGACTCGTTACTTTTTCCCTATTAAGTAACTTTTTTGAAGTTTGGAGAGGACAGTCATTGTTGGTACTGCACAAGCATATTTCGGACGCACGCAACAAGCGATGCTACATCATTACGAGAGGATGATATGCTTTACTCGGCTACATGCGTGTTTCAAACTATTTACGGACATCGGAGATCTACCTACTTGCAAATATAGTAGCCTGAGGCTTGCCCAGTTTTGATACGATACAGAGCAACTCCCGTGCAGTTCCACCAGTCAACAGGCAATCTGCAAAGGGTACAAATGTAAGTTATATGATACCTAGCATGCTTTGTCTCGGCCGTTTTATAAGCTGCTTTATTGGCAGCTACTTCGACTACCAAAATGGCCCAGAGTGAGTGCAGAGCAGTTTTAGCCTTGTACTGAACGTTTCTGCAAGCCCGATATGCTGGCCATTCGCAACGGTGACCTGATTAAACTCGGAGCAAGCTCAGGGACTCATGCAGCTGGCCATCGGAGTAGAAGTCCTTAACGACAAAGGTCATCAATGAACGCAAGGATTCGAAGGTAGACTGTCTCGTCGTCTCAAAAGGGATGACTTCTCTCGGTGATGATCTTCAAAAGAGACACATTGCAACGTCGGAAAATCTTTAGAACAACTCATAAGGTGATATCCGAAGACATGTGACTGTATTTTCACGGAAACTTCGAAAATCAGATAGTAATAATTATGGTGGTGTACAAGTCAGCACTGCTTTTAGCTTCAGGAGGTGGCTGACATGGTAGCCTAGGGGCTTGCAAATTGACTCTCCTTTTCCAGCCTCAGGACTCAAAACCCAGACGCTGTAAGACACGCTACGCTTCTCCAGCAATCTCAGGAATCTTGGAAACGTCTCACAGCTTGCAGGGTTTCCAAGGCATGGGCGCATCCGCCGCAAACCGGACGGGTAGCTATAAGCGAACTACTCCGTCTAAGTCACCAAAATCCTTCTGATTTATTATCCGGGATTAGTCTCTGGTGAAGCGTGAAAAGCGGGATGGGCACCTTTTTCTAATTTCTGGATCAGGGTTATCTGGAGAACCACGCGCCAAATTAGCAACAAACGCGATGACAATCTCGTCGCGATTGTCGAATCAGGGCGCGTCAGACGCACGTCGGATTGTGTTGCCAAGCATAAAGAATAAGACTTCCCCTAACTAACTTTCAGGAGCGAGAATCTTAGTTGTCTCGAGTCTCGACGGTGCACAGGATAATTATACAGAAATAGGGCCTTGTCAACATAAATTGAGAGGGCTGTCTATGCAGTCAGGGATCAATCCTCTGCAGACTACAATTCAACATGATGGGAGGAATAACAGAGAATGGTCGTGGAGAATCATCCCCTTTTTGAAGATCGTGATTCAAGGTTCCAGAACGGGCAGGCCGAACGCCGGAACATGGGACGCGAGTCCAACAATGACGCAATGATTTGTACAAAGAGGACAAGTATCACGTATGGAGTACATTTGTATACATCAACAAATCTGCACTAAATCCACCCATCAAGCTTTGTCTCCTGTGATCCTGTGATAATTAAAAAATATTAGTTATAATGATAAGTGTACCATCAAGTAGAACATAAAATATTATCATTTTGACTGAGGGATGATAGCATGAAATTTCAAGAAGCAGTGAAGAGAAATTACTTCCTTTTAAGGCTTTGGGGTCAAATGTGGAGTCGTTTATTTACACTACAATCGGGTCCCACTCTCCATTATCCACTAGACTATATATTTCCTAGCGCCATGTATGCAAAAAGTCTCGGTATCAGATTTGGTAATTATGAGACAGTTCTTCTCACTGGCCCTTACTGTATACTGTCTTAACATTACTCCATACATACGTACAGTACAGCAGATAATTTACCATCATACGATCAGTAAGTGGACTGCTACAACTTCCATGCTAAAAGTTGTAAAAAAACTAAGGAGATGGAGAAAAGGAAAAAGGAAAAAGGAAAAAGAATGGTTCCCATGGTTGAGGCTCTCCACTGCCCCAACTGTGGCATAGCCTTTCCGGAATAGGACATATTGCCTGAGCTGCGTGAGTGATTATGGATTCATGTTTCCCGCGTTTTTCATTGGAGCCTTGAGGACTCTGATGGTGGTGATGATGATTTGTTAGACAAGACTTTGACACTCTGAGTAGAGGAAACAAAAAAAAAATCATTCGCAATAATCGATGATGGTCGACTCGCTGATCTTGCGATGATCTACTGCTACCTCGATAGATATTGAAAGCCGAGAAAACTAATAGTTATTACTACATAACCCAGATTTGACCAGAAAAGTGAAGAAACTGAGGACAGTTTTCACCTGGGCGGAGTATGTATCTCGTCCACCACCAAAAAAGAGCGTCTTCTTAAGGATGACTTCGAAGATGGCCACAGTGGGCCATGTATCTGTGTCACGATTAAAGAATCGCAATACATGCTTAAAATACATACTTCTTTCGGCAAAATGCATAATAGATGAGATTGAGATTCTTGGCTACCGTGGAAGGTAACATTTTTGATCTGTAGACAGAGCCTAGGAGACGCATCGACTATTGAGTGACTGATCTCTGTGCAACATTAAACCCAGCTGACTCGTCCTGGCTCTACAGAGTAGAGTCCTTTGCACATGGATATTCTGCATTCCCCAAACTCTATAGTTCAAGAATCTAACCTTCAACCTTGGTTGCAAATCGCCTGTCAACTTTGAAAGTCCACAACATCCATATCTAGTATGTATTCGGGAGATTCACTTACATTCTCCCGTATATTGCTCACTTCTATGTGGTAGGTGGTTTCTGTTGTTCTCTAAAACATTCTGTTGCTCCTCTCGCCCCTCTTCAGAAGTTTTCTCTTCACCGCATCACTGCTTCAGACAATACCCGCAGCATCCGGGTACCGCTAACTACTTCGTAGTCCTTGATTCTGTACGGAGTACACACGTTATACGTAGCTTGACGCATACGAACCGGTATAGCTAGAACTGCTTAGTGGATCAGTATGTCTAGTTGCGGGGCTGCAAAAAGAGCAAGTCACAGGTAGTATGAATCATTAGGCGAATCATGATGCGTTTTTGTACTGTTGACATTTTCCTAGGTTTTGCCGTTCCGACCTCTCGGAACGGCCCAGAGTGCCGAAATTGAATTATTATCTAATTGTATCCGCTGGTTGCTTGAGAGTCAAAATGTCAAGTGGGTGTAAGAGTTTTCGCTGGATAAGTCTTTCCAAATGATGTAGATTTTTCCCTTCAAGATCTGCTGTGGATTTGTGTCGGAATTCTGTCTCTCTTTGCTCGAGTCTGCGAGTCGAGGTTCTTGGGACTAATGGTACGGATTGTATACCAAAGTACGGAGTACGAAAAACGAGGTATTTTTGGCTTTTGAGCCAACATGGAATGCTAAGTGTTTTTTGGCGCTTGCACAAACTAGGAAGGCGTCTAGAAAGAAATGGAATTCAAGCCCGGAGGCAAGACCGGGTATAGACTAACTATGGGGAAGCTGGAGATTTGCTGGTTGCTTTCTCCAGTTGACAGGTCACCGAGCTACCAGTAGAAGCCTTCACAGTTTACAGTTCTACACAGATCCCAAGATTTTCCTACTGATAATCTGAATGGGCCCTTCGTGGAACAGCCACAGTAAACATAGAGAGTCCTCTGTACTATTATGATGGCAGATCAAGATATGTTATACATAATTACAGTGATCAATCAATGACACTAGCAGACTGGTCCCTCAATTTGAGATTCCAAAGTCTTCAACAATCATATTACCAGGAGTACTCCGTATACGTTGACCAAGCCCTTGCATAAACTGATCCTGATCGACCGTTTTTCTTGAGGAAAAGACTGTTTTTAAAGCATAGATCTAAAGATTGAAAGTCTGCACTCCAAATTTAAGGATCATATCAGATCAAGGAATAAATGCCATAATAGCGTTTCACTACCCTGGCCATCTGCAGGTACGCGCAAGGGACAAGTGAGGAAGCAATGAAGCAGTCCTCAACTTCCAGTGATCACCTCTAAATGATCTAGCCTCCTCTTTGGTGAGCCGACAATTGTAAAGATCACTTACACCAATCCCGAGCCCCTTATGTATCCAATCCAGAATTGATCACCAAGGCTTTTCATTCTGCCGTCTTGTGGTAAGCATATACAGTACGGGGATTTGGCCATGGACTCGGATGCTGGGCGGCAGTACATAGTAGCTTCGTTTGTTTGCTCCTGTCACCCATTCTCCGTCAGCATTTCCTCGTTCCTCGTATAATGCAGTACTTAATTGGATACTATGCTGACTAGCCAATAGCTATCTAGTTGTGATACATGAGAGTAATTCTGACTGCCCCTGGCGTCCTCCAATTTAATTTTCTTTGTGTTCTCCATTCAAAGGACCGAGCCAGAAGGGCTGGGCCAAATATCTTCTTTCGTTTACATCAGTAGCTAAAATATCTCACTGATGTGTGAAAGCATCTAGCCGACTGATGCTCCATGATAAGAGCCCAAAAAGGAGCCCCTACAATAGTCTGTTGAGATCATATGCAGAAGGCATTCCGGGGACCGCCTTATCAGAAAAAGGGCGATCCCAGAACCTTGGAGCCAAGTAAGGGTTAGATGAAGTTCAATATTGTAGCCACTCAAATAGTCAAGCCATCGCAGTAGATAGTACGCAGTACATTATCGGACAGACACTGATAGAGTTAGTATGGATTAATTCCAGGCTCCAGCCACGATCGTGATTTCTGAATCTGAAATGTGGCCCGACTAGTCTAGGTGCTGCCTACTAAGTAGTGGCTGTGCCCAGCCACTTTGGGACCGAGATTCAACATCCAGATACTAGGTTAAAACTAGCGAGCAACAGACGACCAGTACTTTCTATTCCAACGATGAAGCAAAGTCAGCTCATCATCAGCATATATCATATCCATAGCTGATCTCCGCAGTCGTCGCATAGTAGGCAATGCCACAGTGGGTCCGCATGCACTTAGACAGTTATACTTTCTTTTGACATGTGTAAGGACTAGGAGTCGACAACTGCCCACTTGCTCGATCACCAGTGTGGGCGGAATTGCGGATATTGTGGCTCTCCACTATGACAAAGATATGAAAGGGAATCCAACAGCGTCTTGTGGGTTATGAATATCAATGAGCCTTTTGGTATGGTGTGGTGCTTGAGCGAGGTTATTGAAAGACCATGATCAGTCCACAGCCCACCCCCCGCTATGGATTTGAGGAGTTGAGACATCAAGGTTCATCCAGACAAAGGTGAAAGCTTCTTAGCAGAATGATGTCTCTGGGGGAAATCAAACTAAGAAACTCCAGTCCGCAAACTTAATCTTGGTTGATGAAAGGAGCCTCCTGAGCCCATTATTATTATCTCTGAAATTCAAAATTGGCGACCGAAACCGAGGTAATGACGTGGACTGGGGATTGATGACAACGCGTCGAGGATTATTCTCACGCAAATAATAAAGTCAATCCCAAACCCGTACTTGGGTACGTTCGTGCCCCATTCATTCTCGTGAGCAATGTAATTGGGTTTCAGTAGCGTGGGCTTGTGCTAGCTCCCCACACTTATGGAATTTCAGGCAAGATCCCTGTTAAACTGAAGACAAAGAGACCCATGGCGGGAGTATCGACTGGTCGAGGTGCGACAGAAGCAGCCGGGCTGAAAGAAGTTGGAATCCATAGTGTTGGGATAATGCAACGGCCGGTTGTGAGTGGCTGCGGCACCGGACATGCGATGAAGTCAATGGAGGTAAGGGCCATTTGCTGGACCACTCAGCAGTCGACAATGGCGGTAGAAGACCCTGGGACGCGACCGGCTGTATGCACGTATATGCGTATAGATGTAAGCCTGTATGTATGTGCTTACCAGTGGGACAGGAAGTAGTTGCTTACCTAAAGTATCCAAGTACCACCGAATTGCGAGCCATGTTCTGCGTAGCGAGAATATCAATTCGATATTCACAGCTCTATTGCAGGGTACACACTTAACAAGAATGCAAAAATCCCACTGATTTTAGACTTTTGAATATCGAAGGTCTGAGACATTTTAAAGGAAAAAATAGTATATATTCGTCATGTTCATCAGATTTAGGCATGATCATGCTGCTGTGATCTGTAGACAAGTGGTAATTACAGAGCTGAATGTTGCTGCTAGCTCCTCCAAAGTGGTGACGCAGCTTGCCTAGGTAGTTGTCTCTACTCTGTACGCAGTAGTTGATACATAAGTACAAAAGTGGCACCAGGCCCAGTAATCAGCATAATCAATAGTGGTACGTCTTGTCGCCTTTCATTTCGCAATTTTCTAGTCTTCTCTAGCCAAGAGGGCCCGAGGTGTTCCTGGCCTGAATCAGGGAGAAGATGAGTGGTAAAGACTCAAGACTGGTTGTTAGCGACGGAGATCAACCCCACTAAGAAGCCCACCGAAGGAGTGCTGCTCCTGGCCGCTGTATGAGGCTTGGTTTGAGAATCAGAGGCTTTACCGGAGCCATTGGAAAGGTTTATTTCTTTGCAGGAGAAACAAAGACTCCTCTCCCAGGGGAGAATAAAAAGGCTTCCAGCTGGAATCGCAACACCCATTCCGGAATTCTAGACTATTACTTTCCTAGAAGGGTACATAGGGGTCGATAATTGATGGACGATTGGAAAGGCTGGCTGGGAAGTAGACACTTTACTGAAAGAAGGTAGGTAGTTACTGACTTACAAGACAGTACCTATAATCATTACACTAAGATAGGAGGCAGACGTCTTACACTGCAGCAGTACCACTACTACCCTGGCAGCTTTTGTAAAGCTACTTACTATTATTGACTTTCCACATCCAGCAAGGGCGTCTCTGGGCTCAGGCCGCGTTAGGTAGAATTGCTGCTAGTTAGACTATGTAGAGCTAGTATTAAGGATTACTTGCGTGCGAGGTCTCATATATGGTCTCCATACTTCTACCTATTATTATTGAGTGTACCATATTATTCTATGTAGTCATCTTTTGTACCTGATCCAAAAAGGTAAACAACGCGCTCAAGCAAAGTCGGGTAATTTTGCCCTGCGCTTCTTATCCAGGTAGTGGTGTGTCACAGGTGGTTTCGGTGGTCAGGAGAGCCTTGAAATACCAACTACTACGCTTGTTGCATCGCCAACCTGTGACACTGCTGTTTCAGAGCAAACTATGTATGTACCTCTAGATAGCAATTGAGGAGAATCATCAGATTATTTGTAAATTTTGACAGCCAGCGTTGCAGAGATTGTGAGAGTTTACTGAGGCCACAGATGAAACAGAAACTCCCAGATCTGCCTAATACTAAACCGTAAATGAGGTGCTCCATACTCCATAGTCTGTACAGAACCAGAGGCTTGGTATTATTGACCAAAAATTTAAGACGACCTGGGTACGCAAAAGCGATACCATGACCGTCGGACTCATTACCAATTTACCACAAACCAATACGGGAAAAGCGTCACGCTTTACGATACAGTGGGCAAGCAGCTAGCCCGCAGCGATTCTTTTGACTTCAGTCTCGGGCTCTCATCCTGTTCATTCTCTTACTCTTTCTTCCTTTCCTTTTCCTTCTTCTACACCCGTCTGGAGAGAGAGCAACTCCTCCTCACTTTCCTCTCCTCCTTTTCTTTTAAACTTCTACCTCCTCTCCCTTCTCTCCTACCCCTCTCCTCCCCCCTTTTCTAGCCTCCCGCCAATTCTCCGGAGAGATCCTCGAGACTGGTCTACAGGCAAAGAGATCTTGTCAACTGTTATATCAGTCGACCTTGTCTCCAGCCCGCTGTACTAGCTCTCCAGTCGAGCCGTGTCCGTCAGCTGTTGCTTCGACGTTCCCCTGTTTCGACGTTTGTTAACTCAAACGGCGAATTTCTCACTTCCCGTGATCTGACATTTGGTGTCCTCGTTGCTACGTGCCGTCCACGATCAGGTTCCCCTAACTCTGCTTCTGCCGGTTAGAAGAGCGACTAGACGGGGATCTTGTCAATTCCTTCTCGTTCATCGTTTCTTTGTACATGATTCGACCTCTGTTGTGATCCTGGGAAAGGTGAGACTTGGCTTTTCTTTTGCTGTTTTCTTTCGAGCAATTGTGGCTGTGGTTGTACATTTCGGATTGGAAATTTCAGGCCATGGTTGCACCTTCGCCCAGCCGCCAGTTGGCTTGGTGGAAGCTGGGTTGTCTTGTTCGATGGAAGGCGAGCGTCTGGATGAAGGGACTTCCAGAGTGAAGCCAGCGATTACCGACACCAGAGACGCGGTTCAACTGCCATTGCAGCGCTTTGAGATTCGATCATCTTCGAGAGTCGTTTGCCTGATCGATGTTGAATTGACGTGATTTGCCACGTTTCGAGAACAACTGGGTCAGGGGTGACCGGACGGTCGGATGGGTTCACAATAGCTGGCTGGAAGACGAAGGGCTCGCAGGCGGAAGAAAAGATTTCAAATACTCTTCTCTGAGTTTTATGGAAGCTTCTGCCTACCTTGAGTCGGTGCCAAGCGAAGAGTTCACTGCAAGTGAATTAAGGGGTCCCTAGGTGTGGTGAATGGAATGTGGGTGGCATACTTGAAGACGATCACGATGGCCATTCGCAGCATTTCCGAAAATCTTCTACCTATTGTGCTCTAATGCCAACTTGGACAAATTCTGCTTAAGCTACATTTTACTGCACGTTCCATGAAATTGGCCGGCTAACCTGTCAGTCTTGCTTCCAGGAGATACTAAATATTCCCATCCTCCGTTGCGTTGCTCTCGACATCTTCTCCATCCCTTATATGTCAAAGTTTGTGTCGGACGCTCTTCTTACCTTGCAACAACCGTGCCCAGTACAGAGATAACAATCGAGAGACGCTGCACTGTAACCTGTACGTTGTGCTCATTCTTCTTTGCATGCTGAGCTTCCCCCCTGACGATCATCCCCCATCCCTACATAGGGTTCGTGCCTGTGTACTCCGTTCCACATTCCGCAGGAGCCATACCCGACAAGTGCAAGCACCTGTTCCTAGGGTGAAGACGTTCAGTCGTACTCATCTTTGGGACTGGCATTCGAGTCCAGATTAGCAGATCATTCTTGCACCTTTCACCTTAGCCTAGATGCTAGACTCGCCGTCACGGTAAGGGTTGCATAGTGCCCTCTGCCCGAAGGCCTTCTTATCTGGGTTAGTATCTTTTCTATCATGGAATCGCCCTTCCATGCTCGTTGCATTTATTGCTCATGCCTTCCCCCTCCCCTCACAATCCGACCTTTTTACTTGATTATCTCGCTGGCTCGCTCGTTTCTCTGCCCAGCCTTCCTACACCTTGACGCTCTTTTTTGTTTCTTTCTTTCTTTCGATTTCTTATATGTCTTAATAATCATTCCTACTAACACTGTCCGCTCTTTTAGCTCCGGCCTTGAAGACCCTTATCCCTGGCTATCTGGTCATCTTTGAACCTCCCAGTTTTCAGACTATTGTCTCTTCACTGGCCGTTCCTTAATATTTCCAACTAATTTACACTCATTACTTGCAATTAATCTTGACGACTGTCGCTCTCTTAATTCCGTCGTTTCCTGATAGACGCAGTTCTTTGTCAGGTCCACTCCTTCTAGAAGCATACACAGCTTTGATAATATTTTTCCGATCGATATCATCCACCGCTCGACAACATGGCCCATCACAAGCGTCCAACGTCCAGCTACCAGCCCTGTGACAGTTATTTTGTGGAGTCTTATGACGACTTCCCTGCTCCTCGTATCGACCCCAAGGAACATGCGAAACTGGTTGCCCGGGAACGTCAGTATGCCATTGCGGATGAGCTATCCAAGGCTGCCAGCGATGAATTCCGCGATGACATCCTGGCCCACATGCTGGACATGGACGTGAGTGACCCTGGATTTTAGAATTCGCAGAGCATCAAGTGACGTTGATTTCCCTTCATTCTAGGCTGCTACTCTCCCCGATGTTGAGTCGATTGATATACAAACTGAGATCCAGTGGTTTATGCGTCCCTATCTGCTTGACTTTCTGATCGAAGCCCACACTGCCTTCCAATTACTGCCTGCAACACTCTTCCTGACAGTAAATCTGCTTGACCGATATTGTTCGAAGCGTGTTGTGTACAAAAGACACTATCAGCTGGTTGGATGTGCAGCCCTGCTCATTGCGGCGAAGTATGGTGATAAGAAGGATCGTGTACCTACCATCAAGGAGCTTAAGTCGATGTGCTGCTCTCTTTATGACGACGATATGTTCATTCAGATGGAGTGGCACGTTTTGCAAACTCTAGGATGGACAGTCGGACACCCAACTGTGGACAGCTTCCTCCAAATTGCCGTTCTGGACACTCCTTATGACCCCGAAGTTGAGCATCTGGCTCTCTATATCTTGGAAATCTCATTGTTCCACAGGGAATTTGTCTCCAAGGCGTCGGCTGACCTTGCCAGAGCTTCCTTGGCCCTGGCACGGTGCATTCTGAACAGACCCCAGCCTCGTCATACGGAGTGGGCGTCGCAGTACGATTCGATGACCCTGGTGGGTCTTTCCCAGCAACTTCACCAGCCATCTCAGGTCTTGTCCCGGAAGTACTCTTCGTCCCATTATTCGCGGGTTGCGAAGATCTTGGAGCAGTTCCTTGCCCGGCAGGCTTCGATCACAAGCTACACTCCCCCAAGTCCACCCTCCGATGTACCCTCGGATCCCAAGCCTTACTACGGGGAGATTGGACTGGCAACTCCGCAGAAGGCCCAGTCTTCGAACCTGCCCAATGGGTATCCTACTCCTCCCATCACACCGGAAAATGAAGCGTTTGCCAATGCCTGCAACCCCAACTTCGTCAAGGAGGTGCCGGAGACAAACACATGCTCGCCATCACCTTCGCCACCCCCGATGCAATACGTGGACTCTCACCCGTACAACCCAGAGGCCGCGTATGCCCACCAACAATTTGAGCAACCTCAGATGAGCTTCACTTCCAGTTTCTAAGCTGGACTAAAGTGGTTGAGGAAAGCCCTTGATATCATCGGATACTTAGCTCATACGACTGCTGGCATGTTTGACCTGCGAGTCAAATCACAGCTGCCGGACCTGACTTGGCTATCTATCATTGAACTACCCCTAGTTCCGCAGTCGACCGACCTGATTGCGTGAACTCTATCTCCTATTTCCTTGTGTCTTCTCTTTTTCTTTTTTTTTTTTTTTTCCTTCAAAATTGCATACCCATTTCCCTTGTGTTCATTGCACATCACATTCTGGGTGTTTTTAAGTTGCATTTCACCATTTATTTTACATCTAGCATTGCAAGCGCGAGCCGTTCGAGTCCAAATTGCATTTGCCCGTTTTTTTTTTTTTTTTTTTTTCCTAGCCCTTTCCCATTGATGTGTGGGAGTGCTGCGAACCATTTTGCCTAGCGGCTTCCTCGATGGCGGTCTGCTCTGGTGTTAATTGGCATTCATGTCTGATTTATCCCCATCCCTTCTTACCTACATCATACAATCATACCCTCACACACCCTTAAGTTACTAATGTGGATTTCCGTCTTACTCCTCGTACAAATTATACATGCAACCCGGCCCTGAATGAGGCCTCGGGAAGTGTTGGTATGCGGAAGGAGAGACATCCCCCTCCAGGAAAAATCAAGAACAAAAAAAAGGAAAAAAACACATGAAAAGCACAAAAAAAGGAACGAAAAAAGGCGGCTCCTTTTTCTGCTGTTGTGAAGTCGGTGAAGAAAGAGTGGAGCCAGGTGGATGGGCACGAAAGAAGCATATTGAGCATTTGCAAAATCCCCTCAACCCCCTCTGTGATTAGATCCCCATCATCGACCCCTTTCTTTTACATCTCTTTCCTCCTTCTAGGGGAAGATGACTGGTGGATTTTGAACGCTGGATCAGCAATAAAGATATATCTGATTCCATACATACTTGCATACAAACTGTCTGGCACACCGAATGACATAACATTATGCCAGTATCACTCATCTCGTAAGCGTTTGAATCAGACAGTACAGGCAGCCCGTGATTCTTCTTAATGCTATTGCTTGAGAAATCGCCAGGGCCATACAATCCTCTCGGTGACCAAGTCGCGAAGTATCACGACTAACGCGGTAGGTTTCAGGGAATGTGATTATATGACATTCCAGCCATGTCCGCATTTCGGCACAAGAGTAAAGAGGGATACAAGGTATTAAGGGGCGTGTAGAAATCCCCAGGTCAACGAAGATGAGCCTACATAGTGAAACAGTGAGACAGCCCAAGAGAGGTTGACATGTTTTAGTCTACAGACTGAAGCCTGCTGCTCCGTGCTACCAGAGATACATATGATGAACAAAGACCAGGAGAATCAATAAAGTAGCGTTGTTTCACAATAATTTTTCTATTGCGATTATACGGCCAAGTCATGGCCATGAACACAATTCAGTCAACCGCACGTGTGCATGTGGAAGTCAATCCGAAATAGGAGTCCGTTCGTCCAGGGACAATGGCAGCCAGATCTCAATCTGGATCAAATAAAAGACGTGTGCGAAAAGCGAATGTCATGAGCAGGTAGTTGAGTTCATCATGGGGGTGATCACCATCTGGACTAGGAACGATACAACCTCACGAGCTGGAGTTTGATCGTTTCCAAAAACCAAGTTGGAAGTTGAAGAAAAACAAAAGAAAGAACCTGATACCCACGCTATGCGAAACAGAAGATGAAGAAGAGACCCAAGCATACTCCGTAGTGGCGATGGTAATAATACAGCAAAGTAAGGGAAGAAAAGCAAACGGCGATGTGCGAATCAACCATATCTGGGGTAGTATGACCACTTGCAAGGTGCACAACTGAAGCATCAGGACTCCGGACTATTCAGTCATGGCTGGCGACGATATTGACGCAAGGGTTGCTCCACACTATCTCCCATGCTTGATACGAGCATGGGGACACCGCATTCAAGACCTCTTGTCACTTGGACGTGGAGGAATGTGACACGTGTAAGAGACAGAGGAAAGGAAATAAGGAGATGAAAAGAAGACAGGAAACAGTTGCAGAAAATGACAGAAAACTCCAGTCGTAAAGTACAGTGCGTCCATAAGTGGTAATAGTACAAAAGGGGAAAGGGAAGGACAAAAGGGGCGAGGCAATTTCGCGGAGAAAACAAGGGCAAAATCCGGGGCGTAGATAGAATTCACAGATAGACTGGATCGGCTCGGCAAAGGACATTCTGTTCAGGGGTGGTGTCGCCGATGGTATCGATCAATCACCATCGTACGTTGAGTCTGGTGTTGTTGCGGTGACGACGATGGACTGGACCAAGACGAGAACAGGAAGGTCCAGAATGTTGAGAAGGCATCCGTCGACAGCCGAGAGGGGAGTAACTTTGCCGATAATCGATAGATGGAAAGATGGGATGATGACTGAGAGACAAATCCTCCGTCGTCCACGGTCCGTCGTTATTATTGGAGGTGTCGATCGTCCGCCTCACTTTTCCATTCCCAAAAGGGTACCAAGGGAAGCCGCGCGGATAATCAGCAGGCCATTCCCCAGCCCAGCCGCTCTTCCCGCCCAGCTCGAGTAGTAAGCAGCAACTGCCAGCAGTGCCTGGGGCAAGAAGAGCAGACTGGCCCTATTCCCGTCCATAATGTATCAAACCCCCTGCTTTTCCCTCCGTTTCTCATTCTTTCCCCATTCTCCAGAAAATAGGGAAAGGATGCAGCGGTGGACAATCTACTTCCACCGCTGTTTGTCCCAATCAGAAGGTCGTGTCTCGTCATAAATTTGACCTCCCTGGTTATGTATGATTACCGGGGGTTGGGTTCGGCGCGGGACAGGATTCGACCCTATTGGAAGCAGAGAAACGGGCGCCCCGGTTAGTGACGATTCTAGATTTGGGAGATCGAGATTCTTTCATGGAATGTATCAGACCAGGAACAGGAACATACCTCGCAGGTCTGTGACAACTACTCTATCACTGCTGCTGGCGCTGCTGGCCAGGGTGGAATTTGAATCGTTAACTTTGTGAGGCATAATGATTGATTGATTTGAAGGAGGGTCGAGAGATGGATTTAGTGAGCCCGAGGATGAAAGAGTGTTATATAGATAGGTTTCGAGAGTATGTGTGGCGGAGCAAGGGTGAAGACGGGCAAAGCAGGCGAGAACAGGTACCGAGTAGATACTCTAATTCAGAAGCAAGAAAAAGAGAAGCGATTGATATAAAGAGGAGGAAAGATTGTTGCTCTTGATGTTGAATGGGTGATGCCAGTGGGTTGAAGCTAGAGAGTGAGAATGGGGACTGGGACGATGGGGCCCTTTTGTATGCTCTGTGTTGCTAGATAAGAAGCTATGGACAATCAAAAGAGGAATAGACAGAAGTATTGAAGTTTGATACAAGAAGTAGACGAAGAGGATAATCAAAACAACGGAAACCGAAATGAAATTCTACATGAATCCAAAATAAATGCACTAAAATAGCAATTGGAGACACTCAACGCGAGAGATGGATCAGTCACAGCATGCACTTCTCTATAGATAACTATACGCATAATGATTATTCCCCTTTACAGTTGTTATGTCAAGTATGGAGTACAGCCATTGGATAGAGAAAGAGACGTCATCTTTTCCATTTATTATCCATCCAGAATGCAGGAATTTCGAAAATACACGACAAGGCATCCTTTTTCTGGGGAACACTTGCTAGACAGTGCTGGTAGGACTGTAAGATGATCCATTCAGAGCTGTCCTAGTGCAACTCATTCGACTCCACTGATGCTGCCAGGGGCAAAAAGCCAAAAAGCAAAGCCAAACTACGGGACGAAAGACGAGGCGACAAACCAGATTCGATAATTCCCACAGGGTGATGCAGATGGCGGTTGATCAACTGATCTAGTTAGTTGGCTTATAGTTGACCTTTCTGGATAGTCTCAACCACATCATTTCATACTTTCTGCTGGACCATCAAGAATGGCGAAATTGTGCGTTGTAGTTTACAGCAAATAACTATTCTCGTTATTTGGTAGCAATATCAAGCAATAGAAACCAAGAGTTCAGTAACATGGTTGTCTTTCAAACGCATCGACCTGAGGTGAGGTGAGGTACTCCGTACTGCCCAGTCCTCCCTAGCCACATTCCATTCCCTTGCAGTGTAAGCATCACTGCTCAGCCTGATGAGGCTGAAGTGTCAATCGCCATCCTTCTTCCTAGGTACCTTCTTGAGACGACAGGTAGGCGCTCTGCGGAGAATTCCGTAAAGACTCTACACGCAATTCCCAACAATGATGAGACCAATGATGATGTAGATGGCTGTGCGAAGTGCGAACTGAACAGCTATCTACTGGCCCCCATCTGGTGTGGCTGTCCTGCAATGGCTGAGGCGACTGGCTGCCTGGTCTCACGCTCAAGAGAGCCTGGACTCTGCCTCCTTCGTCACTGCTGATCTTGTTTAACCTATTTGCATTGGCAATAGACTCCATAGGTATGGTTTCATTCCGTCAAATGAGGGATTATTATTGCACTTAGCCTCCTAACTGCTAAGATGGGGATGAGGATGAGCTGTTCACCCATGCCGTGCCTTAGGCCAGCATTACCGGGTACGCTGCCTTACATAGCTCAACGAAGGCTACTGTATTGATCAGCAGTGATTGGAAGGGCTGCAGTATTCAACGTAATGATACGTGGTCTACTAGGTCCCCACTGGTCTAACCTGGACAGGGGATAGTCTCACTAAGCTGGTGTGGGCCATGTCACCTGATTATGTACTATTAATATCTAGTCCTGTTACAGAATAGTGCTTTGGTTAGTCAAGCCATCTAATGAGGGAAATTAATTAAACAGAAGACGAGCATTTAAGACAACGTCTCCATGGACAGCACCAAGGAAATGAAGCTAAGACCTGTGCTGAGGAAGCATGAACGAGTATTCCGTACGAAGTACCGAAATACCGCCATGGCCTATACTCCGTACACACCAAAAATACCCCATGTCAACCCCATAGCTCCCTGATCCACAGCATAAGAGCACATAGTCTGAAAGCTACTCTGTCTAGACTCTAGATAGACCTTTTTCGTTCGAATGGAGCAAGGTGCCGGGTGCAACGGAAGATCACAACACCATCGTTTGGGCTATGGAGTAAAGCATTAAGTACGACATCATAATGGTCAATGCGGACGCAGTATGGCCACCTACTTTCTTGCCAGCACTCCCTACTGTCCAAAAAGACGATAGCTTTAGGGGGCACAGAGTACAAGTCCAACCTCTTTCTAGACTCTCCCTAGACCCACCAATTGCCAAATGAGCTTTGATCACTCCCCACGTAGAGGATGAGTAGTGAGAAACAAGTAGCGGAGTTGCGGTGAGCAGTTGGCGTTTTCATCCTGCTTGACGTGAGGTACACTCGGTGTACCTGAGTTAACACTCAGATGCGTGTCACTAGGAGTAGCTGTACAACTTGTAAGCTTGTGCTGCCCTGAGTCCGTTCCACCTGGAATTAGACCTTACAGTTAGGTTCGCTGTGGGGTGCGCGGGAGTTCCTGAGACTAGTATTAAGCTACGTAGACTTACAGTACTTTCTTGACCGACACTTCTGGCTATGACTGGCCGTTAGAAAGACCGTCTAGGCTACTGTGTAAGGTACCTCTTGTAGGTGGTCAGAGTGAGTAGACCAGAGGCAGGTAAGAGTCCATGGCGGAACCCTTGTTTAGGAGAGTGGGTAATCTTATGTTGAGCTGGCTGTCCGCAAGGAGGGGACAACTCAGAATGGGATAGGCGCATTATTCTCGTAATCTTTGGGTACTTGTCACTGCTGTTGGAGCTGATGTTGATCTACCACTGGAGGGTAGTGGCATCCCAGCGACAGAGTTGATCAGTAACCACTACCTACCTTACATGTCTCTCAAATAGCTTCAGAAGTCAGGGCCCACGCTGAGAAGTCATAATTTTGTCTATGATGTTTCGGTATGGTATGTGGATCGTTTCAGACTGGGCTGGTAGGATAATAGAAGTTTAATAGGCTTGGACTGACTGTGTTCAATGTATCTTTGGGCCAGCCGTGCAAAGCGTGACCATGTCTGATTGCTCGTCTCATCATAAGGGATAGTCACTAGATTGTCATCTATATACGCAGATGTTCCAGTAAAAGATCGAGATGCTTGCTAGGTGCCACGCCTCGCTGTTGGCGTGCCCAATCACTCCTCAACGCCTAACGTCCAAGCCATGTAATTCCACTCAAAGTCCCTGGGGTCATCGCGATTGCCCATTGCCTGCCTTTTTCCATCGGTCGGCCCATCCATCATTTATCGTTCTTCGAATCCCCAGCGTCTTTCGCCCCGTTGGTCCCGCTTGTTGCACCATCGTCATCGTAGTGGTATGAAACGTGGCCACGGGCCGTACGCCGCCTACTGCGCCCGAAGCCTTCTTATTCTCACCAGTACCGCGTTCAGAAATGGTAGTCTCCTTCATATGCGCTTGTCCCTGATTCTCCTCACCATTTTGCAGGATTCGTTTCTCTGTGGTCCTCGAGGATGAGGCCAACCAATTATACTCGTTGCTGCCCGATGGCTCAAGAATCGGTCGAGATGGTTGAATGCGTTGCGTCTGCGGACGATGACATGAAAATTGAGAGGGAATGACGCTTTTGAAGGCGGGATTTGGCAAAGGGACGTGGTGCGCTTGCCCGGGCAGGCCTTTGGCACCGATCTGAGGCTGCGAAGATGCCATGGAGGCTGGTAGACAAGGATCCTTGGCTTGCGTCGAAGACTTGCCGAAGAATCGCGAGATGTTCTCTTGAGAAAGTCCAACCGCACTGCGACCGGCCGGCCCTGTGCTGTTGCGGTTGGATCTGCAGTCAACTTTGGGGGCTGAAGACTGCGCGGCGTGTGAAGTAGACGTGGTGCTGATGTATTCTCGCGCCGTTGAGAAGCCGAGCGACATGGTTGTGGGCGCGGAGGACTGCGCATTGTTAACGGTGTACGTAGAGGATGACAGATAGGTCGTGGTGGAAGAAGACGACGGATTTGGATTGTAACGCCGCCTCTTGGGGTCGGGCTCTTCGCCCCAAGCCCTCGAGCCATCCCACTTAACTACAGCATCAGGGGCTTCTTTGCCATCGGCCGTCCACTGATCATCTCGCAACGAAGGAACTGAGTCGTACGCCGCAAGTATGCTCTCAGGAGAGGGTCGGGGTCGCCGCAGGATGTCAGCAATTCCATAGACGACCTTCTCTTGCAGGTTAGGCCCGAGTGGTCGAAAGCGACTTTCGGTGATCTTGGGCGGAAGGAAACTCGTCACGGTTGTCGTCGCTTCTTCGTTGCGAGATTGCTTCAGCGGATAACTGAGATATAACAGCGCCTGCGCTCTTGTCATGGCAACATAAAGCAACCGTCTCTCTTCGTCCGAGTCCTCTGCGCGCGAGTGGGGGATAATGCCATTGTACACGGCTGGCACAAAAACCACAGGCCATTCGAGGCCCTTCGCTGCATGGATGGTGGAAATGGTCACTTTTTCTTGGGGTTGATCGCCATCTTCAGAGAGGACCTCGGTTGATAACGCCACGTTTGCCAGGAATTGCGATAATGCTTCTTCACCCTGATGGGCCTGCTGTTGGGAAAGCCCCTGAATTTCAGGCAGACTATCATCCTGATCCTTTTCAGCTGCAGCCGCAGCCGAGTCACCTGCCTGGGCCAGGAGCTCTTCCACGTTCGCCCATCGGTTTTCCTCATTCTGAGAGTAAGTTGCTGTAAGATATTCTCGGAAATTGAGTTTCTTGATCACAAACTCTAGAAGCTTGCGAGGGGCGGAGCTGTCAGTACATTCAAGAAGTTTCTGCCTGGATGATTCAACGATCCCAACCAGAGTGCAAAGGCCTTGGTCAGTAAGTTTGGACAGGATTTTGTCGGTCGACCTGCGACCTTGCGCTACATCTTTGATAAAATTCCACAAAGGAATCTTTGCGGCGTCTGCACCCTTCATCAACGTCTTCACAGACTCCTCGCCGATCTTTCGTGATGGTACGTTAATGATGCGCAGGAGCGCATCGCTGTTCCCTGGATTGCTTATGACTCTCAGGTAGTCCAATAGCACCTTAATCTCGACTCTGTCGAAGAAGCGCAGACCACCAACCATCCTGTACGGTACGCCTTGCTTTCCCATCTCAGATTCGATATGTCGCGAAAGAGAAGCTGATCTGAGCAGGATCGCAAAATCCGAGTAGTTAAGCAATTTGCCTGTCAGGGCAATGGATCGTTTGATCTCAAGCACGATCCATTGAGCCTCGGCCTCCGCAGTTGGCAGCTTGCGCAGCACAGGCATTGTTCCCGGGCAATGAGTCGGCTGCAGCTTCTTGACTGGCCTAGATAAGTCCTGCTCAATGACGTCCTGCGCCGACCTTAAAATAGAGCCAGATGAGCGATAGTTGTCTTCTAGTAGTATCACCGATGCGTTTTTGTAATGCTGTTGCATCCGCCCGAGGTTCTTGATCTCCGCCGACCTAAATCCATAAATGCTTTGGTCCGGGTCTCCCACGACTGTGATTCGGCCATTTCTCGCTGCAAATAAATTCATCAACTCGTACTGAATATGGTTGGTGTCTTGAAACTCATCGACTAGGACTGCCTGGACGTTCGAGACGCATTTTGGATGTCTTTTCAGCAAATCGGCGCATCGGAGAAGAAGGTCGTCATAGTCGAGCAAATTGGACGTCGCCAGGTAACTCTCGTACTCGCGATAAATTTGGACAAATTCTTGATGCTCCGTGGACTTTGGACCTCTGGAATACTTCACTGCGATCTCATCCGGGCTGACGCCGTGAGCCTTCTGGTGAGATATGCGCGCTCGAGCAGTGTTTGGCTGAATACTGCACCGTAAACGTTTCACTATCCTCTGCCGATAGCATTGTTTAGCAACAGATGACTAGAGTGTATTCACGGTGTCAACAAGTGATGCCTACTTTGATAATCGCCAAGCTATCGCTGGAGTCTGCGATGCCGAAACCTCTCCGCAGCCCGATCAGATAACCATAGCTTACCAGGTACCGACGGCATATTGAGTGGAAAGTTCCAAGAATCAGTTTATGTTGTACTTCATCGCCTACCAGCTTCGCGAGCCGTTCTCGCATCTCACGACTCGCTTTGATGGTGAACGTGCAGCAGATGACATCCTGCGGTTGGTATCCATAATGAGATAGGAGATACGCGACACGCGCGGTCAATGTCTTCGTCTTTCCTGAGCCCGGAGGAGCGAGAACTTGCAAGATGGAAGCAGGTGAAGTTACTGCGGCTTTTTGAGCGGTGTTCAGGCCTTCCAATGTGGAATCCATGTGGTCCAGATACATAGATTGCTGTTGTTTAGAGTTACATGCGCTTCACCCGCGACAAGCCTCAACACGCTGCGACACGAAATCATGTGACCAACTATGTGCAGAATAGCGAACCTGGGAGTCGTACTAGTACTTGGCTCTACGCTCTACGAGTGGCATTTCAGAAGTATGATTAAATAATTGATGGGATCTTAATAACACTCGTGGAAACGTATCAGTAGAAGTATCTTCCTTCGCGAAGAAAGTGGGTATCATGAAATTGGAAGGACATGGAATGGGGCGCATGAACCAAAGCAAGAAGAAAATATTCCGCGTTCATAAGACTAAGAAACTTCTAATGATTGGTCTCTGTAACTTCTGGTTCTCGAAGAATACTTCGGTCAATCAACGTGTGCAGCTGGATGGCATGAATATGGCTGAAGGTTCACTGACTTGGGCCAAAAATGTCCAACGGAATTGTCATTGCCACCACGAAGTTAGGCATGTTTACCGCCTCGATGATCTGTAGATCGCCGGCCACACTCGCTATCATGTATGCCTCACAACGAGTTAACCCCTTAGTGGCCACCATCCATTGAATGGTGTTCCGGACCGCTGTTTTGGAGGCCTCGTGAAGCGTTTGGCCGACACCGGTTGTTGCGTATCTGCCAGATACAGGCATTGTAGTTGTCGGCACAGTGCTGAAGGAGGTCTCGTATTGTGGACTTGTCACCCACGGCATGTCCTTGCACAGTTCGAATCGAAGTGTAGCCTTGATTGAGGTCTCGATTGCGGTTCCGCATACTTCTCCATGACCCTGAGCAGCGTGGCCATCACCACAGCTAAATAGAGCCCCATCTGTCTGCACGGGCAGGTAGAGGGTAGACCCGACGGTCAAGTCACGGCAGTCCAGATTACCTCCGGCGTTGGTCGGAGGAACCGTAGACAAGTCTTCGTTCGTTGCTGGTGCCAGGCCGATACAGCCCAGGAATGGGCGCAAGGGAATCCGTATATTATTCTTAAAAAGAACGTAGCCTTTTTCCTTATTGATTTTCCAGATATGAAGCGAAGGATCCGGAAACTCATCTGCTAGAAGTCCGAATCCAGGAATAGTAGCTGTCCAACCCCAGTCCGCGGTCTCCAAAGAGATGACTTCGATTTTCAATGTATCGCCCGGTTGCGCACCTTGAATATAAACTGGACCAAAGACAGGATTTGCCGCATCTATATCCAATGAGCTTATTGCTGATGCGTCAGAAGTCATCTCAATCCGCCCATTACTGCTGTCAATGGTATCAAACGTGACGACCTCCCCTGACGAAATAACTAACGCAGGTGGGATCTTCCTCGACCATCGCGCATGTCCGCTGTCGCGCCCAATATGGCACATCCGGCATGCCGGTGCTGAATTCATGGTGTTGTCCTGGACGGTAAGCGCTGGGCCAAAAGGGGGATCCCGACACCGGAGAAGAATGATAGAACCTTAACAGTACGGGTTCTCGCACCAGCAAGAGCACGAAAAAGAAAAGAGGAGATCAAGTCAGACGAACTTCCTAGAACAGAAGCAACTGAATCATGACGTGGAAGTCATTTTCACTTTTAGCCTTCTAAGAAAGAATGGCAGATCTATGATGAATTCGATATCATTAACCAATCGGGAGACCCCACTCAGAAGGAGTGTCAGAGTGTCAAATATAGCGGCAAATTGTCCTAACTAGAGAATAAGGATGAGACATTAGTAGACTGGATAGGCAGGTGGTATCTGATAGCAGGGAACTATGATAATGATATGACAGGGCTTAACTAAAGCGAACCGGAATCTATACCAGAGAGGAAGGTGATGGAGCTCTTCGTCCACACAACCCTGGATCGGTGGACCTCCATGGAGAACAGAACTTGGGGAGCTGCCGTAGGAAGGGGTCCAATCAGGGGGGACGATTTCGTTGTATTCAGAACCCCTCCATACCAGTCCATCGAAGTATTTACAATTGTTCCACTGAGAATTTGACAGTTGACGCATGGACGGATGAAGAGATCAGTTTCAGGTCGGGCTCTTGATCGAGCAGGGGTTCTCTAGTCATCCGTGACTAAAGTTATTCTGCATACTGAGGACTGGTTGTGGGTGTGACGGAGTCACAGCCAGTGTATTTTAGCGTGACTATTATTATAATCGTCTAGTGTGATGCTTGTTGACTGGAGAAAAGCACCTTCTCTTTTGGGGATAGAGTCTTGAGCATCCTTCCCTAACGGCACTTATCATCATTAGAACTACGGACTATGTGGTTAATACTCCGAATCTGCTTTATAGATTGACGCCACAGGATAGTGAGTTTCATATGACTTCTATTTCTGTTAGATCTCTTAATTTGAAATGAGGGACTCCGTATTCCAGATCTATCAATCTAATCCGGATGCTCTATGTACATTTTAGCCGCTTTTGAAAATGCAATCCACCTCCAGCCCATGTCCAAGATATCCAGAATTTATCACCTGTAGTGCATGTATAATCTCATTAATTGCATACACTTCTCCGACAGATATTACAGGGTCATGTTACCTGCTTTGTTCTTCTGAAAGTTCCCCCCGTTTGCTCTGCCTTGGTTCTAGGTGTTTTGACCGTCCAATAGAGCCACGATACAGGACGCGTTATCGCTCCCCCCCTTTGTTGTTTGAGCTGCAGCAGTAGTCGCAATTTCTTGAGCTATGTCGCCAGCTCTCATCCCGCGCATGGATAATCTCATCACATGATGGATCAAGGTTGCATCGTCAATGTTATCACTAACGCCGTCGGATGTGACCACCACGAGATAACGTCGGTCTGGCGAAAGCGTCATCCGGGTCATGTGAGGTTCCACAGACAGAAAATTACCTCGGGTCTCTGGTGCTGATGAACTAGAGGACGCCCGTCGGGTCTTTGAGGATGCATATTCGTCACCGGCATTGTTGATTGGGTTCTTATACTGAAGATCTCCCAGCGCTCGTGACATGTTCAGACTGCCTAGGATGAGTTGAGATGGCAAAGGTCAGGAAGTTGATGTAAGCTTTGAGCTTTTTGCATAACCATACGCACCTAGGCGAGCAGTCCCTCTTCTCGTGTTGACAGCGCCGCCAGCATCTTCAATTCGAGCCTTCTCATCGGGTGTATCCGGTTTATGAGACTTTGAAAGCCGTCGCTAGCGCATAAATCAGCCAAAATCGCTTGGGAACCAGCAAACCCTCCTCACTTACGATTTGGGATGGGTGGTCGGTTCGGTTGTTGCGTTCGGCTAGGATGACGTGGGAGTCTCCGAGGTTGGCTACAACAAGGTCGCCCTTGGTGAGGTTGACGAAGCAAAGCGCGACAGTGGAACCGGAGACGGCAGGCTCGGTGGTTAGATTGTTGAAGGTATCCAGCAAAACAGCATCTTCATCGATCAATGCCCCTCTTATGGCTGCTTCATAGTCGCCTTGGGCGAACTCAGGACGCTTAGCGAGTAACAAGTGCAGGTTCCGGCTGGCATGATCGGAGACTAGCTCGGAGCCACTAAATATCAAGGTCAGCCTATGTCCTCTCAGACGCTAACTTGACAAAGCCCTTACTGCCCGTCGTAGACCGCAAAGTACGTGAGCTTATCGTTTGTCTGGGAAGGAAACTGATCTGGCAGAACGAATGTGCAACGATCCTCCTGAAAAGGTCTACCCCCTTGGACCTGCAGTTGGATTAGTCAAAGAACAAAGCTGTACGTCTGGTTGAATTAGAAAATAGAAAGGGTTTCTCACTTGGCCTGCTCCTGCATCGAACAACAGAAGCGCATCTGAGGTAGACAAGATAGTATTGCGAAACATTTGGTATCTGAAACAACTTTTGCCAATAGATAATAACCGGTCAACATATCACTTCAGACAGATACTCGTGGTTATCATCCAGGAGAGTCAACGCTGCCAATGGTTCGAAGATCGCCTGACCAGGTGGTGGCGCCTGGACACCATGACGCCTTGAGATCAACCACAGCTGTTTGCTTAGCCATCATATTGTGCTCATCCATGCATGGCCACCGCAGGTCCTCATCCGTGGATCGAGCGTAGCACGATAGCCCGCTCGACTGGTTCTGGTACACTCATGAACTTTCCATGAGAAGTTGAAAATTGTCCTCTGCGGATGAGCATGATGAGACAGTGAATCGTGTGATAGTCAGTAATTGGCTATGAAGACCGTCTTCAGGGGATCAAGTAAGGTGCATAGTATATATCTTCGAAATAAGTGGAGGTAGGTACGGAGTACTGTACGGTTGTGTCTATCCATACCATAATTCCACGCCGGGTTGTGAGCTCGAGCCACTTCTTTCTGTCATCATTTTTTGCCTTTGCTCCCCTCCGATCCTCAGGTACCCTCTTTCATCGCTTTCTACAGACTATTCTAGACCTCGGTGCTCCGGTATGGGCTGGGTCGGAGTAGTGACGCTTCTTGCGACTGCATGCTATTTGTTTTATCGATACCCGCCTGCATCGTGGACTCAAGAGCTCCCTCCTGCCCCTTCGCCTCAGCCGCCGGCATCAACCTCCGATGAAGCCGAGACAACCAACCTTCCTTCGAAGAATAATAATTTGCGGAGAAATGAATTGAAGGCACCAAAGAACGAGAATGAAGATGCGGATGATCCTCAAACCACACCAAAAGCGTCAGCGACGAAGGCGTCGGTTCTCGATGTCCCGACACTGCACCTTACCAGCGACCACAGTGACAAGGCAGCGGGTCCCAGTAAGCGGGACAATGAGCAGCAAACACGCAATGGCTCTACCAAATCGCCACTAGATTCTGAATCTATCACATCAAGTGGAATAAACCCGATTCCCGTGGTATCTCCGCGCCAGGCCGGATCCTGCACCTCCTCCTTGATGCCTCCCCCTCCCCCTCCACGTCTACGACCGTCGACGCTACAGAACCAGCAGCCTCAACCAACCTCATCGCTAAGCCCCGGGCGATACCTCCCACGTCCCATGGCAGGCAGCGCACTTCGTCCGCCACCATCTGCTGCTGCCTCTCTGCGCGTGCCACCAGGCAGCCGCCCCGCAAGCAACAACTCGCTTGCGCCTACACAACTCACGCTGAAACCGTCGACTACAGCGAAGAAGGCAATTTTGGAACCAGGATACTCGCCGCTCGATTGGGCCGCGCTCACAGCGAAGCCGAACCATAATCTGCGGGGCGCGAACCTACCCCCGACTCTCATCAGAGTGTCACCGTCCATGCTGAAGGCGCAAAATGGCCGCAAGGGTTGCGATGCGTGGACTTCCTACCAAGGCAAGGTCTACAATATCACTCCATACCTTCCTTTCCATCCCGGCGGCAAGGGAGAGCTGCTTCGGGGTGCAGGCAAAGACTCAGGGAAACTGTTCATGGAGATCCACCCGTGGGTGAACTGGGATGCGATCCTTGGGGAGTGCCTAGTGGGCATTCTCGTATCGGAGAACGAGGCGAATGCGAACGAGAGCAGTCTCGATGCGATGGACTGATTTCTTCATGCGGATTTTGCGGAGTAAGGTACTTGTATAGACTTGGGCCCTGGATGTAGACCATGTTTATTTGCACAACTAGATACCCATAGAGAAGTCCGCATCGTGACCATCAACCTATATGACAACCTGCAGCATTCCTCAAGCCTAGGGAAACACTGCCGTATCTTTACAGCCTTCAATAATCCAACAGCCTACAGCTCATCATTGTTAACCCCTTCAATCTTCACCAACTCCGTCTCAAAAATCAACGTCGCGCCCCCAGGAATAGGCCCGATTCCGCGGTCTCCATACCCATACTCAGGCGGGATCGTCAGCGTCCGCTTCTCTCCCACACACATATCCAAAAGCCCTTCATCCCATCTAGAGAATAGAATAAACCCATGTGTCAGCCACTGCTCCCCTGAAACAAGGTCCCGGAAACCAGGAGTAAGAAGACTCACCCCTTAATGACCCGCCCCGCACCAAGATTGAACTTCAACGGCTGGTTGCGACCATAGCTCGAGTCGAACTCAGAACCATCCGCCGCGAGCGTGCCCCGATAGTGCATGTGGACTGTATCGCCCTTTGTGGTCTTGCGGTTGCATTCGACCTCGTGCGTTTTCTCGATGCCGAGGTCGGCGGAGAGGGCGAGGGTGGTGAGGGAGAGGAGGGCGGAGATAAGAGGAATGCGCATTTTGAATATTATAGATGATTCGAATGGAGGAATTGAAATTGACTCAGGAAGATACTGGGATGTAGAGTAATTGGAGCGTTGCTATGGTTGGGTCGGCTGTTGTTGGGCGTGAGGTGCTCCAAATGGAGGCAACATGGTTAGATGGCGATCTGCCGGAGTTTGCTTAGTATGCGGCGCTCCGTCGACGACTCAAACGTATCACCCATGCAGCATGTTTGATGATGTGACTTTGCGGTCTCCTCTACAGTCTGACATGTTGACCAAATATTTATATTAAGTAGAGATAGAAAGCCGCTACTTCTCTACGAGTAATCCGGCCAAGTAGGTGAACTTGAAGCAAACTAGATTTATGGTCATGATCTATATACATATACACAGAGCCGATATCGTTGACAGTCATGCAGCCAGAGCGAGATTAAGCCCATTTCCCAAGCAAAGCCATCAGCAGCGCACCCAGACATAATAGACCAAACGCTGCAAGAACAGTTCGGATCGGTGCCTTGCGCATCGATGGACTGAACATGAACTCATGAGCCATGAGCTCCACAAGAGCCGTGTAGATGAGGATACCGGCAGAAATGGAGTCAAAAACTCCGTTGACAATAAGAGTAGTGTAGCCTTCGGGGGGATAGCTTTTACGGACCCCCAGTCCGATGGCGATGGCAAGAGGCGTAGAGATGCCGTATGCGAATCCGAGTATGTACGGAGTAAAGCGTTTTGAGCGGGGCCAAGGGGTCGTTGCCAGGCGGGAACCCAGACCCAGACCTTCGAATGTTTGGTGGAAGACCAAGACAATGTAGAGCGTGATAAATTCTTCTCCGGATACCGCCAAGGTCAGGCCAATGAAGATTGAATGGAAGATGATACCAAACTCAAGTATGAAAATCGATGTCAACTGAGCGGCATAGTCCTCGGTTGAGGAGATCTTTTCACCCAGCTCGGCGTCGCGATGCTCTCGGGAGTGACCGAGATGATCCTCTCCGGGCATGTGGCTTTTGGGGTCGACGGTTGCGGGCGGAGAATCAAGAGATTGATGCGCATGATCGTCGTGTCCCAAATCACCAAAGTGGTCATGACCAAAGCGCGCGTACCGCATCACCATCAACTCAACGAAGAACAGCACAACAATGGTCATGAGGACGATACCTTCGACCCAGGAGTATTCGGTAATCGGACCAGTGAGACACGGATTGGTCAATGCATCGTGTGCTGGTGACAAAAGATGGATGAAGGCGGTAGCAATAATGACACCCGAACCAAAGTACTTCGCAACGAAAAATGCTCGTCTGAGAAACTTAGAGGTGCCAAAATTCCGTGCAAAGACTGGAAACACAGAACCCAGCATCGAGCCGACCATAATCACGAAGATGGACGATATACGCAAGCCCATGCGCCCGTCATACTCGTTTCCGGTATCGCAAGAAGGTGTGGCACCCGTCGCCGGGTCGCGCACCAGAAGAGTGTGAAGGCCTTGCATGATGGTTTTTTCTGCGACCTAGAAGGCGAATCGACAGAGCCACTGGAGGTATAGACAGGTATCACAGAGCGACTTCAAACAGCACGGACCACTTCCGAGCTATGAATGAGTGGGATGGACGAGAAAGGTGCACAGATCAGATCGCTCAAGGGATCGACACAGGCGAAAGCCCAATCAAATCAAGGCAGAGGTTGGACAAGGGATTCCACGAAGCAAGAAACACGTGGAAACAAGCTCGGATGAGTAGAGAACAAGTGATCTTGTCCTTCCTTGAAGGCTTGGCCGCGACTCTTATATTTGCACCGCAATGGATCAAGCTGGCAACAGGTCGGAGACTTTTAATCGCAATCCTCAAGGTCCCTAGAGTATTCACTTTAGACTGAGTACTAAGCCTGCTTAGCCAGTGATCAATAGCGAGGTCAGAGGATTGACCGTCGTGTATTCGCTGACAGTCAAGACGGCAGCAGGGATTTTGAATCCGCAGTCGAGGACCTTGGTGGCACAGCAACAGACCCAGCAGGCAATTAGGGATTCCGCGATCCCCGATGAATCGTCCGTATGGGAGATGAGATATCCGATGATGGACACTCGTTCCCGATTACCAAATTTACCACGACAGATAAGGATCCTGTGAGATGGGGATAGGCTCGTCGAGGAAGTGGTGAGAATTGATGGTTGGAAAGAGGTCCATGGTGACAGTATATCTCCCACATCACTCTGAATCATCTGTCTCATTAGTGGGAGTGGTCTTTGATGGGGACCTTGGGAGAAAGCGGTTCCGCAAACCTTTTAGGTAACGAGCGAACAGACGTCAACATCGAAGAGTTTTCGTCCCGCCGTGAGGACCTTGGGAGCACGCCGCCCCTCATTTCCACTGCTTCTGATTGGCAGCGGCTAGGTCTCAGGCTGGGACTACATCACGTGAACACCTTACTTAACCTAAGGTGTAGCCGCACGGAGTCCAGCTCGGACCAATTACCTTCCACATGGCATCCTTGTTGTATGCAAGGGCAACTCGAAGTCCTCACCGGATGAAATAGGAAATCAGAACGATATTGAAACTACCGTACCTATATCTGTACTATCTACGGAGTAGAATGATCAGAGGAGTCGTTGTCATCCAATTAAGGAAGAGTTGTAGAAAAGAGATGTGGCATGAGTACAACACATATAGAAGGCGGTGTGCGATCAAAGGAAGAGGTGGAATCGATATCCGCCATCATTCGTAGGTTTATGGAGTCCTCCGTGCAGAGTCTTGCTCAGAGAAGCGAGGAGAGTGGTAGCTTTGCTGAAGAAGAGGTCGCCTGGAGAGTATGAAGCTGAATTTGTTATAGTGACTGCGGTGGTCGTATATCACAAGTCGGTATGAACTTCATAGCATATCCAACGTTCCCATAATCGGCGTCTATCGAACCATCGGTTAATTCAGAGAAAACGGCCTAGACTACTGGCTGCATGGAGGACGACAATCCTGGCAAAGAGCAGACTCGTCAAAGTTTAAGACATGGGGATGTCTGGACTCTTAATCAGCCAATGTCAGTATAGAAGCCGCAAGGGTTTGCCGAAAGAATAACGGTATGTAATAGGGCCGATGATCCCTATGTCTCTACCGCTCTACAGATCCAGAAGGTGTGGAATTCTGACGCTACCAAAACTGATGTTTGGAAGCGTGAGGAACCTGATTGGAGCTGCTTGACGCGGCTTAGTCCGCTCGCCCATTCCATTACCTTAATGATTGGTGTCACGTGATAATTCAAGTCCGCAGCATGACTAACTGCTTGGGACGGCCCTTTACTGACAACCATCTTTATTGTATGACACTCGCAACTTTGTGGTAGCATCGGCCTCCCTTTATCTTTGAGGACCTTTGTAACGACGAAATCCAGCGGGGACAGATGCAGTTGGTCAACTGACTGTGACGTCAATCCTTCCACATTAGCATGGCACCTGTTCGGCGATACCTTCGAATCAGCAAATACTCTGTCCTTGAATGTCGAATCTATCTCGAGAATCCATCAGATTCTCGGTGGCTTCTTGATAGCCGAGACCCTGTACTTCCCCGGATATTCGCTGCCATCCGTCCATTGGTACTACCAAAGTTACGAGAGGAAAATGAGAGGTTGTATGCTAGGAAGAAAGGGAAGCCGGTC
Organism: Aspergillus udagawae; assembly: GCF_001078395.1. Classification (NCBI taxonomy): domain Eukaryota; kingdom Fungi; phylum Ascomycota; class Eurotiomycetes; order Eurotiales; family Aspergillaceae; genus Aspergillus; species Aspergillus udagawae. The sequence continues at coordinate 1,489,207 of NW_025091264.1, read as the reverse complement.
AAAGATGTGATAGCTGAAGGTACTGTGGGCTTCTTATTTTGGGAATAGTGGATATCGGGTGGTTATTGACTTTAATGCAGATGAGTTCGAGGTCGCCTTATTCCTTCGCGAATCTCGCACACGCCACTCACTCTTGACTCGACACAAGACCTTTGAGGGCACCGGAGACATGACAGATATTGCCATAATTCGGTCCGAAGGAGACGGCGACAAGATCTTAGTTGAGAGTGACAGTGAAGCTGACACCGATCTGCGTGGTATTCCGCAAGCGAACACAAGCGACTCCAATGGCAAACGCCGCCGAGGGATGGACGCGCAGAGCCCAGGTGGACAACGCACATCAAAGCGCCAGAAAGAAACTGACTCGCCCCCGGAGGAGCTTAGTGCCAATGGCGATGACAAGAAGCTAGGATTTCGGACACAGTACGACGGATTCAATATCTACGGTTGGGTTCTATGTCTGCTGGTGACGCGAAAAGGCGATAAGGCGAGACCTCGGCCAGCCGCTTCTGATACTTCACGTCAGGCGCTAATGGAAGAGTGGATTTCCACTCAAGCTCAGGTGGACTTGGACGAAGATTGAAGCTTGTCCGATATTGTCAGGGGATTTCTTTGGCAGCGAGACATGTTCTGTGGAAATGTGGCGGTGGGTGACATTCAAGGTAGCAAGGGGTTTCCCCTTTCTGTCAGCATCGTTTGCCATCAATACGGAGATCGAAAGCGACAACGTCATCTGCTACCCACTCATTGAAACCTGCACGAATCGTGCCACCGCGGTGTCTCATGACGATAAAACATTGGCCGTTACCTCAAGATCAGTGCCGGCAACTAGGGTTTTCAAGCATACAGCATGGGTCACTTGAGGCAGGAGCTAAAGGTCACTTAGACTGCGACCATGTTCCTGCCCACTATCGACCAAACTGTGCGGATAATTGCATCGCCTGGCCTGCTGTCGCATGACGAAACAGCAAACCCTGCGTCTCTTGTCAACCAATTAGCATGCGTCTCGGAGCAGCAATTACTCAATCTTGCCTCTGTTGAGAGGCTTGCATTTTGCAGGCATTGAGATTCATGCGCAAGTGTTCTACTTGGTAGCACAGCATGATTGCCTTGCGCAGCACGATATGGGATCTCCTTACGCATGATGCCAATACCACGGTTCTCGGTGGGGTCTCGAACAAGAGGTTTGTAGCCATCTTGAAACGTACTACCTCTTGTCATTGTTGCGTCCCTTCTAGTCAAGCCACACCACCCGAATTAATCTTGTTGGCTTGCCTTGGGTTGTCATCCGCAGCCATCACCAGCTCGCCCTGGTACATGGATCGATTTAGAGTTTAGATTCCGCTTGTTCAATCGGTATCTATCTTCCTCTTGGACGGATATTCTGATGGCAATCTGGCCAACCATCATGATGCTGCAAAGTACCTGTCCACATCCATGTCATCAAGTTGTCCATGTCTATACTATGGAGAAAAGGGGAGAATTGGAGCTCTATGGCTCTCGACATCATAGAGGCAATTGTTCCTTGGAACCAGTCGCAGCCATTGCGAAACAAGACATTCTGTTGGGCTATCTTCGTTCCAAGTTCATGCGTTCGATATCCGGGCCTTGTCTCCGGGCCTTCCTGGCTTAGCCAGTTATTACCGCTCACCAGTTGATGGCGAAGTGAAAGCGGACACCGGACGTATCTAATTCCCCGTCGGCAAGATGCCTGTGGGGTTTTGAAGTCCCAACATTGCAACTTTTACTGTCGGATATCGATGGTCTCATGCGTAAGGTGTATAGTCGATCACAATCTGGTCACAAATCACTACTCCGTCAACATGGGTGAACAATCCATGATGATCATGGTTTGACGTCAGAACGGCTTGGTGATCATGTGTCGGCTTTTGGTTTGTAGACGAGTCTCTACTCCATACTTAGAAAATTCTCCTTTCCGCCCATCCCGACGGAAAGTGTAGGGTGGATCATTACTGCAGAATTAGGTAGTCTCGTGACCAACGAACGAAGGACGCTACTAGTCTCATGAGCCCACTTGGCAGTATTTAGCAGTTTTAGCATAGCAGTCACTCAGTAAGATAGTAGCGCTTTGTTTCCATTCGCAACCATGTTCAGAATACGTATAGGACTACGGAAGCGACGGACTTGGAAGATCGTTTTGAATATGGAGTCACTATCGAGCAGTGAACCATGGATTCGTTGGTTTCTAGAAACATTCCACAGCAAAAAAAGGACCGGAGACTCCGACACTAAGGGTTTGGGGAATCGCAAATGGAAGTGAAACACATGAATATCGGTGGGTAATCATGCTAAGATTTTGTTGGTACCGATGACTACTCTGGGTACTAGCTATATGGAATCAATAATTTTCAAACAGGAATTATGATATACCTAGTCTCCAAGTGGCAGGGCCCTGAGTGTTGCGGAAATGGCGTAATTCTTCAATAGAGACTACATAAACAAAGATACTCTGTATACTGGAAAGGAATCTAGATTCATTTGCATTATCCATACAATTGCTAATAGAAACGCAAAGCGGTAGTTATCTGATAGCCCTGCTGTTGGCCAACTTAGCCGAGATATTAGAACAAGCCCTGCATAACGATGATACTGTATTCCGTATGAAATTGTTCATCTTTGCAGCTAATTCTCCCAACTGAAGACCATCTAAGACTCTGGCCTATTAGAAGCAGACTAAAATGCTAAGTGTCAATCTAACCCTCAACGGTGCGGAATGAATCCCCCCAACAGTGGAGGTCTTCGTCCAATCTTGAAGGAGAAATCTTGTAATCTGCCATGTGCGCGGTCCCTGATTGTTTCCCATGTTCCAAACTTTCTGGTCCTAGGAGTCGATCGAGGTGTTCCGGATTTTACCTCTTCCATATTTTCCTCCCCCTTTACGGAGTATTGGTGTGTTACAGAGTAGTCTAAGGATTTAAAGGATCCACTGGAGACTATCACGCTGAGACTCAGCCACAGCGCAGGATCCGAAAGCGGACTCCGATTTGATGCGATTAAGCTATGACTTGGAACAGATTGAGCTCGAATATTCCGTAGATACATACTCCGTACTTTCAATAGAGATTACAGAGCTATGGGATATTAATGGCTGCGCAAGCGAGGATATTCGGGGTGAGACGAACTTCCAAAAAGGGTAAATGAATATAACCATCCGTTCCTGGTTTACAGGCTGTTCACGCATAAGGTAGAGTGGCAACTTGCTGAAATGGGAGATGCATGCTGTAGAACCATTAACCCAAGTATGATTGTTTCATGTAGACTCAACTGTGTAAATATCGATGGATCGACTACATTGACCCGTTGGTCGTCTGTGAAACGCCTCTATACACTTGCAGTATCTCAATATTCTACTCCATACCGAGAACGAAGCAACGAATATCACAAGCGAGCTGATGCGGAGGCGCAATAGTAGTGACTTGCAGGATGGTCTAATCTCTTGTGCATCTTGCTAGTCAACTACAAGCTGCAGAAGATCCTCCTGCCCGTCTTGCAGAGAAGGCACTAACAGGGATGATAGTATCATTAATTAAAAGTGCCTTGGCTTTACCCTTGAAGATGTCTTGCGACTACACAGATTTAGGTATCTCGATGACCTGGTAATGTTGCATTATGGTGCCACAAATATAGTTCGAGGGGCGTACGCCTGGACAGACTGCAGGATTTAATATCGAATCCAGCACTCATTGGATGCTCTTGGCCTCTCGCAGCAGGGAACAGCTTATTGAGTCTGAGGATGGAATCGCAATAGGCTGAAGAAGTGGCAGCTGATGCACTCTTTCATTATTGATTAGTGAAGCGTTGCAGAAGTGAAGAAAACATATTTCTTGGCCCACTGTTTGAGCCGTCGGCCTCGGGCATTTAGCCAGAGCGACGGAAACCAGGACCCAACGTAAATATCATGATTCATGACCTACTGAAGAGTAACTTAATCATTAATAGTTTTGATTATTAACAACCTGACATAATACTGGATAAACTAGAGTATGCGAAACATGTCAAAGGATTATCTCCCATGTAGATGGGATTCGTGAGCCCAAATTGATCGTCTGCAAGGGGAATCAGATCTCGTTGGTCGATGGTGTGCTTCGGCCCCTGAAAAGCTGAAACATCTTGTCTCATGCATACAGCGGATGATGTAACATGACGGTCTCCATGGTATTTCGTAATAACGTACCGTACGTATCTTTACAGGGTACATCTCCCCTGGATGCCAAAGTTTGAGACAGTTGACCTGTCGAATCTCCAGATTTACTTCAATAGAACGGGTAGTACCCCTGATCATCCCTGCAAGGGATCAGAGGTGACACTGATCTTCTCAACGATCATGCCAGACATGGTCAAGTTAAGACAAACTGGAAATGTTGAAGGCCTGAAATGGATGGTTTGGTGGTGGCTCGGTTCATCTCCATTCCCTGGTTTTCTGACTGGGGCGTCCGGCTATGACTCTATGACTCTATGACTCCATGATGACAGACAGATTTGATCGTCAGCCTCCGTCTTCCTGATGGTCCGATAGACAAATCAACTTGGCTGCCTGGATATACTACCGCCAGACTTTACTATTTTGAGGGCCAGCCTTGCCGAGGAATGGTCTTGAGGGCGTTTGGATGATTGGATTGAATTACCTTCAGGATTCTATTCCCTCCATAAAGGATCTGCGACTTACCACGTGTCTGCCGCCTCCAGGTCTGTGACCCTATTATGATTTGCTGCAATGTGCCCGAAAGACCTGTCGATACAAGTTGCATATTGATGAATGCATGGGCATCGGACTATTGATAGCACTGATGCGTTATGATTTGAGTCACTAGGCTGACGAATGCTCATATTGTTGATTCTACTGCGGACTGTCCAGCCTTCTCCGACTTCCCGTATGTTCCTTACCTGTACTTACGTAATAATGGGTAATGATGTTGAAAGAGTGATGCGCAGCTGAATTTCCATTGTATTCTGTAAGTCCAGATAGGCCGAGCCATGCCGCGGAGTTTCGGAAGCCAAAGAAGTTCAGGAACAGGGAAAAGAAAAATAAAGCCGAGTAACATACAAAGAGACGAACACTGGGGCATGGATCCTCAAATTTGCCACTGTTGTCTCCTACTCCTTAAACAACCAATCTCCCACCCACTTAGTTAATAATAATATTGCCTTTGGATGGACCAGTCGCACAGTGTAGTGGGACGTGGACTGGAAAGGGGTAAAAATTGGCGGTGAAGCAATCCCCAGATGATGAAGCAGTGGGCCCGGACGGGAGGAGCTTCTAGAAAATTTCCTTCGAATTTCCGATTGGGGCAATTGACCCATTACCATATGGCAGAATAATGGCAAAGCTGGACGATGAGTTCCTCTAGTGTAACCACCGTCAGAAAACGAACTATTCCGTACCTACGTCAGTATCTGACCGTTCCATGTGGGGCTCAGTTCCTCTTCATAGCAGGGATGTCCTTTATGTTCGATTATTTTATTTTATCCTTTATTTTTTTTTACTTTTTATTTCTCTCTCAGCTTTGGTTCTAATTGATTTATGGTAGCCTTTTTTTTTGTTGATGCCCATAATTCCGAATTAAAATTAAAATAAAATAAATCCCAAATGAAAATTAAAAGCGAGGATCACTGATTGCGAGCCCTATATTAAGCAGTGCCTGACCTCTTCTTCGGAATTTACCCTCTTTCCATCTCCAAACTTCAAAGCCCTCAAGCATAAATTCTCGTGTGGTTTTCTACCTTACACCAGACACACCTCACTGTCGAACCTCACGTTCTCACGCTGATCCATCAATATCCAAGCCCATCAACATCCCGTAACCAACTCATCAACATGCCTTCCATCGGTGGTACCGCTTCTCAATTCCCTCCCTGTCCTGGCCCTCCGCCAAAGGGTCCTCTGCCTCCTCTTCCCAAATAAACGATATTGGGGGCCCTTTAACGAATTTGATGACCTTGCGCCTTCGAGCGGCTCCTCCACGGCCTTCAATTCCCGTCGTGCGAATGATTACTACAACACACCGACTCGAGACGCTCATGAGCTGGGAGGTTGCAGCCTCTGGCATGGATATCACGACTTCAACTCGGTTTTGGCTCTAATACACTTCCTCGGACGATATGCCCTTTACTCGACCAATCCTACCCATACTTTGGACCAATTTCCAACCATTCTAATCCACGGAGAACCTCCGACCTTCTCGGCTTGATTCTGCAACAACCACGGTTGCGGAGATTTGGCTTTATTTCTATACTATTTCTTTCTGGAGACATGCGCAGGCGCATTGTTTCCTATTCTACCACGCTTATTCGATATCAATCGCGACGTTCGAATCACGCTGAATTTCATCGAATTGCGTGGGTAGCTAATTGATCAGCGCACACCGCCCGGCATCTTACATGGAGATGATATCAACATGGTGCTGAAATGATTGACCCCACTTCGAATTCTCAGCGGCATTGTCGGCAAGACCAAACCCCGCAAAGCAAGCTGACGACATGGTCAAGAACTTGGAATTGTCTCATTGTAAAGGGGTGCCTGAACTCTGGACCTAAGCTCCGGGATTTCCGCCAAATCCATGCTGCAGCATGGAGGCTTGAATCTCCTCCTGATCGCCCAGACGGTGTCAAAGCGTCTTTTGCAATCAGGACTACCCATGTTCGAGTGAACTTCTTCAACTTGGACTTCGCCTTTAATTCTGGGAGACTTATTTTCATTCTTTCTCATTTTCTTCTTGTTTCTTATTCAGATGCTTTACCCTACGTGGAAGCCTGACTATTTTTTTTTTTCCTTTTTCTGTCACTTTGAGCCCAATGGCATGTACTATAGACCTAATATACCCACATCGCATTGTTACCAGCGTTTGGATACAGTTAATAATGATGCAAATTCGTCAAGTGACTTTGTTTCTTCCTAATCGTCTTATGATTGTGCTACCTCGTAGAACTTGCTGGTTATGTCTCATAATGACAACATCGACTCCGCGTTCTGCGATTGTAAGTTTCACTAAGAGGATTAGTGGTTGATTGGCCCAGACAAAGAGGTACACATGCACCAAGAGACGTTGAACCTGGATGGGTGACTTCAATAGTGTCCCTGATCCCTGTCAATACATACCACTCCTATGCATTTTATTGAATCACAAGGCAAGGCAACGGGTTGATTGATGACTCAACTCCCTCCAGGCAACTAACCAACTAGTTAATCAATGGCGCAGGGGCAATTTACCCCTCCATTATCGCATGTCGACCTTGAGTGCCTGCTATTCTTATCACCATCGCCCGGATATATCTCACGGACATGCTCGGGGGGCGGGGTCTTCCCAAAGTGCACGGAACCATATATAAGGTTGAGGACCTCCTATTTGACACAGTGCCCTAGTGGCGCAATGCTAACTATGGAAAGGCACCAACACGAGATCCAAATCGCCTCGATTATGAGCCTGGCTGTCCCTCGTGCGCACGGATTATATCTACAGCCTCGAAAGCCTCACAAGTATTCCCTGTGCCATGGCGGTGCCAAGTCTACAACTCGACAGGCACCGTGTCCCCACCCCGCCAATCTGCAGCTCTACAAGTATCCCTGAACTTCCTGCAACTCAGCATACTCCATGTTAGCTGCATATGTGCGACATAGTACTCCGTAGACAGGACACGTTGACGCATTGATGAATCACTAACGCCAATTAATCCCTACTGGGTCATGTCTCCCCGTACCAGGTGAGACGGAGCTGAGTTAGGTCCTGAGGCATCTACCCTTAGTGGTTAGCGTTGGGAAGCGTGGTTCGGAAACACCGTGCCTTGTTTTAGTCGTGTCTTGCCTTGATTTGGGAGGTGGAACATGGTACCTGGTTGGGCTGAACTTTGCCAGTGCTCGGTCAACTGACACAGCCGACACTGCGGGGATGCTTATATCAACTGTTTCATGGATAGTTGCTGACAGTCGCATAATCATTATTATTAGGGAGGTATCCATTACCGCTGTACTCTCCAGGTTTGGATTACGTAGATAGCTTGTACTCCGTCCTTCATAGTCATGTCACTCTCGCCCAAACGATTAAGCACATGCGTAAACGCCGTTTCATTATCTGCCTATCCGGCACGGAACAAGTCCGTTTAACAGTCTTGTCTCGATGATAATAGGTGGACATGCCGAATCTTGTGTCCTATCGCGATATTTCTGACGAATCGTCAATGCACCATCTTATCTCGCTTTCGCCCTTTAGCCTGAAACTGCTGGTGAGGCTCAGCGGACACCGAGCGTCGTGTCATCGTGTCAGATAGAAAGCACTCACATTATCGATCGGTAAGAATCGTATACGTGAGACAGCACATTAATAGCGGGGTGAGATAGAATGCAAACATGCATGTAATTCAGAAATTATCTCACATGGCATACGAATTTACGGCTTCTGCTGGCTTCACTCCGGTTGCATCAAGGCCATTCCCAATCCAAGACGGAACGATGTACCCAGCCGGTGATACGTTTATGTATGCCTGAGGCATAAATGTATTTCTCCCCCCGCACGTGATTTTACCCATCTCCAACTCGCCGTCGCTCATATTTCCTAGGCGCCTGCTCCCCCGACAAGCACAATGGTTCTGGAACTTCATGTCTGGGGTCCGGCCTTTTCATTGCCCTCGATCGAGGCGCAATGCCTTGCTACCATTGCTTATTTTTCCCTCGCAGTGCCCAAGGACGCGTGGGTGCTGATTGCAAGCAGCGATCCTTCCGTGTCTCCGACGAGTATGTTGAACCGATGGCTGCATTGCGTCTAGTCGAGATCGCAGTGATATTGAAATTGGGAGATCCGATATGCTGATCTGTCCGCAGATGAACTACCTGCTGTGAAGAATGGGACTACATGGGTGAGCCGGTTTCGGAATATCGTTGACTACCTGCGTCAATACTCGAACGGTGCATGGGATTTGGACAGGGAACTGAGCGGCGTTGACCGAGCGGACAATATTGCGTAAGCCTTCTCAGACGCTTCGAGTCACGGTGGCGTTCATAGAATTGACAGCTTGGCAGGTTTTCGTCCTTTGTAGAATCCCGTGGACAGCCCCTCCACGACCTGTCTCTGTATGTCTCCAGCGAAAACTACTACAACCGGACCTCCCCCGCCTACGGCGCCATTCTTCAATGGCCGAACCAATGGATCATCCCTCCGAGGCTGCGCTCAGCCGCAAAGAGCCGTACAGAACACCTGGGCCTCTCATCGCTAGACCTCCAGGCGATGGAAGACCAACGGAAACGCGAACACTCGGCCGCCGTCGCTGCAGGCCAGATACCCAAGAACCTCGTCCAACGGCCACGGGACACTGTCTCAAGTCTCCTGGGAAAGACCCCCCAGCAAAACCAGTTCAAGCTGGAGGCCCTCACGGCGGAGCTATTTGAGCCCCTCGAGGAGATTCTAGGCCAGAAAACCTACCTTCTCTCCGACGACGGTGCAACAAGCGTCGACTGTCTCGCGCTCGGCTACCTCGCCCTAATCCTCATCCCGGACCTACCGTACTCGTTTCTTCGCAAAGCAATGCAAACTAAAGCCCCGCGACTTTCGACATACACCGAGCGCCTGCGCCAACGATGCTACGGCACCGTCGATGTCGAGGTCGCGCATGCCTTGGATGAGGCACGGAGATCTATCACAGATGCCGCGCCGTTGCCCTGGCAGCCTCCCCAGCGCGCCAATCTCGCCACAGTCTGCAGCACGCTACTCAACAACCTCGCCGACGCAACCCCGATCCTCAAAGATATCCGCTCCAGCGAGCGCTTACGACAGGCGGCGCAGTCACCTGACTCGGGGTTGTCAGGGATAGAGAGCCGCGCCTTGTCTGAGTACGCTACCGGACAAAAAAAAGACATGCTTGTCTCCATCGCGGCAGTGGCGGGCGGCGTTGCCGCGCTGATCGGGTACATGGTGCATGTGGGATTTCTCGAAATCCGTTTCGGGGGCGAAGAGGGGCAACGGGAGGAGGAAGAGCAAGAGGGACAAGAGGAGGGACGTTCCGAGTTCGCGCTTCCTGAGCTGCCCACATCGGTTTCTGCCACCGAGTTCCTGGGAATTTGAATCAATCACCGCGTAGCCACTGCGTGCTGTATTATTAGATACCTTGGTTTTAGTCTGGATAGAGCATCTACATTCTACTTGACCGTTCCGAAAAGGGTAATACTCCTCGTATCGTTGGGTTCAGGCTAAAGCATTGCCTTCGTCTTTCATTTACTCGGCGATTTTAATGGACAGAGGTGCAGGGCAGCTTCGTAACACTCTGCTGACTGCTAAAGATAGGACCCCGAGAGTTGGTCGACACGAGGCCCTACGGAGCAGGCGTGTATTTTTAGACCCTGGCGCTTTAGTGAGTTTCAGGTATCAGCTTGTCGGGCCGGCGAACCAAGTCTGTAGAGGCCTAGACTAGACCCCAAGCGACTAGTAATTGGTTGAGTTAGGGCTCTGAAGTGAAGACACTATTTCTGGGTGTAAAATGAGATCAGCATCTGATCAGAGAGCTGGACAGACGCCAACTTCCCTAATTGGCTCGTTATCCAATGGAAAGGGAGGCTGGTCAGTAACTCTAAAAGACGCAAACGTGTGACAGATTAAAAGAGCGCAGAGTATATACCAAGTAGATTACAATAGCTACAGACAGAAAGAGGTAGTGTGTACCAGATGTAAAGGAAGGGAATCAGTATGAACTATGAAACACAAGTCGACGGTGGTATAAGGTATGTACACGGAGAAAGCTGAAATCGTCATGGCTGGGATTTTGGATGCTTCTTGAAGCGCCTCGCCTGACATTGGCGGAAGGGTTGAAATGTCAGAAAGGTTGTGAGACAGTTACATGCTAAGAGGACGAGGAAAAGACCCCGAAGACAAGAGATAACATTGGTATCCAGAATGCAAGCCAAAGAGGAAGGACATCACAAAACTACGAGCAAAAAAGACATTTACTCGTTGTAGTCGACGTGGACGGTCAGACGGGTAGGGCCAGGGAGGACCTTGCCACCAATGCCATCGACAGCGGCCAGAGCAGCGGTGTAGGCGTCGACGACCTTGGAAAGACCATGGGTGATGACGGAGCACAGCTCGCCGGCGTGGTTGCAGATCTTCATACCCTGGACCTCATGGCCGGCGTTCTCGGCCTGGATGGCGGAAACGTCCCAGCCGGACCAGCCCCCGTTGATGCCGCTGTCAAAGTCGAACTCACCCCAGGTGCAAGAGTATCCACCATAGTTGTCCTTGGGCAGCTCGGTGCCCTTGGCGGCACCCCAGCCACCCTGGGAGTTCTCGTCGAAAGCAACGTACTTGGTCTCGCCGGGCTGGAGGGTGATGGTCAGAGCGGAGTTACCGTACCAGCCGTTAAGGCCGCCATCGGGGCCGATCTTGTTCCAGAAGACGACGGTCCAGGGGTCGGTGTCGCTGCCAACAAACTGAGCGACGTGCTTGTACTTCTTGGCGTTCTCGGGGGAAACCTCGATGATGTTGCTGCCCCAGGGGATACCGACGTTGCCCTTGTAGAAGATACCGGAGCCGCCGGCCTCGGTCCTGCCACCGAAGCCGTCGGTGCAGTACTCGCCCTCGGCAGGGGTGTTGATCCAGTCGGCGGAGACGCCGGATGATGAAGAGCTGTGGGACTTGGAAGAGCTGGACTTGGAAGTAGAAGCGGCGGCAGCGGCAGCCACAGCGTGGGTAACAGCGTTGCTGGCGGGAGTAGCCTGAGGGACGGGGGCGTCGGGGGTCTTAGCCTGACCTGACCACTCGTTGATCCAAGAGACGAGAACACCGTCAATAGTAGCGTAGACTGTGTCACCGACCGCGCGCTTCTCACCGGCATGGTGGAGGTGACGGCGCTCATGGCCGTGCATACGGGCGACCGACGAGCCAGCGGTCAGCGCCGTGAGCAAGAGCATCGAGTTCTTGAGCTGCATTTTGAAAAAGGAGGGACTTGTGTGATTCAAGTTGGGTCAAATAGTTCGGATGAGTGTTTGATAGAAGCAAAGGGTATCACGCTGCTGGAGAGAACTAGCCCAGGGAACGCAACAATCGTGCGAACGTCTTACTGACAATGAAAGAATGACTAGGAGCAAGACACGAGGTAATGCTCACTTGATTGAGAGTGAATAAGACTTGAAAGGAGTGTGATTTGCGTACCCAAAGGAGGGAGAGAAAACAGACGCTGGAGAAGAGGAAAGAGAAGGAAGAAGAGAGGAACGAGCGAGACTAAGAGGGGACTGGGGGGTGTAATAAGAGGAGCGGCAGGGGACTGAGAGAGGGTCCGTACGTACTTCCTGTTCTGCACCCGAAATCAACTCGTTTAATGAAAAGGGGGCGATCAGGGGAAAAAGGAGCCATCTCCGCTGCTGATTGGCCGACTAAGAGCGACGGTTCCTGAGCCTGTCAACTCTCAGCTTCAGGAGACGCAATGATTGGCTGTGCTTACAACTTTGTATCCACATAGGACAACAGTCGAGACCCTCGATCCCTGGCATAGGGACGCGGATTGCTGGCCCATTTTATGGTACGGTATCGTAATAGGTTAGGTAGCTTCTTATGTATCGTAGTCCCACTGTTACTCAGGTACCTGCATCGTGCATTTGATGACCATGTTTGATGAAAGTAAACAGCACTCAACTGATCAATGTGTCAAATATTGATAGATCAATTGAAGTATGACAGTGATGCATTCTTCGTCGAAGTCTGATGTCATTGTGGGAGATTAGATGGTTGGAATGCTGGCCACGTTCCTAGCACCCGACAGCCCATATGCCCTGGTCTATCAGTCCAAATGCAGGAATAATTATGGATAATTATTGTCGAATTAAAATCTATCTGGAGAGGTACACATCAGTCAATTCAGCGACTCATGGTACACCTGGCCCTGGAAGCAATTCGCCACGTCAATATGTGACCCACGTGTTGGTAGGCTATCGGGTTCTGATAAAATGGCGCAGTAGAGAGAATCCCAATGTTGCTACCGCCATCATACTGTGACTGCCGGATGGTGATTGACGGACAGCGACTGACTCTACTCGTCCTCCCGCAAAACATTCGCTAGAGCTCTTTTTCTAGAGCTATCCCTCGTCGAAGGCATACTTCACCCTTTCATGCTTATACGATCGAAAATCTCTTCTTCACTACGTTAAAAGCCAATCCAGGATCGAATTAAGATTGGATTTTGAACTCTTAAGACCCATGTAGCCAGCCCGATCTCCCATCCAGTAGAGTACTCCATGGTCTGAAGAGTGGGTCGATACAAAACAGAAAACAGCAATTCATCTACATCTTTATCCACCGCCAGATTCTAGAATGGCAATTGACTGTATGCAACAAATCGACAGGGACAGTAGATGCAACCATCTCCACCGCTGTGTCCACTGTCCACTGTCGAATTGCCACATCCATCATTTGTACAAGAGGGCAGTGAGGTACATCAAGTCGTTGACTCACCCAAACTTGGACGAGCAATGCAGAGTAACCCTGGTACTGACTTGTAATGATGGCATGTCAGCGATATACCTACGCTGACCAATGCAGTCTATGTCAGCAATTCATTTTCAATTCGACAGGCAAGACAAAATCCCATCATGAATGATTGTGCGTGCTAGTCCTTCCAGCAACACAATTGGCGGACGCCTGCCGCCGATTGGGCGCTTAGAACTATGCTACTTCGTAAATAAACATGGTATCCGTGGACAAGCTGGCCGTGGTTGACGGCGGAACCAGAGAATCTTTACCACGAACACACCCATGGCAGTCATTTCCAAAGCTTGGCATCACATGTTGTTAGGAAATTCTTTCATAAAAGTCCAACTCTCGGCGGCGGGGACCTTCCGGAAAACTTTAAATGTGTAATTTCCTTTCAAAACTCATCACCTCGAAGTGAAGACTCGTCATCAGGTCGATGATCGTTTGGAGCTGACATGGCCAAAAAACTGGATCACTGGTAACAAAATGTGTCATGTGACCTGGAGTTCCTGGTTACCGAACAGGACTACTACACTGGCGGCTGTGATAGCAGGTGATTAACAGCAACGCCATTCGCATTCATCGATTATTGCCATGAGCCTACTCCTTATCCTCCAAGTCTACTCCGCCCTGAAACGCTGCTCCTCCTGCCTCTACGTCCACCTTGAGACTATCGTCCAAGCCACATGTGCGGAACAGCATCTGCGGCGTCAAGTCCTTGCTCAACCCCGGCAAACCATCCCTCTTGAGCTTCTCCATACCTTCGCGGATAGCGGTCAGAGCAGGTCCAATTGCCGCAAAGGGGAAGATGATGATACGGAACCCCATCTCCTTGGCTTCATCCACCGAGATCGACGGCGTCGCTCCATGCTCGACCATGTTCAGTAGCATGGGCCACGGCGCCAGATCCTGAACCGCCTGACGCGCCATCTCCCTGGACGTGATCCCCTCAAGAAAACCGACGTCTGCACCCGCATCCCGCGCCGCGCGCAGCCGTGCCACGCTCTCCTCGTACCCATGGCCCTGGAGCGCGTCGGTCCGCGCAATCACGACAATGTCGCTGCCCATGCGCTTCCGCGCCTGCACCGCCGCCCGAATGCGGCTCACATACGTCTCCTTGTCTACCAGTATCTTGCCAGCGAGATGTCCGCAGCGCTTGGTCTGCACCTGATCCTCGATGTGGAAGGCGGCGACTCCCGAGCGCGAGTATTGCTCTGTTGTGCGAGCAACCATAATTGGGCCGCCGTAACCGGTATCTGCGTCGGCTATGACGGGAGTAGAGGGCGAGATGTTGGCGAGCATCTCAGCATTCGCGCGCATGTCGTTCAAGGTGCAGATACCGAGGTCGGCTTGGCCGTGGACGGAGGCTGCAGTACCGGCGCCAGTCTGGAATGGTAACGCTCAGTAACCACGACAATACAATTGTGTAGGCTGAGCACTCACCATGTACAGTGCATCAAACCCCACAGACAAGGCTATCCGAGCGGAAAGACCATCGTAAACACCCGGTGCGACGATGAATGACTTGGGGTCCTCAAGAGACCGCCGGAGAGCAGTGGCTGCTGTGACAATGGGCATGTTGAAAGACGTAGGTGGAAGATAAGATTCAGATGTAAGGTCAGAAGTTGCTTGCTGCTGCTCGATTGATAACGGGCTGTTAATAAAGCTTAGCAGCCTTACGAGAGCGACGCGTAGCGGTAGATATAATCTAGGGGTGTTGACTCAAAGGGATGTCGCACTCGACCAACACACGGTATCACCAACACACGGTATCACCAACACACGGTATCACCAACACACGGTATCACCAACACACGGTATCACCAACACACGGTATCACCAACACGCAATACAAGACACCAATTGTGTCCCTGAGACAATTACTCCATCACTTCCTCCCGTTGGCCTCTCTAATAATCTGTAATTTGCTCTGAAGCATTGTCTTGCCAGTGGTCCGAGATCGGGAGTCGATTAATAAGCTCGGGATTATCTCGGGAATTGCATTTCTGTAGAGAATTCCATCTTGTGAAGAGATAGGTATTCGTTCAATGGTTTAAAGGTTTTCAGTAGGGAGTTAGGGCGATCCTATCTAGATATTTCGAAGCAGAAAGCACATGCATAATTTCAAGCATGTTTTAGGTCGTTGAGTAGTCTAGTTTCTGGCTGATGTTTGATAAGATGAGAGTGGCCGCCACCCGTTCTTCTGCCTCTCTCAACTTTCCAGTTTCCACCACTAGTACCTCTTGGTAGTATTCTTCTTTTCTCCACATCTTCGACGATTCAATCCTTCGAATTCGACCTCTCGACCTCTTCATCTTGAATCTGGTCTCTCACAGCATGTCTTAGACGCACATGATTTATTTATGACTCTAATCTTTTCTCTTATTTTCTTCTTTTCCTTTTCTTCTCCTATTTCTTCCCTACCATTCCGACCTCATGGCGCGCTCCGCCATTGTTCAAGAATACAATCCTCCGCCCACGTCGAATTTCACACTGAGTGTTGATCAGAAAGTCTCCCTCGAGCGACAGACAAATGGCATCCCTCGTCCGCAAGGCTACCGAGTCTCATGGCACGCCAATCCGGCCGTGGAACCGCACCACTTTGGCCAGTCGCATCCCATGAAGCCCTGGCGACTGACTCTCACTAAGCAGCTCGTCATGGCCTACGGGATGCACCATGCCATGGACCTCTACCTGGCCCGCGCTGCGACGTACGAAGAGATGGCTGAGTTCCACCAGACAGACTACCTCGACTTCTTGAGGCAGGTGATGCCTGGGGACATGGAGAATCCAGAGCAAAGCGAAAACATTGCGCGATTCAATTTCGGCGACGACTGCCCCATCTTCAACGGGCTGTACAACTACTGCTCGCTCTACGCCGGCGGCAGCATCGACGCGGCGCGCAAACTGTGCAACAACCAGTCCGAGATCGCGGTAAACTGGTCGGGCGGCCTGCACCACGCCAAAAAGGCCGAAGCCAGCGGCTTCTGCTACGTCAACGACATCGTCCTCGGCATCCTGCAGCTGCTCCGACACCACCCACGCGTCATGTACATTGACATAGACGTGCACCACGGCGACGGTGTCGAGCAGGCCTTCTGGTCCACCGACCGCGTCCTCACCGTCTCCTTCCACAAATACGACAAGGATAACTTCTTCCCCGGCACGGGGCCCCTCGACAGCACCGGCCCAACCCACCCGCTCAACCCCGGCGCGCACCACGCCGTTAACGTCCCCCTCAACGACGGCATCGACGACGAATCCTACATCCAGCTCTTCCGCGACATCGTCGGCGCCTGCGTAGACACCTACCGCCCCGGCGCCATCGTCCTCCAATGCGGCGCCGACTCCCTCGGCTGCGACCGCCTCGGCTGCTTCAACCTCAACGTCGGCGCCCACGGCGCCTGCGTCGCCTTCGTCAAGACCTTCGGCCTGCCCCTCCTCGTCGTCGGCGGCGGCGGCTATACCCCACGCAACGTCTCCCGCGCCTGGGCCCACGAAACCTCCATCCTCATCGACGCCCAGGACCTCATCGACCCCAATATCCCCGACACCGTCGCTTTCCGCAACCACTTCGGCCCGGACTTCTCGCTCTTCCCGCCCCTGTCGGAAATGCGCAAGCTCGAGAACAAAAACTCCCGTCCCTACCTCGCCGGTCTCGTCCAGGCCATCCGTGAGCAGCTCCGCTATATCGAGGGGGCCCCCAGTGTCCAGATGAGCTTCATCCCTCCGGATATCCTGGGTCTGCGCGAGGACACGGAGAAGGAGATCGAGGAGGCGACGGCCCAGCTGGAGGAGGAGCGCGAGGAGCGCGAGGGGTCCGGTAGTGCGGCGGTCAAGGGGAATCGACGGCGGGAATTGGAGAAGGGCGCGGGATACCGGGGGGAGCTGTATTCTTGATTTTTCTTGTGTTTCATTTTTTTCCCTGGGCGTTTTGTATTCTATGGCTTTGGGTGGTTTACTTGTTTGGATGGGTGGTGCTGTGGCGTTTGGGCTCAAATCTCGTTGCTCGATCTATGATATCCCAGAAGAGATTATTTTTGTACATTCGATTCTTTTTTGGCTATCACTCTCAGCCGGTGGGTAAAAGGCAGGTCAGAAGGACCAATCTATCATTATAGAATTAAGATACTTCCCAACCTAACCTCCCATACTTCTATTATCAATCCCATATTCCAATACAGCCACATATATGTAACATTATCTCCTGAACCTCCCGTGGCCCCTTACCTCTCGCGCGTCAAATCTCTAAGCGCCCTCCCATCGTTTTATCGCCTTCGCTCCCCTCTCAAAATCAAATCGGGTATCCAAGACGGGCGACGCATTCGATAAGTAAAATAGCACAAGAAAAGACCATTGAAAACGAAACGATGTGTTGAAGTCAAAACGATCCCGTCGGCTGCGTCAGAAAAATGTGGCGAGGGTCATGTCACGTTCGTTTAGCCACTTCTTCTTGGCAGGTTGACAACAACGTGGTGGCTTCTTTACCTGCTTCCTCACCTGCTTCCTGTCCGTTTGGAGCAGCGATTGAGATCGCTCTCAAGTCGACGTTGCGCAAACGGGCTAGAGATCCGGACGCCTGGCGGGACGTCATCCGAGAAATAGAATGACCGAGAAGCGTTTGTATGCAGCAAGTTCAGATAGTTGAGAGTAGAGTCAGGCTTACTTTTCCTCCGCGTCAACATACTCATCGACTTCGGAGGTCCGAGAATCCTTGCGTTCTACGGACTTTTTGCCCTCGCTCGAAGGTTGCGGAGCTTCTGAGGGTCCGGAGCCAGTGCCACTACCAGTATTCTTTACATCAACAGCGTCAGATGAGGACGGAGCCGTTTGCTCCTCTTGTTTTGGTACGTGGGGTGGAATCTGGAATTGGCTATTGTCTTTCTGGCCATCCAGGATGGGCGCGATGGACAGGATTTGTTTGACGGCGAGTTCGGGGTTTTGAGAATCACTGTAGTTCGCGGTCAACTTCCGATCGAAGGATAGAAGGATAAAGAAAGGCGCCTCCGTCACACTTACATATGTGCGCTGATGATCCAGTCCAAGTCCTCCTCACCCTCATCGGGACCTCCGGGGCCCCCGTGAACAGGGCGGAAGAGCCTTGGACGCCATTCCACTCCGTCGTCGGCCCGCTTAGCGGCCTCTTCACGTTGACGATCTTCAATCTTTGTCTTTTCGTCCGTTGCTGCCTCGTGGTTACGGGCAATGAGCGCCTTGACGGTGCTGTGCCACAACCGCTGTGATTCCCGCTCGCCCTGCTGTTCGATCGGCCGGGTGCTGGGTGGTGTATGTTTTGCGTGTGTTGCGTCGAACAGAACATCCTTCTTGTGAGTCTACAAATAGTCAGTATGTGGTTGTTCTAGGACACACTCGGGCAGCATACATGAACATCCTTGATGAACATCTCTCCGTTCCAAAGTCCATTCAGCTCATAGTATACCTCGCCCGTTTTCTCATTCTTGATCGTTCCTCCGATTGCATTGTAGGTGCCGGAAAAGTACCCCTTCGTCTTGAACTCGATATCGGCGACTAGATTGTTTTCGGGACAACGGACGTAGCTGTGATCACCGAGCTCATACTTCATCTTTCCAAAGAGGATGCCACGGGCGTACATATTCGGTTGCGTCAGGACGCTGAACACATTTCAATTAGTACCAGACTGAACAACGTCTATCGCTGCAGTTCATGAAAGTGGGATATGCGGCCACATACTATCGTTCGCCTTTCTCTGGATTCCGGCCGCGGTTCAGGAAGCGTAAAATGGCGATACCCTCCATCATACTTGCCGCCGAGTTTCCAAGGAACTTGCTGCGAGGCTTCAACGTCCCGTCAATTCGGATGTGGTGTTCTGGCGCCATGAAGAAGTAACTGGACTTAGGAGGGTGGTGAGAGGTCTGTTCGGCGATGTAATATCCTCGAGTGCCATCAGGGTAATCCCAATAACAAGTGAAGGTCTCTCCGAGAATCGGATTCAGCGGCTTCTTCACGCCTCTGCAGTATCCACGTTAGAAAGGATATCTCGTCTTCGGAGAACGGAATAGGAGCAAGTCGAGCGCACGTACGGAGGTTTAATGTGCCATCCGCTCAGGTAGAACTTGACGACGGAAACGAAGCGCTCGAGGGGGTCATCGATCGTGGGCATGGGAAGAAGGGTCTCCGGATGAGCCATGAAGCTTTTGATAGGGATCATGGTTAGCCAGAGCATCACGGCGAAGTTCGAGCATACTTACTTGGTGATCCGTTCCAACATGGAGCGAGGCTCCAGAATGAAGGTAGGCAGTACGACCCGACTCAGGTCTGCGCCTGGTCGGAGCTGGGAAATGATATGAGACAGCACTGAGCGAAGGAGTAAGCGTTTATATTACAGCCGAGAATAGAGCTTCCGGGGACGAGCTCCTTGTTGCAGCTGAACCTTATAATAATTACATACCATTGCCCTGTTCAGGCTCAACGACCTCATCTTCCCCGCTTCCAGCTTCCGGCTTTGATTCATCCATGGAGGAACGAGTACCTGAAGAAAGATGGAAAAACGAGCCCCAGTCAGCGGACATGATAGAATGAACTGACGGATTATTATGTAGAAGGCTAAGGATATATAGAAAAGAATAGATGGAAACAAAACTCGCGGTAATGATAAGGTAACCAAAGTATGGACGGAAAAATTAGGCGGAGAGAATGATTAGAGGGGAAGGTCGAGCAAGACGGGTATGACGTGTTGGAGAGAAGACAGCAACAACAACAACAGTCATACTAGCACGGAGTAGATATGTGGCAGTATGTACTCCGGAACTCTACTCACTGGAAGTGGCCAGAGATGAACGCCGGCGGATATGCGGAACAGTCACAGGCATTTCGTTTACTGTGATATAAGAAGCAGCAGCAGCAGTAATAAGTAGAATCAGATAGACAGAATGGTTATCGCGTAGGGAGAGGAGAGGAGAGAGTGTCGAGCAGAAGGAGAAAGTGAACGAGAAAAAGAGGTCTTCTTGAAAAGTCGCTTTGGGGAGTCTTTTTCTGATGTCTCTTTTCTTTCCTTCAGTTATGTAGATAGATAGATATTTATGAAACCAGTTGACAAGTCTCGTGGTTCCTTTGTGAGAGGAGGCTTGCGCAGTATCTACATCAGGATGAAGTTGGAAGAATGAAAGAAGAAAGAGAGAGGATTTTTATCGACGACTTTTTCTTGTTCTTTTTCTTTTTCTTTTTTTTTTTTTTTCCCCTCTTCGCTTGACGATTGTGGCATACTATTTTTTTTTCATTAACCACCTAATTTTAATCTAGTCAACAATAGTACTCTTCTTTTGCTCATAGTTTAGTTTATAATGTGGTGGAGCAGCCAGCAGGGAGTGACGTTGCCAATACAGAATCCCAGAGAAGGCTGAAGAGGTATCAGCGTTTCAATCCCCACTGTCCTACAAGAGTCCAAGATGTTTACCAACCATATTCAATGACAGTGGTAAGATGGCCTTGATCAATTTCTCCTATTTTTATCTACTGTTTATCGCCTAATGTCAGGATCTTATACCTATATTGTTTTTCAACCCCCTGTCACGCGCGTAATCGTATTTCTAGTTCTCACCGACTGATGACGAGGGGCAGACGCTTGGCAGGTGGGGTTTACTTAGGGAGCGTGTACGCCGTACTCGTATAGATACTCTTTGTGACCAATTGGTTAAGCCTAACACAATCTGTGTCTATATCCATCTATCTACCTAGTATCTGTAGTCTATGCCTAGCTGCCTACCAAGTATCTAAGTAAATTAGTCTCAGAGACCCTTCTTACCCCATTATCCCCGCCCTAACTATATGAAGCAAACCCAAGTCAAGAAATGCCATGGGCGATTAGATAGGCAAACCATATCTACCATAAGACCTCAGCTCAGCACCTTGCCGTCATTGGCACATCCCCTTGAGTAACCTCCTCGACGAATTCCATATCCGGGTGATAGAGCATGACATGAAAGTGTTCAACTGCGTGGACCGACTTGAGCGACTTCCAGTTCTTGAACCAAATGACCTGTACTTGTTTAGTACACTGAACCTCTCATCGCCAGTTAGGACAGCAAACCTGTTCAGCCGGCACCCGCGACCGAAACGTCCTTGTCACATAATCATCGATCTCCTTCCTCGCTTGAGGCGTCAAATCATCCGTGGCAGGATCATCTTCCAGCTCAAACTTGGTCCACACTACAAGATGCACAATGTCCTCCCCGACTCCATACGGCCAGTCATTGTACAAAATCCGAATGTCCTCTGCACGGAGTCATGTCAGAATGACCAGTACGCTCAACAATAGGGGCAAACGAACCATCGAACTCGAACGGCCGTCCCTTGGGCCTCAGATCATCCGCCTGCCCATCCCCCCAGCGGAGCCTTTCCTTGACCATGAATCGCATGATCGATCCATACTTGGCCACAATGTGCGCTTTGAATTCAAGATACCTTCTCAGTTCGCTCGGAACGCGCTGGAATAGATCTATCCGGTTACTTCCTGGTTATAACATGTCAGCAACGGGTTGCCGCACATTACTTCAATCCGGGCCCACTTACTAACAATCTCCTTTACCGTCTCCCAATCCTGCCTCTTGTACTCCGCATCTGGAGTCGACAGAATGGCAATGGACTTGGACGGCAAATCGCGCAGAAACGCAGGACATTCTGCCGGCCACTGTGACGGGGGAACATTGACAAGCCAGTACGGTAATTTCTCCGTCAAATTCCTGTTTAGAGTTAGGTGCGCAGTTGAGGCGCTGATGGTAGGTGATTCAAAATTCTCATTGACAGCTGTGAGCGTCGCTGCTGGTGTTGAGAGACTTGTATTTGTAGGCATTGCGTCGTTGGTCTGTATAAGCGAACCCCCTTCCGTAGTTGTGGTATACTTCGGTGAGTACCGCAGCGAACGAAATGAGATCTTCGCTTAGGCAACACTTAAACTACAGGATGGCAAGATGGGAAGAGCAATCAAAAATGACATGCTGTGTGGAGGAAGGAGAAGTCCTCCCAAACGGTGGGATGGGATTATGAACTCCTTGAGTTGAATGACCTTGATCAGCGCAAGGGACCGTTAACTGGCAAGGGGATCGACCCGTCAAAGGACCCGCAAGAGCACCCAGAATGTTCTTCTGTTGTTTGTATAGCCTTTGGCTTCTCGTCCAAGAGTAATACAATAAGGGTAGAATATTTGAGCTGGCTTCATTCTTTTCACTCTATCTCTCGATCCCTGGGGGCAGTCCAAGCCAAGAACAACATTGAATGCATGAGCCTAGGAGAATCTCAGTAGCATAATTCTCCACAGTGGAGCGGCGTCATTGTCAATCATTATTTCGCCCTAAGCAACCATGAAACAGCTTTCTGATATCACGTATCTTCCAACAAAGACGTGGATACCGATCGGTCTGAGCCATCTACCTTACCGTCAATAAATTATAGTCTCACGAAACTGCGCTCACAGCAGACTTCGCACCATGAGCATCTGGTAGAATCCTCCACGCATGCCTCGGAACCAGGGAATCATATAAGCAGAGTATTACTCATGTCCTAATGCTGGGCTCTATGGGCCGCCATCGTCTGACGCCTTGACAGGTCTAGCCCAATTCCGATTCCAAAGTCTATCATAATGTCAATGAGCTTGAATACTAAGTACCATGTACGGAAACGGCGACTAAGACGCAGTGAGAGCCGCAATCTCAGGGCCATCCGATCGAATGATTGTTACTCCCGCTGCTTCACACTCTCGCTTGGCCTCCTCCCATCCTGCATCAGGATCAACGCTTCTGGTCGCATCCTCGACAAGATAGCTTTTGAATCCTCCCCTCGCGGCATCCATAGCCGTGTATTTGACACAATAGTCACCAGCGATCCCGACTGAAAACACATGTGTGATGCCTCTTTCTGTCAGCACTGCTTTGAGATCAACGTCCACGGACTGAGCATGAACGGCTGGGTCAAGGTTGCCAAACGCATCAGAGAAGGCAGAGTACATCTCCACGCGCGGATCCATTCCCTTCTTCACGAGCAGGTCAATCTTACTGCTGTCAATCTCAGGGATGATAGAGGCCCCCTTGGTCCCTGCAACACAATGAACGGGCCATAGCCTTTGCTCCTTGATCTCATTTCCCTTCCCAGGCGCCGGATTGGTCATCTGGAAGACGGACTCAAAGGGGCGATTGTTAGGCTCGGGATGATTGCTCGCAAAGGATACATGATTTGGGGGGTGATAGTCTTGCGAGGCTACGCGTATCAGGAAGCCTGGGTTGGCGAGCAAGGTATTGATGAGTGGTGCAATGGAGCGAGCCCCTTGTACCGCGAGTGATCCATCCTGTTGTTATGAGCTTCTTTCCACTAACAGGAAGAGTAAGCTGTGCTGACCGGTGGGCAGAAATCCTCCTGCATATCTACCACTAGTAATGCTGCATTCATCATGAGTTGGGTGTGACGGCTTCCCTGGGTTAAGAGCTTATCAAAACTAGATTGTATTGCCCGTCCAGAAGTAATGGCCGACCCTATACCGACACGAAGTATGCGCGATTTCCTTTTATTCTAGGTTTGTCTGAGTTATGGGTAGCCTTCTTGTCACACTCTCCAATCAGATAGTTATCTGCGCAGTCTGAAGACAATGCAAGCATCGAGCAGCCTGGGAAGACACATTGTCATAGGATGGCACTGGTTAGACTGGTAGACCGACATGACGGGACAACACACCACACACCCTATCATAGTCACGTGATTCAGAGGAACCGAGAGAGCTTAGCGCAGGCTTGCAAGGGCTGACAATATCCACGTCAAGCCTAAATCCATAATGGTGTCAGCTTTAATTTTGGCAGTTATCTATCAAGACCTGTCAGGCACTTCTTCAGCAGCTCTGATCACGCATCTCATCGTCAATCCTCCGTCAGTTCCACAAAGGGTTAGCGCAGGCACCTGCTGACTCAGCATAGCACCAAAAGCTTCGCGTGGTGCAAAAACACACGCAAGATTCTTCACTTCTGTCATCAGGGCTGCGGCCCTTCATCCATCTGTCGAGATCATACAGTTGACAACAGTACATCAGGCTCATTTCAAGACGCAGATAATGAGAGGCATTCTCAAGGTATGTACCACGAAGTATCAATCTCTATCAACCCATGCTGTGCCATCACATGATGATCTCTTTTTATTGGAGCTGTCCTAGCTACACAATGCGGACAACCTTTTTATACGCATAATTAATTTCTGATAATCTTCACTTGGTTTCCTTTGGTCACTACTCTTGCCAAGCATTCACCATTCAGTCTTGCTAATTGAAAGCAGCTCTTACAAGGAACAAGTGAACACACCTTCCAGCCTCCTTGATTTTGGTCTCGCAAAGTCGATTCCCGAGTCGGCACCTCCATTCCTCCTAAGAATAACATACCACACTTGGTGATATTTGATTACATCGCCGCTCAACATGGCTCATGACCCTCGACTATCCAGTGCGGGCACTGCCACTCCCAATCCGCCTCCTCCGCCCCCTCCTCCGCCCCCAGAGACCTCTATGACAGGCACAGGCGAGGCCCAGGCCGCAGAAGCAGCTGCCCCCGCACCGTCGTCAGACTCATTCAAGCTGAAGTTCTGCACAGTATGTGCATCGAACCAAAACCGTTCGATGGAAGCCCATCTCCGCCTCTCCACGGCGCCCTCTCCCTTTCCCGTTATTTCATTCGGAACAGGTTCTCTGGTCCGTCTTCCAGGACCATCCATCACTCAACCCAATGTCTACAACTTCAACACCACCTCGTACTCGCAAATGTATGACGAGCTCCTCGCCAAGGACGAAAGACTCTACCGTAATAATGGCCTTCTGAACATGCTTGACCGCAACCGGAATTTGAAATGGGGCCCGGAGCGTTTCCAGGACTGGGTTCCCGGGATGCCGCGTGTGGACCACGTGTCGAAAGGCGACAAGGGTGCTCTGGGCACCGAAGGAGGCACGGTCGACGTCATCATCACCTGCGAGGAGCGGTGCTGGGATGCCGTCGTAGACGATCTCATGAATAAGGGCGCGTCCCTCAACCGACCAGTCCACGTATTCAATGTCGATATCAGAGATAACCATGAGGAAGCCCTGGTAGGAGGAAAGGCCATCCTCGAATTAGCCACGCGACTGAACGATGCGGCGACCCAGGAACGTAAGATTCATGGTGCCGAGGGCTGGGAAAACGGTAACGGCGACGCCCGTAGGAGCTTCGACGAACGTGTACCCGAGATTCTGGCTTCGTGGCAGGAGAAATGGCCTAATTTGCCGGCTTTGTGGACTCTGGCCTGGCTATAGTAACGAGATCGATAGCGCTTACTTGCATAACGATAATCCGTGAATTAATATCAATTTCCTTTGCATATTGCGCAGTCAGTGTCTTCTTGTAGCTATTGACGTACAAACATCACCAGACTGTCGAATAAACGCTGTTTTGTAAATCAAACTCCAAGTAAACAAAAGGGTATCTCTTGAAACAAAAAGCCCAACCAGATCGAACGCCCGTTTTCCGAATCCATAATATCATCTCTGACCTAAGAGTACCTCTCGTCGCTCGGTATACCACCGCTCCAAACACGCCCGTCTCTGAGCCTGCGTCATACCCTCCACCACAAGCGCGAACTCAGTGGCACTAGTGAACCCGAACCGCTTCGCCATACTACAAAACTGACGTTTCATCACCTCTCGTGGCGGGTGGAACCTGTACCGGATGGGCCGGCCATCCTTGTCGAGAATAGCATCCGGCCCGGTCCTGTCTTGCGAGGACCCGAAGACCTGTATGTCGCCGAGTTTTTCATCGGCTAGCTCGGCACGCCGACTGAGGCGCTCTTCCACCTTGGACGACCCGATGACCTCGTTGTTCAAATGTGTGTATTCAACGCCTGCGCCGGCGAGGATGGCCTGGATGGGATCGTGTTTCTGCGCGGTCACAGCGGCCTGGGCCTGGGGCGCGGCGTCGTCGGTGTCGCCGCGGATCATGGCGGCTAACTGGCTCATGACCTGGTCGTCTTGATTCTTTGTTTCGGAGCTGGTGTCAAGCGTGGTGGTTGCTGTGTCGATTTCGTCGACGTCGATGTCCATGACTCGGACGCCGGCCTTGCTCTCGGCGACATTGGTCTTGTTGACAATGTCCCTGAGGACGATGTTGTTGGTTTTGAACTCGAACAGATTGTCAAGCCCAAAAATCTCGCCCTTCCGGTCTTTTTTCTCCTGCACTCCTTTGAAGTATCTTCGTTCGGAGCTCGCGTTATAGCCGATGTTGGCCTGCTGTTGCTTGTATATCTGACGCGCGTAGACGATTTCCTCGATCGTGCCGGCGGAGATCAGGCGGAAGACCTCGACGTTGCGAGACTGACCGATTCGGTACGCTCGGTCTTGGGCCTGTAAGTCGTGCGAAGGGTTCCAGTTCGGGTCAACGACAACGACTTTATTCGCCGAGGTGATGTTCAGGCCAACGCCTCCAGACCGGGTCGAGATTAGAAAGACAAACTGCTTTGGGTCGGCATTGAACTCGTCGACAACTTTTGTCCGCTCCTCATAACTCATGGAGCCATCCAGGTAGCTCACATTGTAGCTAGTGTAATGAAAGAGCATCTGCAGCATCTTGAGAAGACGGACGCTGTGCGAAAACACCAGCACCTTGTCACCGTTCGCATGCCACCATTTCAGAAGCTTGCGGAGAACCTTCCATTTCCCGCAGAATTCGGGGTTGGCATAGTTGACAATGGAGTCTCGGGTCCGATAGAGTTGCTCCCACTGGTCGGGCACGGCAATCTCCAGCATCTCTTTATCCTTCTCTTGCTTCTCCAAGGAGTCTGCCCCTTGCGGTATGAGTGTTGCAAGGTGGTTGCTGAGCTTCTGGAGTATGGCTATAGCGGGGAATACATAGTTCTGCCATCTGCCTCCGGAGGGCAGAAACTGCCGGCAGCACCAGCCTGCTTTCTTTCCTGAGCCACAGTCACACTTGTCGGAGGATGTCTTGATGTACTGAACAATGTCGCTGTCGAGGATGTTTTCGTAAGCACTTGCCTGCGTCTCGGTGAGCGGACAGAAAACGACCCGGTCGCTCTTCTTCGGAAGTTGATCGGCTATCAGTGTCTTCATGCGCCGTAGGAAAAACTGAGGTAGGAGATTTTCGACCAGCTTCTTCGCCGTCTTGCGCGCTTTGCTGAGTTGGTACAGAGTGGCATCGTGTGACTGCCCGATTTTCAAGGGCTCTGAGATAGTACGTCTCCAGGTCGTAACCGGACCAAGTTTTCCTGGATTTGCCCAATTGAGGAGCGTCCACAATTCTTCGTACTTGTTCTGAATGGCAGTCCCCGTCAGCCCGATTCTGCAAAGTGCATTGACTACGTTCATCGCTTTTGTTGTCTCCGAGCTGCGTTCCTTAATGATGTGGCACTCGTCCGCCACAACGCAGTCCCATTCGACCATGTTCACAGCATCCTTATTGTGCAGATATGTGCCATAAGTTGTAATGAGAATTTCCAAGCGACCTGACCTTGCGGCCTGCAGCGCGAGCTCCTTGTTGTCCCCATGATATGTATCAACATGCCACCAGCCCCAACGGTTGAATTCCGAAATCCAGTTTTGAATCAAGGTTCCTGGACAGACAATCAAGGTGCGCGGATACCATCCGTTCCGGCCACTTCGCCTCATCTTCCTCATCCTTTTGGCGTCTCGTTCGTCACCAGTCTTCCCGTATGCAGCAGTGAGGAATGTAATCACTTGCACCGTCTTTCCCAGACCCATGTCGTCACCCAGAATTCCCCCTTTCTGATAAACAAAAAGCTCATGGAGAAAAGCGGCACCTTCGACTTGATAGGGCCGCAACCATTGGGCAATGGGGGCTGGGATTAACCCGAGCGAGTATGGAAGGGTTATATCCTCGTACTTCCCGCAAGGTTCTATATTCCTAAATGCAGGTCTCTCCTTGAGAAACTCCAACCGTTCATCGTCCGAGAATTCCACGTCATCGAAATCTGGTGGAAGCTTCAACCCGGACTCCTTCAGATGGTCCATCCGCCGGTCGAACTGGGTTCGACGCTTCTGCAGATAATCCGGAAGCGTATACTCCATGAGCTCATCGTCCGAGGGAAAGTCTTCCCCATATGTCCTCAGAACGGGTCGCGTACGAGTGGATTTCTCGTCCTCTTTCTTCGGCCTTTTGCCGACAAACGAGTCAGGATTCGCCACTTTGGTATTCTTAGACTTGCGAAGATTGGCACTGCTACGCTTTCGCTTGATAGCTTTCCTCTCTTTGAACTGCTTATACGCTGCTTCGCCATCGTTGAAGGAGTCGTCGCCACTGTCGGTATCGGCTATGTCAACGACGGAGGTATCGCGGTTGGAAGGGGACGACAACCGCTTGATCTTGAGCCGCTCATGATCGGAGGCGGACTGAGGTGGTTCCGGATCTGATTTGAGTACTCGGTCTCTATCTAAACACAAATTCCTCAGATTAGCTTGTAGCTGAAGCGTACGTGCGGAGAAACATACAGCGAGGAGGTATTGACGGCTTGGGGGAATGAGCGCCATCGAGATCGTCATCTTCCGTATCGTCAACAGTTGATACGTCGGTGTCTTGTAGCTCCCAATCTCCGCCCATGCTGAAGGACAAGGAGGGGCAGGAAATCTGTCTCCTGACACGCGGAGGAAGTGCTGGTGAGAATGCGGAGTGCGGATACTTATCAGGTGGATTTCCCGACTGGGAAAAGAGCTGTTGGCCGCAAACTGAATTTGTCCGCTCCCACTTCAACCTCCGCCGTTTGTCACATTCGTCTTGCCCGCGCAATTCCTCGTACCTCATTTGGGATTGGGATAATCCTGAATCGAATTTCATCTGCTTTGCAAGCGCTTCCTCTTCATTGTTACTTAACACCTGTCTGTCGTCCCTGACGTGTTGGGAAAAATCCTCGAGACCAGCATTAAAGCGAACGGTTGCGAAACCGGTGGATGAGGGCACAGAAATTGATCTGCAATAACGATAACTTGAAGGACTCAAAATGCCTCTCGATACCTCTACGACGTATCCTCTTACGAAGCTGCGCCTTGATGGACGCCGCTGGAACGAGCTCCGTCTTCTTCAAGCCCAGATTTCTACCAACCCCGCCAGTTCAGGGTCATCCTTTTTGTCCATGGGAAATACATCGATAATGTGCTCTGTTCATGGTCCCGCGGAGGGAAAGAGGGGGGACGCGACAGGAGGTGCTGCAGGATCGGCCGGAGCTGTGGTCGAGGTCGATGTCAACGTTGCGGGGTTTGCAGGCGTTGATCGCAGGAGGAGGGCTGGGGGCAGCGACAGGTATGAGACCTTATTGCTACGCTTCGTCTCTTTCGCTACGTTCTAACATGTCCCGATATAGGCAATCTTCGCGAATTGCTACGATCCTGCGATCGGCCTTCCAATCCCACCTCCACACCCACCTCTATCCACACAGTACGATTAGCATTCACGTGTCAGTCCTGTCGGCTGACGGGTCTCTCCTGGCCGCAGCGGTCAATGCGTGCACCCTGGCCCTTGTCGACGCCGGTATTCCCATGCCGGGCCTGCTTTCTGCCTGTACCTCTGGCATGAGCGGCAGCGCCTCTACGCCACGTGATCCTCGGAATGACTTCCTGGATCCCCTTCTAGATCTGTCACTGCCTGAAGAACAAGAGCTTCCTTTCCTGACGGTTGGGACCACAACAGCTATTCCTGTTGGAGAGGACGCTATGGACGAGGACGACGAAGATATGAAGGTCTCCATGATGGTGATGGACTCGAAAGTCCATTGCACTTATCTCGAGACAATGCTTGCCGTCGGAATTGACGGATGCAAGCAAATCCGGGAGATCTTGGAGGGGGTCATCAAAGGGACGAACCGGGGAGTATGATATTTACTTGACATCATGTGTCTCGATTCTTTTATACCCTGCATGTATACTCTATGGGAGTTGGGCGTCGCGGTTATGCTGATAGATGGGGTGATTGTACCTTGGAGTGGTTCATATTTTATTTTTCTACCATACCATTTCTTTTACACATTGATAAAACCCTATAAGGCCAAGCTCGTATTTTCATAAGCAGAGACCCAGTTCCTTAGCACAGATTCTAAGAATGTTCTGGGGGCCAAAGAAGCCAAGCGGCCGAAATGTGCTCAATTCCACTCGCAGCCAAACCCTAATTGGTTTGGACTGCAGCCAAGTACTTCCTAGCAAACAGCAGACTGAGGCCTTTCGAGCACAAATTATGCAACAGAGAGCAGAATACTTGAGTTGATATCCACCCAATGACTATCAGAATCATGCGATCGAGCCACAGAAGAGCAGCAGAAACGCCGGGGAGCAGCTCATTTGTTCCCTGATGGGCCTGTCTAGTTGTACGACTTCACTGTCTCCCAAGGTGTCACAGCTTGCTATCTCTATGTAGATAACCGTCGTGTCTCCTCTTTCTTATCTCTTTCCTCTATTACTCTGCTCTCCTCTTCTCTCCCATTCTGTATTCCACATTTCCTCCTTGTCCCTGTCCGCCAGGTTAGGGATTGACGGACTCGCTAACTCAAGTGCATCTCACCGGAAATCCCTGAACTTTCACATGTACAATCGTCTATCCCACCGGTAGAATGGATCATATGCACCACGATATGGACTCCATGGTGGCCATGTCCGCAACCTCGACTGCCAGCGCGGCCATGAGCACCGGCAGCTCTCATAGCATGGGTGGCATGGACGGCATGCACTCGTCTTCCTGCAAGATCTCGGTATGCAGACTCGGAGCACAGCACCGACGACAATATCAAACAATAACCACCGGCTGACCTCCCCGACCGTCTAGATGTTGTGGAACTGGTACACCATCGATGCCTGTAAGCTTTTTGACTCTATCTCTCTCTCTCTCTCTCTCTCTCTCTTTTCTCCTCCACGATGCTAACGCCAACATCTCCAGGCTTCCTCTCCAGTCAATGGCATGTCACTTCCCGCGGCATGTTCGCCGGCTCCTGCATCGGCGTCATCTGCCTCGTCATCTGCCTCGAGTTCCTCCGCCGCGTCGGCCGCGAGTACGACGCCTTCATCGTCCACCGCGCCCGCCTGAGAAAACAGTACCTCTCCACAACCGCCTCGTCTCAAGGCCTGACACGCGCCACCGACGCCGACGCCAGCGCCCAGGGCTCTCCCAAAACTGTCCCTGGCGCCGAAGGCGCAGCGCAGACGATCTGCAGCGCGTTCGAGGACCAGACGCCTATCCGCCCCACGCTGATCGAGCAGCTGGTGCGCGCCCTGCTGCATATGCTCCAGTTCGCGGTGGCGTACTTTGTCATGTTGCTGGCCATGTACTTCAACGGGTACCTCATTATCTGTATCTTCATCGGGGCGTTCCTGGGTTCCTTTATCTTCTCCTGGGAGCCCTTGAATCTGCAGAAGGAGTATGTCGTTCTCCTCCCCTTACCTTCGTCGGATGATATGCAAAGGGCTCGATCTGACCTGTGTCCTTGTTTTAGGAATGATGCTACAACAGTCACCAAATGCTGCGGATAGATCTGCTCGTTGATCCGGCCTGCAAGTCGTGGAGTCGCTCTCGATTCAAGCGTTCCGCTTCCCCCCTCTCAGATCCACGAAAAGAGAAGATACCTCACGGTGTTGGTAATATGAGATCAATGATAACAATCGAATATAACACAAAAGTTCACCATCTAGCTTCATCGTCAGTTTCGTAGTCGTTGTATTGACGTAAGGTTAAGATATGGCTGAATGAATTGATCTTCACATCTGGGTCAAACAATTTATACCTGCATTCCAATCAAAGTCTGATGCTCGACCCCCTTCAGCTCTATATTCTTAAGGCCGGCTTCCTAAAAGCTCTTGAACCAGACACGGCGTGTAGATCGTATGGCACAGCAGGGGCTTAGTTACGAGGGCAGACCGTAAAGATTACAGGCGATCAGAAACGGAACCGATTAGAAGCAATTGGCCCGCACAGATTAAAAGTGGACAGAGACATGCTTGGCTAATAATTCGGGAACAGTTCTAGATTACACCACGCAAGAAAAGAGACGTCGGAACTCCCAAGGCTAGATCGGAAAACAGAGAGCCACAGGCTTCATCTTTTGAGTCGTCAGAACCGAGAGGCTTCCATTTGATCGAAACCATTATCTTCCCCTTTTCATTGCTTACAGCTCACCACAGTCGACGATCTTGGGACGAGTGTTGGAACGGACAGAACCGCTCTTGCTTCCGAGAGCCTCGATCTCCTTGACGATGCTGTATGAATCCTTGTCCGCAACTTCACCAAAGACGACGTGCTTGCCGTCGAGCCAGGAAGTCACAGCCGTGGTGATGAAGAACTGAGAGCCGTTGCTACAAGGCGATCAGTACAACTCCATGTACCTCTAAAGACATGAAAGAATCGCAGGATATAACTTACGTGTTAGGACCAGCGTTGGCCATAGAGAGGACACCCTCCTTGTCGTGCTTGCGGATGAAGTTCTCATCGGCAAACTTCTCGCCGTAGATAGAGCGACCACCAGTGCCCTGAGCGCAAAGGGTTGTACATATTAGCCCTCATGTCCTATTCAGGGTAAGGTGAGGGCCTGGGCCCCAAAAAAAAGCAATATGGGGGTAACGGGTCCGGCGAGGGTGGTGTCGCGTATGACGAGAACTCACATTGTGACGGGTGAAGTCACCACCCTGGAGCATGAAGTTGGGAATGATGCGGTGGAAGGTAGATTCCTTGTAGCCTTCGCCAGCAGGTTTCTTGCAGAGCTCACGGAAGTTCTTGGCGGTCTTCGGGACATCCTTATCGTAGAGGTTGAAGACAATACGGCCAACCTTGGCTGTCAAGGCACGAAGCAGAATACCGTCAGTAAAAAGATTCGAAAGCATTGATCGAAGTCGGATTCAATACTGCCCGCTTTGAGCACAGTTCCGCGCTGATGCTGAAAAGCGGAAGGATGGAGGGGTAACCCAATTGTACCCCGGGCCCGGAAGCAAGTAGAATAAAGATAGGGAGGGCGTGGAATAACTTACGGGCAGCGCCGATAGGGGTGTACTCAACGTCGAAGAAGACCTGCGACATGGCGGAGGGGGTTTGATGGAATCTGCGAAGAGACAGGAAGGAGGACTGATTGCAATTGACAACGGAGGAGAGGAGGGGACGAGAAGAGAAGGACGAGCAAGGTGGGGTTATTGTTGACCTCAGGCTACGGGAGAACATTGTTGCTTGTCGATGCTGGAACTAAAAGGAGGGGCAGAAGCGGGTCAATACGGCGGCCGAACGGAGGGGGCAGTCACGGGACTGAAGGGTACAGTGAAAAACATCGCGTCAGCCGAAAAGAGCCATGTGTGTAAGTTTAGGTAAGCCGTCATGAATGTTGCTGGCCTCAGGCTTCCACCTGGTTGGCCGCCTGGCTGGATATAGCAAGCTCACAGCAACAGGCACAGTTTTAGGGATGAGCCATCCTTAGTAGGGCATCAAGACAACAGCAAATCCATCCAATAGAAGCAATTGGGAACACATGACAATGTCCAGTCACCAGAGAAACAGAGAGGTACTGCTCACCTTGAATTGATATTGACGCAGATGAATGCTGCGAACAGTGACGTGCTGTATGGAAGCAGTCGAACTAGACGTGAAGACGGAAGCAGGGGAGAAAAACTAGAGCAGAATCCCAAAATAGTATGGTGCCGAAATTAATGATTATATAATGATACAGTGGAGGGACAATGCTTCGAGAACTTGTTGGAACCGTAGGAACAAGGGAGGAGAAAAAACGAGATACGGAGTACGGCGGATTCGATCTCCATCCTAGATGATCACGTGACTAAGGATCAAACGAGATGGCTTTAGGGATGTAAACTAAAGGAAAGGTAGGGATAAAAGTATTCTGGCGAACCAGCCCAGTGTCTCGAATTGACCTCTGTCTGAGTAGATTGTTATATAGTACCAATAAAGTGAAAATTAAATTCAAAGTCCGTGCTTCCAATGCGATAAATATTGTCAATATGCGAATTGGTAGTAGTAACGAAGGGGATAATAAGCAGGATCAAAAGCAGAATTGCCCTGGCAAACTGCAAGCAAGAAGAAAAGACACCACCGCTTGCGACTCGAAGATCATAAAGGTCAAAACGCTAATCGTCGCGAGGGACGAAAATGGAGCAGAAGCGGTGTACAAGAATGATAGCCAGAAACTAAATCACATAAGAATACACAAAGTTGAAATTAAGGTTAGATCTAAGAAGAATGGTGAAAGGAAAAGGTCATGAAGCTCCACTAAAGAACACTCCGTTTCACATGGCCGCTCATTGTCATGCGTAATAGCTGTAGAATCAATCGGAAATTTGGCAGTCTGTGGACGCTCCTGCGCACCCAAATCAGAGTTTCCGGTAAAGGTACCAGTCCTGCCTTTTCAGAAGAATAAAAGATAGAGAATCATAGAAGAAAGTCAAGGTAGATGAAGAAGGATCAAGCTTGTCGATAAACGGTCGAGGAACTGAGGAAATTCGTTACCGATTGCTACCGGAAGTCGTCTTCGGAATCGTTATCATCCGTAAGGTCAAGTCGATGCACAAGTTCCTTTGTTTCTCTGGCGATTTCGAACGCAATGGGTGGAAGTTTCTTGATAACCTCTCGGTGCTCCGCAATGTTTATGGCATCCTCGCCCTCGGCTGTTGTTTCTAAGAGACGAGTCCGATGCAGGTTTAGCGTCTGAAGTATGGGACCAGAGCGTTCCCGAAGGACGAGGCCAGCATTGGATTTATTGATGAAATGTTCTGTGGATGAGGAGACATTGGAAACAATGGAAGAAATGGCCGAAACGTGGGTGCTGATCGTCGTCAAAACATCGTCCGCACGAACGCTGGCGACGAGTGCCTGAATGGATTGGACCAGCCCATCTGTCTGGTCCTCGATGTACAGCTACAGAGTTGATTAGTTTTCAACCGGGAAAGACAGGATACAGTAGAGTCTACTCACCTTCAATTCCTGAAGCTCGTGATCTTCCGATCCCAGCTGTGAGCCCGTCAAGACAC
Organism: Aspergillus udagawae; assembly: GCF_001078395.1. Taxonomy (NCBI): domain Eukaryota; kingdom Fungi; phylum Ascomycota; class Eurotiomycetes; order Eurotiales; family Aspergillaceae; genus Aspergillus; species Aspergillus udagawae. The sequence continues at coordinate 1,453,744 of NW_025091264.1, read as the reverse complement.
CATTCTGAAATCCCACATCCAATTGAGAATGTGTTCCATTTGGAGTATGATTAGAAGGGTCGCTCATAGCACTATAGATCGAGTCGTTATTGCTCATTCTGCTCTGGCTCGGAGCAACGCTAAAATAGTCGGGAGACTTCATCTGCGAAAATTGATCTCGCTCTTCTTCGTTTTCGTTGAGCTCATCCTCTGGAGTGGGGCGGATTTTCACGAGGCGAACGAGTTCAATAACTGCAGTCGACAGGTGCGATGCCGCAGCATCGAGGAGCGAGACGGGTGAAAGACCATTCGAACGGACGAAATTCTTGGCCGCGGTGATCATGTTATTGGCTGTCGCAGACACTTTCCGTGTAGCTTTTGTACGCATAGCTACCAATCCGTCGGCAGGGTTTTGCGTTGATTCAATGTCATTAAGGACATGACGGACTGCGAGAATTACCCCCTTAACCTGGTCCATCACGAGCTGGTATTCGTCGGATCGTGCGACGCGAAGCAACTCGTCAATGGAAATTTGGAACTTGGTTACATGTATATCCTTGACCAATCCATCATCGTGCATGAAACCGTTACCTTGACTTACTGTGCTGAGGCCGGGACGACTTTCTGAAATGCCGGATGATGCTCGAAGATGCCGTAGCTGAGTCTTAGCTTTGGCGTACCGGGTCTTCCATAGCTGTAATTCTTCTTCCAGTCGTTGAACCTCGCCTGACAATCGCTCTTCGTGCTCCCAGCGGGACTGGGTTTGCTCCGACAGAGCCTTCATCTCCATCAAAAAGGTGGCGGCTTCTCGTCTGACTTCCTCGGTCACATGTTGTTGCTCCCGTAACTCAGCCTGCAGGTCCCGATGCTTGATCTCCAGCTCAGAAAAGCGAGCTTGTAAACCGGCGTCCCCAGCACTCTGCCGCGATGCCTCGTTGAGTTGATTTCGCAGATCTCTCTCCGTGTCATCATGCTCGGTCCGCATCTTTTCGAGTTCGAGCTGAAGAGAGGCGTTCAATTCTTCCGCCTGGGATATTTTACTTTCGAGTTCCATCTTGAGGGCATCCCACTCTTGCTTTGCTGCTCCAGTCGCCTGCTGTTCGTGTTACTAAGACACCAGTGTGAAATCCAACATGTCAGCTAGGGCGTCGCGTACCTGAGATCTTTGATGCTCTTCTTGGAACCTCGCCAGCTCCTCATCCTTTGACCTGATCAATTCCTCAAGTTTGTCCACCTTATCTTGCTCCTTTTGGTAATTGGAGAGTTCTTCGTCTTTTTCTTTGAGCAATTCCTCCAACTTGTTGACTTTCTCCTGCAACGCCGACGCCTGCGACTGCGTCTCCGCCAAAAGCTTCCGCTCGCCCTCACCTAGGGTTGTCGTCGTCCCTCTCCTGCTTTGCAAGACTCCGTCCAGAGCGAAAGCATCGCTCCTTGCGTCATAATCATCTTCCGTACCAGTCGCATCATCATCGTCCTCCACCATGATACTCTTGTTTGGAACAATGGTGTTGCTTTGGAATGACTTGGCTTGCGGCCCGACGTCACCGTTCACCGACGACGGCCCACCCAAGGACCCTTGGCGAGGAGGGAACCCACCCATTGGACTACCCGGAGGACCACCGGAGGGATAGCCCCTTCCCATGCGGTTTGGGGGACCTCGAGACTGAGAGCGCCGACTGCCGGGGGGTGGAGGATAACCGTTAGGACCGTAACCATTTGGCGGGTAACCATTTGACGGCCGTCCACGCAAGCTGGGGGCGGGGCTAGCTCGGCGAGATTCCCGTGCCGGAAACTGAGGGAAGCGCCGTTCTAGTTCGCAGAAGACGTCCGTAGCCAGGTCTCTAAACCTCTGGTGTTGAAGGGACGCGAGCTTCTGGCGTGCTTGATTGCGCTTCTCATGGAAATCTTCTCGAGGAGGCAGGAACGGCGGCACATCGGGCCGCGGAGGACCAGGCCGCCCGGGAGAAGGCATGGCCTGCTGCCGGCGGAGGAGTTCATCGTAAACATCAGTACTGAGCTCCTGAAACTGAGTAGCCGAAAGTCTGAGCAGCTTGTCTCGGGCTTTGTTCGTTTTACTGTTCGCTCTGTCATCCCGGTGAGATGCATTAAGGAATCGTCTCAGGGCAAGGTAGTGTTGACCAAGAACTTCCTCCATCTGCTTTTGTCGCTTGCTGCGATCCTCCGCCAAAGTTCCACTGCTAGACCGGGCCGCGACTGAGCTCGGGGGCGACGGGTTGCCTGCGTCGCTCACGCCATTTGTAGACCCGTTCGGCGCACCCGCATTATTCGGACCCAGCCCGCTGGGTGTGCCTGATGTTGGAGGAGTTGCGAGGTTATTGCGAGTTGAGAAAGTGGGCGAGAATGGGGGTTCGGATTTCTGGTACTGATTGATCCCTGACCAATCACTCCCATCTACGGAGACAGGCGACATGGTGCCTGGGTTGGTGTTCATAGGGGGCCGAGTAGGAGAAGGTCACGTCGTTCTGTAGCCGCCGCTGCTTAGCTCAAGGCGCCCAATCGGTTGAAGCTTCACACTCGAGACGAAGAGCAGATTGTGATCATGAAATTGGGGTCTCTACTGATGATTGTAACGAGGAAGGCCATCGACAAGGGGTTACTTGAATTAACTCGGCAGGGGTAGACGTCAGAGAATGCGAGATCGCGGTGATCAGTAGGGGATGCCGGCGGCTGATCGGAATGTAAATGGCAGGAAGGAATGTGATGAAAAAAAAAGGAGCGAACGAAGCGCCAATGAGCAAAGAAATGAGGTACAGAAACTCTTCCGCAGAGAAAAAGGGACCGTCCTTCCAGCACCACGATGACCAAAAGAGAAAGAAGACGGAGGAGAAGAAAGAGCAGAGAAAGAAAATCAATGATAAGTTGAGAACAGTGACAGGAGGCAAGTGGGAGCAACAGCCACAGAAGAAAATCAAGCGTTTCCCGACTCCCGAAGACTAAAGGTAGAAGAAGTGGAGGCCAGATGGAGACTGGGGGAGGACTCACTCTGTAGAGTCAGTACGATTACGAACAGAGGAAATCAAGAAATCCATCAGGTACCTACCTTAGGTACACACAGTGGCCAGAAACCATGGAATTACGATTACAACCCGTGGAAAAGGGGACATTTCTGCTCCATCTAGAGGTACCAAGCATTTTGTTCCAGGTCAACAGTCAGTGGGACTTCAGGTACCATGCCTATTTTTGTTCTGGATCTAGGTACATAGATAAACTAGAATTCTCAGTCTTTCTTATATTATCAGTTGATTTAACCAGCACCGAAGCATTCAGAAACTCAACATGCATCATCCCAGAATCATTTCTACCTTCCATAGGTAAATACTGAAATATTACGCAAGAATTGCTCCGTACGACAGATTGAGTCCCCACCGCCCAGGAACCGATCAAAGGCTATCCGTCTAGTCCGTACGTGAGGCGGTGCTAATCACTGCGAACCGCAAAGTGCTAAACCACTACCTGCTTCCTAACCCAAGAATAGGGGGGTCAATAACTCAGAAGAAGCAGTGAAGTCGAGCTTAACGGGTCAGCATTTGCTTAGTCTCAACACCATGCTCTGACGCGGCATGCCAGCTATTGACATTCCCATAGAAGCAGAGTAAACTGGTCAATAAGCAGCGGATTCTCAGCCACAACGAGGTACCGCCAAAATTTCACCAAAAGGTGAAAATTACATACGGACATGCAGTCACCTTATCTAGTTAGCTAGGCCAGGTATCCCATTGCTCAGCCGTTCGATGCCGCGGAACTGGGTTCAGTTTGGTGTGCACATGCTCAAGATTGAGTAGCAATGTGTTCTTCACTGTATCCTCTAGCCGATATTATTACCATTCTGCCCGAGATGAAGCAAAAGCGGGTACGTAGATAGGTTTATGGGGACTTTGGGAAGTGAAATATGGGCCTTGAGCTTTGGCAATCTTTGAGTCCAGACCGGTCGCTGAGCGATCGCTCCGTTACGCGGTCTTCGTACCTAAGTAATGATAAGGTACCTTACCTTAACTGTATGGAAATTGTAATTTCGGTAACTACCTACATATTATCATCTCAACACTTCAATCAATGAATGATATGCCCAGCCAGGACTTGCCCATACGCATCAAAAAGTGAGAGATTAAGGGTGCTTATATTCTAGACACACTTCATCCTATACAAGATCACACTTAATCGTTCATTCATTCCAATTACTACAATGATCAGTCCTCAGTAGTTCTATACAGTTCTATCATGTCCAAGTTCCACCATCCCGGATATAGCATACTTCCATACTTCATGTTTCGCCATGAACAGGAATCATGGATAGCACTCCTTCAAGAAATATCATGGTATCATAGGAAATGTACGCCATGACCGAAAGCATCCCAATAGTCAAGAGCCTTCCTTGGCTCTTGGCCATACGCCGCCGGCTGCCTGGATTAAAGGCCATGTCATGTGCCTTCCGGACGGCCAGCGAAGATCTGAGCCATGATGAGCTCGCCATTTAGCTGGAGTTGTTAAAGGCTCGGCTACATTTCTCTCTTGGGGCAGAGTGGAAATGTGCGCGAACTCTCGAATAGTCATCGTTAGTTACTCCGACTTCATTTCGAGGAAGACATCGTCAATCCCCGAGCAGCACTCACGGCTGCCGAGACAGGGGTGGATGACCGCGTCGTGGCAGCACTGCGGTTGTGCGCCATGTGCGCTTTGACAAGGTGGCCGGCGGCAAGGGCGGAGCACAGGCTCAGCTCTCCCGCAAGAACAGCGGCAGCGACAATTCGAGCAAGTTGCCGAGCATTGTCACCTGGGTTGGTGGGGTGGGAACCACGGACACCGAGCAAATCAAGCATGGCAGACTGCCCTTCAAGAATAGTGCCACCACCAATTGTGCCAACTTCGATGGAAGGCATAGACACAGCGATCTGGAGGTTGCCATTGAGGCTGGAAAGTTGACCAGTTAGCACTCGAGCGACGAAACAAATCGAAAGGATTTACAACTTACTTTCTCATGGTCGTGATACAGCTGCTGCTCTCGACATTCTGCGCAGGATCCTGACCTGTCGCCAAGAAGATAGCAGTCACAATGTTCGATGCGTGAGCGTTGAACCCACCCACGCTTCCAGCCATAGCACTTCCAATCAAGTTCTTACTGGTATTGAGCTCGACCAAGGCATTGACATCGCTCTTGAGCACACTTCGGACAACATCACCTGGGATGATAGCCTCCGCCACCACGGACTTGCCACGACCGTCAATCCAGTTAATAGCAGCAGCCTTTTTGTCTGTACAGAAATTACCAGAAACGGAAATGGTAGCCATGTCGTCAAAGCCGCATTCAGTCGCCATAACGTGGAGTGCCTTTTCGACACCCTTGGAGATCATGTTCATTCCCATGGCGTCACCTGTCGTAGTCTTGAACCGGATGTAAAGATAAGTGCCGGCGAGAGCCGTCTTAAGATGCTGAAGGCGGGCGAACCGACTAGTAGAGTTGAATGCCGCAGTCAAAATGCTTCGGCCCTCTTCCGAATCAATCCAGACCTTAGCAGCCGCGGCGCGTGCCAGAGTAGGGAAACCGACACAAGGACCACGAGTCATGCCATCGCCGGTCAGAACAGTGACCGCGCCACCACCTGCGTTGATCGCCTTGGCGCCTCGACTTGTGCTGGCCACCAGCACACCTTCCGTAGTAGCCATGGGAATAAAGTAGCTTTGGCCATCAATGTTCAAAGGACCAGCCACTCCCAAAGGCAGAGGTAAATATCCAATAACATTCTCACAGCAGGCACCGTGCACAAGCGTATAGTTGTAATCCTTGTATGGAAGCTTCGAGGATTCCAAAGAGCTCGTGATGGCGGAAGTGGCAGGAGTTCGAGCAATTACAGCACGACGGATCTTGACGGCTCTAGTGAACGCATCCACACGGCTCATGAGGTCCTCGTTTTCCATGGTCTTTTCCAGCGCATAGCCAGGAATCTTGCCTCGCAGGGAAAGCTCAATCAACTCTTCGTCACTCAGGTAAGCAGCTCGCTTCTCCTTCAACAACGCCTCGCATTCTTCTGAATTTCTCTTGGGCGTGTCGGGGTTCAGATCGACCTTAGGGTATTCCTTCTTTGCTTCCACCACAGCCACCCTGGGGGCGGCAGGGGCAGCTTCAGGTTCCTTAATGCTCCAGCGAGCGGCATTGAACAAGTAGCCGTTCAAGATAATGCTCAGGGTCAAAGCAGCGATGATCCACTTGCTGATGATGGGATCTTCGACACTCTTGAGGAGGCTCTCGATGACACGCCCGCCGACAGCATCGAGGAACTGATCGGTGTACTCGATGTCGAATGTGCGGCTTTCGCCCGAGGCGGCGTAGTGTACAGAAGGGTATTCAAGCTTGTACTTGATTGGAGGGATGACTGTCACAACCGTCTCCATCATCTGACTCTTCGCAGAAACATAAATCGAGTCAAGCCCATTTTCGGCGACCTTGAAAGGGTCAATGGGCATAGGCGCAAAGACATTAGAGACGCGGGACAGCAGGGGTATGCCAGCACCCTGGCTTGAGTTCCGGAATGGGATAGTGGATAGATTCACCACATTGACCAAGACAAAACCCCCAACCATCAAAATCTTGAATCTGCGAACACTGCTGGATCTGAGCTTCCTCCCAAAAATGCTAGTATTGTTGTTGCTCTCGGATCCGGCCAGAGGCCAGTCATTACTGGAGGCGACATTCTCGGCCACCCGATGGGTGATACCATCTTCTTCCAGAGCTTTGCGAAGGGTAATATGGCGCTTGATCCGGTTGATTTCAAGTTTGATGCAGAGGATGGTGGTGTAGAAAGTGAAGAGCAGAACGCAGTCGAAAAACAAGATCCACGCCGCAAGGAAACAGAACTGTCGCAACCCACCCTGGACTCCGGAAGCAGCCCCAGCAATAAGAATGGCGATCTCGATGCAGTAATCGCGGATAATCTCAAAACCTTGTTCCTTGATCGCAGTCTGAATAGAGTCCTGAATGGACTTCGTGGTGCTTGATGAAGTTTGACCGGCTCTGGCTCCCTGGCGCCTATTGTCCGCCGCCGCAGTGAGAACAGCCCTGGTGAGAATGATCGGCTTCTCGAAACCGATAGTGACAACAAGGAATGGAAGGCCCTCGGACAGCAAAAGAACATTGATCGAGACGCCAAGCTTCGTTGTGACCAGAAGACCAAACAAAAACGCGAAAACGCCCGAGAAGAGGACAGTGGCGGCCAACCAGAAGTTAGAGCCGAGACGCCGCATCGAGAAGAAGAGGGACACGAAGCTAAGGTGCATGGAAAGGTATCCCAAAGTCATGATGACAATATCAATAGTTTCGGCGTGCTTGGTACGTTAGCAAAAATGGCAGCACCACCGAGGTAAGGCAGATCATTTACCTTGATCAAATCCACAAATGAACCCCAAGCATCTGTCAACCAGAGCTTGATAGCACCACCTGATCCATAAGCCGGGCCACGAGTAGCCCGCATGATCCATTTCTTCTGTTCCCCGTCATCCTCATCGGAGGATGGATCCGGGATCTCCTGCACCGCTTTCAGGAATTGTGGGACCTGGTCAAACGGCAGGGTGAAGGCGAGAGAAGAATCGTGGGAGAAGGGAGAGAACAGGTTAGGAGTATGTGGCACTGGATGAGCAGAGGCATTGGAAGGAATCGGCAATTCTGTTGCGGCGGGAGCAATCGAAGATGACTTTGACAGGGAATCAGAGAAGATAAAGGTTGTTAGAGCGAGATGGTTGACGCCCTGCGGCCAATAAACAGTCAGCGAGAAAACCCAACTTCAAGATAAGCTGATATAGTCATACCGTGTAGTCCTGGCTCGCTAAACCGTCCTCGACCTGCCATTTCCAAGATGTACTCTCACCCAACCGAAGGTTCCGGCTGCCCTGAAGCAGAGTATCGATGTCCACCTGACCGGCAATATTCCTGGGGTTCCTGACGCTGTCGAACAAACTCCCTTCAAGTAGACCGACGTAGGTCGTACTGGCGAGCAATGCAATAACCACAATGGTGTGTATAGGGTGCTGACATGCTTGACTGGAGATGGACTGTAAAATGCCAGTGACCTGACGCTTTAACCATCCCGGTTCTGCATCGCTCTTAGCTTCTGCCGGACGAAGTTTCCTTGTAATCAGAGAGGTAGCCATTGTCTATCATAGACGAAATGGGGAGCAGGGAGAGGCGGTGTAGGCCGCGTTTCTAGGGAAAGTGGTGAAAATGAAGATTCGCAGGGGTGAGACCCTATAGCTGAGTACCGGCCCGAATCTTTCTCGAGTCAACGCTGACAGATCTCAAGAGAGGTTCTCAAAGCCAGGAAATGACATGAGGTAAAGTATCGAGGAGGCTGCTGCTTGCTGAAAGGACTCTAAGAAAAAGTACAAACTTGACTTCGGTCAGGAACTCAGGACAATTATCTCCGGCGACGCAATTCACCAATGATTAAAACATACCAGGCAATAAGGGGCGCTGAAATAGCCAGCCCACTGTTCAATATTGAGCTGAATTTCGGCGCTGTAGAAAGAAATCAAGTCCAATCCCACCAACAGCTCCTTTCTTTTTCCCTATCCCTAATTTGCCTTGATCGCGGACCCCCTGAAAGTTGGACAAAAGAGAGTCTGGCTCGCCCGCGAAGATGGAAATAAGTAAATCCGGATAATTTTGCCGCCTAAGCACAGCCACAAGCACCGTGGATCAGCGCAGCTGCTTGTACCAGGCTCCTGGGAAACAACGAGGTTGAACTCGACCGCACAGTATTATCAAACAGCAAGGTAAGGAAGAAGTAACAATTATCATGGAAAAGAAAGAGTAGAAGGGAAAGAGGAAATAGAGCGGGGAGGACAAAGAAATAAAGACTAACTAAAAAAGAAAGTCCTAAAATCCTAAATAAAGCCCTCGGGCTTTAGAGAGGTAGTCTAAAAAATAATCAATACGGGAACATTCTAGGGGTCTGGTCATTAAAATCCCAACTAGTCTAGTCCCCAGTCGACACAGCTAAGATAGGCAATAGTCGGGGTACTATCTGGCTGGGAAATGTCCATTAAGCCCGTTGACCTGCCATTGCAATCTAGGGAATGAGTTGTATTTTGATTCTATCCACCGAGTGGCTATCAGTTACCTAGTAGTTGGAGTTTGATTCCTCCTTGTTTCTCAGCAACCAGCAGTCATATCAATGAGATAGACTATGGGGTTCCTACCAACTATCCAGCGTGTCCCCCATAGGTCCCTGGAGTAAGGAGTTACGTACTCTACCACTACTGTCGATGTGCTACAAGTAGATATCAATATTAACTGCGACATACCTGTTTGCGACTCTGCAGTTCGTGCAGTTCTGGTCCATCATCCTCCAGGCTGTGCTCAAGAATCCACGCTCGGTGAACTAGGGCAAGATAACGAAATACCAGTATTTTCAGATTTTGGCACTGTGGCCACATATCGATGAATAGATAGTTATAAGACTGCATATTGTATCTCCAGAAACCGGTCATCTCACGTAAGATGGATGATGTTGCTGTCGATGTTATATTAGCTCAGCTTGTTCCCAGTGGTCAAGCAAGTAAGCGAGTAAGCAAGATGCAAAGTACGTAAGGTATGTGGTATCACTCGGTGTTACCATTTTAGGTAGCCCTAGGCACTTTCTCAATCTGAATTGGGCTCAGCATGGATAGAATACAGCATCGCTCCTCCTGGATGAAGGAGGGAAAGAATCAAAATGTGCGCCATGTTACACCACTCTGGCTACTTCACCGCTGGCATCCCTTGCATGTCTTTGAAGGAGCTGAAGCAAGTACTCCGTTAGCTGATGGCTGTTCTCTCTGCCTCTGTCCTTCTACTTCTTCCTCGCCTTCTTTATCCCCCTCGCATCTGCTAAACCTCTACCTTACGGGAGAAACCTTGAGTCGAGATATGGTAGATATACAGTGTATCCATGATCCAGAGGTCTGCTAACAGCGTTCAAACTTCAGTAACTTCAGGTGTAGGTTCTGAAGACGTATACATTAACCGTATAATCCATGATACCCAAGCACGAATATAGAGGAGGTGCAATGTGGCAATAATGAGGAAGTTGATGTGAGCCATGGATTGGGTTCTACAAATATATCGCTGAACCATTCAGTAATAACATTACCATAAAGGAACAATAACGGTGGAGACCACTTAATAATAGACTCAACAGGAAATTCCCTTTTTTTAAGTTTTAGCTCCTGTGCCTCTTCCTTCAGGCCGCTTATTTCTCTGCCACCTAAGACCCTTCAGTTTCAACCTCCTAAATCACTGCCTTATGCCCCCATTGCAGGGTTGCCTGAAAGTTGAAGGTACGATGTATCGTGTATCTATGACTTCCAAAACTCTGTGGCAATAAGGGACCTTTTCAAATTTCTGTAGATATCTAGTATGGATCCCCCAAAAACGGAGTTTTACCAGCTTATTACGTAACTGAGTACAAGTCTCCAGCGCCAATCGATCAGCCTGGCATACTGAAACGGGGAAAAGCTGTTTCATTCCAAAGTCTGTACTTGGCTTTGGATCCTGTCGTTCTCTATGGGCGTCTTCTTGGCCAAGCTGGTGGGGAAGTGGACACAATAATGAAAAAGCCAGGACCACTGAGGAATCCTGATCCGTCGGAGATAACACAAAAATATCCACTCATTCCATCTAATCAATCAGTGCGATAATCCTGCTGGATTGTTCATGCCTTGGCTACGGAGCCTACGATGCGAACTACTACCAGGAAGAGGTCCGGTAATGGTTGCTGTTTTCAAGATACGCTCACTATTGTGGGGGCAGATTCCAATATTCGCATAAAGCTGGTCAGTAGTAGGCCGGAAGTCGACGTTTTTGCACTTTGATTCACGCAAAATGGTGCTTCATGAGTACAGCTCGAAGGACTGACAGAATAATATATTGGGTAATCAGCGAGACAATGGCAGATATCCCGTCTTAGACTGGCCCTGGCACAGCGCAAAACAAAGACCGGAGAGCCTTGGGGATCAAATGGGTCCAAAGTCTCCAAGTAGAAGGGCTAATCGCTGTGATGTTTGCTTCTCAGAGCCATACAAATCTTAAAGCGATTCGAATTAGGCACTGGAAATGAGAAGGCGGAACCTGTGCATCATGGTGGTTTGTCTTCAGTCTTCACGCAGGAGGGATATACTTCGAATTTTGGCTGTTGTATGGCTTCGCCTGTTCATATAGAGATTCCTTGCAAGCGTTGGCCTCCCCAGCTAGAAGATAGTTGAAATAGCCTGACTGCGCTTAGCATTAAAGCGCGGAGTAAAGCTTAGGCGCTGCTCGTACGGTTGCTGACCTTCTAAACCGTCACAGAAACAATCCCATCCGAAGCTTTATAGCCAAAACTGGCTTTAGGCCGATTTATTAGGCTTGAGATTGCCTGTCAGCGGTACTGCTACCCTTTAATCTTGAAGACGGTTGGTAAGCGCCAGGTCGGAGATTCAAAGCCAATCGGGAACTTAGCCTCCTTACATCTCGTGCAGTTCTGCAACAACGTCGAGATTCCTCAGACTTGCGATAAGGATCATGGGGTACCCTTTAATCGAGCTACGCGCTGGTGCTATTTGGGGTGTCTCAATGTTATGCTCTTGAGCCTGGAATCTTTCTTCTACTCGTTCCACCAGATTCTTCAGGCTTCCCAAGGCAACACACAAACACTAAACGCCTACTTCAGGATGGCTCTAATACAGATAGACGGAGGGCCCTCTGTCAGAGGGTTACAAAGGATTCCAAATTGATTGGCTTCAAACGTCCCTTGAAAATCTGGGCCTGTCGCTGCCTTTAGCGCCGTGCAAGTATCCTGGTCCCTCTCTTTGTTTCCTATTGACATTGACCTATTGAGTCAACTACCCAGATGTTTCGCATGACGCTTTATCTGAGGAGAACAACGATACTTGTTTCTTCCTTGAGAATAGGCAAGTGCAAAGTCTGTTTGAAAAGGAAAAATGAGATGGCACTGAAAGGCCCCATGATCTTTTGTGTTTCAATGCCCATTGTCTTTCATGGATGGATTCCTTCACTCAACATTGTTTAGTCTCGGTCTCTAATCATTTCAACAAAGAATAATTGAGAATAGCCAGTGTGATTCGAGATATCTGACAACCAGAATCAGCAGCTGAAAAGACGAGGGGGATTCACCGGTGATGGATTTCTAAAGCGTACGACTCTCCTGCTTACACTATCGACGATTACACTGAGTAGAAAGCAAGAAATATACTCGCTGGTTTCGAGGCAACACCACTGGTCGGTGCCCTACTCTCTGTCACTACCTCTAAGTCCTTTGATGGAGCCAGAATATGATGCAAGCGCTGCGCGTCCTCAGTATGGCCGTCTTGAGGTGGCTGGTCTTCGCCCACATTTTCACAACAGTCGTCGCCCATTCTTGGGTTGAACAGCTCATGGTCATCGCGCCGAATGGAACCTTTGTTGGGTCTCCAGGATATCCTCGAGGAAATATTCTGCGCACTGATCCCGCCTTCAACGACAAGACCATGACCAATCTGATACCGCCTGATGGCCGGGCTAATCTGAGCCAAATCCTTCCGAGTGATCGTTTGTGCAAGGATACACAACAGAAACAGTCCCAGACCGAGGGTAGTCCAAGGCTTCAGGCATGTCCTGGCGCTGCTATCGCCCTTCGCTTCCAGGAAAATGGCCATGTGACCCTACCCCAGAATCAGCCTGGCAAACCAAGGAATCGTGGGGCGATATATGTATACGGGACGACAGAGCCAAAGGACGACGAACGGCTTCTTGACGTGCACAATATCTGGAACAAGGAAGGCACAGGAGGTGACGGGCGCGGCGTCCTCCTGTCGATGCAAAATTTTGACGATGGCCGTTGCTACCAGATAAACAGTGGGGCAATTTCCGAACATCGCCAGGCCACATACCCGCATGAGGCAACCCAACTCATGGGAGCTGATCTCTGGTGCCAACAGGACATTGCGCTGCCATCTGAAGCGCCAACCGGCAAGCCCTACACGCTATACTGGGTTTGGGACTGGCCTACAGCTCCAGGAGTGGACCCATCCCTGCCGAATGGAAAGCAAGAGATCTATACTACCTGCATCGATGTGGATGTGATTGATGGGCCTCCTACTCATGTCCGTATACCGGCGAACTACGTCGAGGATCAGTCCCTGAACAATGCAGCCATCCCATCTCAGTTCGCAGAGGTATTTGGAGTAGAACGTTCCTCGTTCTCTGCGCCTGTCTCTTCAACATCTCGGCTGATACCGACACCGACTGCCATACCCAAGCAGCCAACACTAGCGACAGTGACTTCTTTCATTACTTTGACCAAGACGGTTCAGCCGAACGCCTGTCAGACCAGTCTAGGCTCATCAACGCCTAGCTCTTCCACGGCCAGATTCTCTGCTCCAGCTTGGAACTGGTTCCGAAAGCCTGTCTGATTCTCCAACAGCATTATTCTCAAGGCAAAAGCTCGGCAGATCTACACTAGAGCTCTCGTTTGTCAGCCACAGCTGGTACTGTGCTTTTTTTTTATTACTTTTGACTCCAGTTCCTCTTTGTTTATAATGAATAGAAAGTGTCTCCATCCCAGCAAATCAGTTGAAGACCATCGTCTACGAGTATAATGGTAGAAGTAGAGAACCATGTACGCTCAATCTGTGTGGTTGCCACTCGCCAGGGGAATTGTCCTGTTCATAAATCTTTCAGCCAGCCTGATCATTCTCCAGCAAGCAAGGGCAACCAGTTTCGCATACCAGCCTACCATTAGGTTACATGCGAGAAAATGCTCGCCTTTGTTAAATGGGTGTTGCAGCCTGGACGAACGCAAGGGGACAATGAGGCCGCAGGCATGATTCCAAGGTGGGAATAGATCAAGGCATCATATTCCTGAAACACGCTAGTCCGCGCGTGGCAGGTCACGTGGAGACCTCCAAATCTTTGGCGGCGGAAGGAGGGAAAACGCTGCGAGGAGGAGATTGATTCATATTATTAAATCTTCCTGAATTGACCGATTGACCGATTTGACCTTTGTACCATGATTTGGAGCCACCGAAGAAGCTTCAGTCGAGATTTTGCTTGACTTTTTGGTATAACGTTCTCGTCTCTGCATGGCTGCTGGTGCGAGTCAAGCCCTCTATTCTCCACCAGTTAACTGCGCCTCGATGATCCTAAACGCTTTCGGGCCTTGAGTCTTCAGTACCTCGCAAGTAGGTAATCTCCGACCTCCTGCTTGGGTCCCGCCATCCATCGATCGTCCATTTGTCCCCTAATAATAATAAGAATGATAATCATTATTACTATCACTTGCACTGGCAACTAAGCACAGTAACTCTCTCTACTTGTGGCTCTTCCTCCTTGCAACCCCTCCTCCCCCTCTCTGTCTCTCCTCCATCTCTCTCTTGCGTGCTCTCCATCATTACTATTGGTCGCTTTTCTTATTAACCGGGACAGCTGCTGCTATATTTAGAACCTCCCACTTCCATCGCCTCCGTACCTTCAAACGACTCGACAAGAATCCAAACGCGGGACAAAATTCCTTCGAGTTCAGTGTTATTGCCTCGACAGCAATCAACCCGCTATTGGTTGCAGGGTTCCCTCATATTTCTCTTTCGCAAAGGCTCCGACTGGGCTTACGGCTCATTGCTCCATTGGTTCGGCATCTCGATTCGAAGACAAACCGAGGCGTTCTTGGGGGGCTTTTTTCTACGAGATCAATAGCCGCGCACTGAACCTATCTCGATCGTTGATTGTTGCAAAAGTCGCCAACTGAGACGCTGGAGACATTGCGACTATCTGGCGTCTAGAATCGCCTCAGGGGTTTTCCAAAGCAGCATCGACTTGGAGGGTCCGGATTACAACTTACCCCAGCCTCATACAGTTGGTGGTCCATATTGTGCTTGCAGGCAAGGAGCTCTTAAAGTACCTCTCAACCTACATGCTTTCACTCTTATTGCTTCCATAGTCTCCAGCCATCTGCGTCGATTGCATTATATTGGGGGTTTGCCTCATATCATTGGGCGTGTTGCTGCGACCTAACATTGATCGGATTCGGAGAGTCGACGACGCGATGCGAGACTAGAGTCCCAAAGCTTCCTTTACCGTCAAACAATAACCGCCTCCACGCCGGACACATCTTTAACTCAGATCGCTTTTCTTCCCGGAGAGAGCGTCCTCATACCCGTCATTATTTGTCGTGCCTCTCCGCGTCGATCTATCATGGCAGCCCTAACCTCATCGGCTTCTCGGCCGCAGTCACAGGTGGTCACCTCGATGACGAACTTGTCGGTCCTACCTCCAATCATAACAGATGCTTCCGGGAAGTCACAAATCGGGCAGCGGACATCGTCGTATGCGAAAGATCGTCTATCGACATACTCGAATGTTTCCGCAACTTCTCAAAATCGCTCTCGTCCTGGTTCGCATGTGTTCCCAATCTTCCATTCAAGCTTGCCATATGCGCTCGTTCGGGATTTCGCATACCCCCCAATCCACCCACTTCATTACGGTCCTCTGCCACCCCGTGCCTCCGGTGTGTCCACTCCGGCAAGTGAACATCGGCGCCTTTCGGACCCTCCCGCACCATGGGATAACTCGCACGGTCAGTGGTCTTCGGGCCCTTGGAGAACGGATCAAAGTCACGGGCAGCAGCAATTACCCGCAATGTCGTTTGGCGATGGGCCCCCTTACAGCGAAGATGAAGATTTGCATAGCCCAGTGTTCTCCGCGTCGCGCCACCGCAAGAACAAGTCGACAGGGATGAATGCGAGTGGCCGAAGAACGAGGAGTCCCGGTCGCGGCCATCAATCTGCCTATTTCTCCGGTGACGCTGAGCGAGGAATACTGGTCAGCATGAACGCGGATGGCAGCGAGACTTATTACGTCAATGATGACGATGACGGGACAGATGATGGCCCCGGGGGAGAATATGTCACCTATCCTCCGAATGAGAGCCGATATTCTCACATGGGGAACGAAACCTACGGGGACTATCAGGAGCGTGAGCATGATGTAGGGTTCGAATCTGAGGACGATTATTCCGGTGCCGACCGATACTCGGGCGATTTTCAATTCGCGGTTGGCTGCCCCGATGAGGAGATGCATGGAAAAGCGGTTGCGTTGTTTGATTTCACCAGAGAACATGAGAACGAGCTGCCCTTGACGGAGGGACAGGTGATTTTTGTCTCATACAGGCACGGCCAGGGTTGGCTGGTCGCGGAGGATCCAAAGACAGGGGAAAGCGGTTTGGTACCAGAGGAATTTGTTCGGTTACTTCGGGACATCGAAGGTGGCCTGACATCGCTTAGCGTCGACCCAAGTCTGGATACTGAGGAGGATGATAGCACATACTTGAGCCCGGCCTCAACCGACTCAGAACAGGCTATCACACCAACTCAGAATGACCAACTGCCTCTGAGCTCTGATAGGGGGTCTGTTCACATTGCCAACAGCGCAACGAATCTGGAGAGTTCAGCCGTCATCCCAGCTGGCGGTGGCGAGACCGAATCGAACACATCACATTTTCTGCACAACGGACAGGAGATCGACAGCGCCCCACCTATGGAACAACGACTGTCGGAGAAACAGAAGACAAAAAGGGAAAGCCAGATTGGTATCCTGGCGAAGACATGAGACATGTTCCTCAATGTTGGCCTCGCGCATCCCGGATGGACTGGCTGCAAGGTGGGAACACGTCCACCTTCAGTCTGTCGTGAGCGTTAACGGGTCCGTTTCTACAAAGACAGACGGATTCGAAGATTCTTCATTCTTGGCTGCCAGCCTTGAATGGGCTTTCCAGATTGCACTCATTGAGCAAAGTGCCAGCTGTTGACCAACCTGGGAAGGCAATTTCAGTATGATACATAGGCCGGGTGACTCTCGACCAGTGTCATCCCATATACATGACACAATATATTTCATGACGAGGATTCGTATCGGATAACCTGGTGGATCGAAGGTTGAAGATGCTTGATTTTTGACAAATTGAGCTCTCAAAGAAGCAAAGGGGATACGACTTCGCTTGTTGGCTTGAACAAACCAGTAAAGGAGAGCGGGTTGCTCTTCTTGTGGCTTGTAAATACTTCACATTTTCTTTTTCTGCATGGTTTTACTGTCTTCAATATCCAGCGCCGGCGTCATCATCTGTGTCAGCATCTGTTCTTGATTCTTCGGCCTTAAGGGGCTCATCATGCATGGTATGGGCTATCATTCTGTCAATTCTAGTCTCTGTGAGATTGAAAATCAATAAGAGATCATGCTAGTAACCAAGGTATACAGTAAATGGCGAGTGAATGGTATATATATACTTGAACCCATACGCCACAACATCCAACCGGCTACCCAGTCCCAAAATAAAGTCAGTATACATCCATACCATCGTATCGCACCAAGTTCATCGCTTGAAATCCACTTCCGAACCGGGCAACTCGGCCATCCTCCCCATAGACCCAGGCAGCTCCGACAGCTTTCCCACCCCAAGAACCTTGCTCCCCCCCATCGAATCCCCCAACTCATGCACCGCCGCTCCCCCCTGTGCATCCATCTCCTGCCTCATCCGCCCACCCAGCATGGGAATCTCCTTTTCGTCCATCTCTATCGCAGCATCCTTCCCCACAGTATCATGCTCATCTTCACGCATCGCCGACCCCACAGTAGAAGCTGTGCCACCAGCACCAGCACCACCATCAGCGTCCTCACCATCCCGCCGCCGCGGTTGTTGATCCCCCGCCTGCTGGGCGTCTGCAAGGCGTCGACGCCGCCGTCGGAACCAGAAGATGAACGCGATGAGCCCGCCTAGCACCGCCGCGGCGACGACACCCCCGACGATCCCGCCGATCTGCGAGCTGGATAGTCCGTTCCCGGACTGTGATTGTGCGGTGGAAGTTGGGGGTTGAGTTGAATTGCTGCTTGTGCTTGTGCTTGCGCTTGCGCTTGTGTTTGTGGGTGTACTCGAAATGGGGAGCGTAGCTGTCCCTGTCGATGCGCGAGTTGAGGATGTGGATGTGTGATTCGTCATGTTGGTGTATTTCACGCAGCATTGGATGTTATTCGGCCCGGGGCAGGGCCACGGATACTAGATACGTTTCTGTCAGTTGACAATGAGGTTTTGCTTTTTTTTTCCCTGAGCATGGGGCAATGGATCTACCGATGTGCCGGCGAAGTATGCGCCCTCCTCGCAGGTCTGGTTCGACATGTCGCGGCAATAGCCTGTTCCTTCGGAGACGGTACAGCGGCGTTGGAGGCAGCACTATGCGAGCTAATATTAGTGTGAGGACAGGACAGGGAGAGGCAGGACTTGTCTTGCCGTGTAGTCAGACGGGTCGCTTTGGCATTGGTTTGTGTAGACTATACCGACGCCTGGGCAAGTTAGATGGTTCTTCGCTACGGGGTATGGAGTACGGAGTATAGGTACATTGAGAGGCTGGGAGGCACTCTCCGTCGCCAATACCGCCTGAGCAGTCATTGAATGGCTGGATATTTTGACGGGGGAGTAATATGTTGCTTCCGAAGTTGGGGTCGACGAACATGATCGTGGTCGTAGAATGGATATAGAGAAATGATGCCGAAACTCGATGGTATTAATTATTAGAGGAAGATTAACTAGCAATACGAAGAGAACCTGATCTGTCTATATTATATGCCTAAACCGTAGTTAAGGGATCAACGCCCCCCATAGCTAAAAACAGACTTTACGACTGACACTGAATCAATCACAGTTCACTCGTGCGGCTGAAACATGCGAACCAGTCGTCCAGTCATAGACTGTGCCAAGTTCGTGGAGCAAGATAGGCATCAGGGAGATGGAAGTACAAGAGTACATTCCGTCCCTCATATCTTCTCCGGGGTATCACCCACTCATTGGATAGCTTTAAGTCTCCTTTACCCGAGTCTGTTTGACGGGGGTTACACAGCAAAGGAGGAGACTCGAGGGTCAAGATTCAAGAATGAGACAGATAACTATCCATGTGGTTCAGAGCGGGAATGCGACACAAGATGAGGACCTAGTCTAGACTATTATTCTTGCCTACCAAGGCTACTCTGGACGCTGTGGTATGCATCAGGGAGGCACTTTACCTGAGCGGGTGCTGATCGTCGAGACAGCACACATTCTGGAGGGAACGCTGCAGGGAAAATACGAGCCCCTGTCTAGGGTCTAACCTTCGAAGAGCCAATCTACTTTCGCGATGACTTTGATGGCCATAGTGGGAGAATTTCAATTTCCATATAGAGTAGAGGCAGATGATCCATTCAGATATCATGACTGACACCCGAAGAAGAAAGGAGTCTCTCGGCGGGGGTATATAAATGGCGACATATTGAGGGCCACATACCCAAGCGAGGATGGTGTGCAGATAATCATCGTATCAAGGAGATACTAGTAGTGGTGCCAACCTTAATTCGACCATTTGCGTTCTACGACCTACGCAGATTCCCAGATCCCTCTGGATGCTGGAGTGATGGGCTGAGGAGGATTCAAATTAGCTTACTCAACAGCAAGGCATGCAGAAGATATCTCGAAAATAATACAGAGTGGAGTGAGAAGACTGCGCTCATGGACAAATGATCTTTGGTGACTGGCCTAGAACCCTGTATATCGATTCCTACCAGAAATGAAAGAGATATTGAGAAAAAATTGCACTACGGAGAGTATCGCCTGGTAATCAAAAGCAAATACAGAAAAACAAATAAAACCATCCGCGACGAGAGACAATTAGCCCAGCAAATCGTCAAGCCCCGAACTGCCGGTCTTTGTCCCTTGTTGTTGTGTTGATGAGCTCATCGAAGGAGGAGGAGAAGCTGGAGTGAGACTGCTCGACGGGGCCGGGGTTCCCCAGATGCCCGCGCTCGCTTTCTCTTTGGCCATACTGGCCAGATTGGGCCCCTTGCTTGCATTTGCGGATGACTTTTGAATGCCTGCACTGGCACTGGCGGACGACCAGAGAGACCCAAAAGCGTCACCCGACGACTTAGATGCCGCCGGCTTACCACCCGCCGATGAGGTACTCCGGGCAGAAGAGAAAGAGGAGGTCGAGGGCATGCCCGGTCGATGGTTGGGTATCATGGCCGTTGGTTGCTGTGCCGTGGCGGTGGTAACAGAGGTGAAGTAGTTGGGAGTGGCAGCCTGGAAGCCGCTCGGTTTGGGCTGTGCGGGCTTTGCCTGCTGCGATGGCGGCACCATGGAGCTGTGAGAAAGTGTGGGAGAGGCAACCGTGCTCGATGTCGGAGTCGGGGTCATTGACGTAAATCCGACCAAACCATTCAGGTTCGGCCCTTGCACGCCAGAAACGGGCCGAGGAGCAGCAAACTGAGTACTTGAGGTCGTACTGACCGTGGACGCGGGCGCGGGAATAGCGAATTGGTTGGCTGCGGGCTGGGGCGCTGGCGTTGCGGACTGGAAGTCATCAAACTCGTCATCGTCATCGACCGGTTTGGACTCGAGAATATCCAGGCCGTTACTGCTGGCAGGCTTCTTGCCAGCCGCAGTAGACGTGGAAGCAGCAGCGACCGTCTCTTCCTCGCCAAAGTCAAACAAGTCTTGTTCCGGCTCCTTGGGAGGCTCGGGCTTCTTCGCTTCCTGTTTGGGACGTGGAGGGCTGGGTCCGTGACGCCGCGCCGGGCTGGCGTCGCCCTCATCATACTCGTCGTACTCCTCGAACCGGTTCCCTTTCCGTCCTGTATCCTGGAACTCGCTAGAAGCACCTCCAAAGCCGCCGCCGTCACCATAGACTCCTCCACTGTATCCACCGAAGGACAGGCTATCGCTGCCAAATCCGCCGTACCTGCCGGTGGAACCGGAAAAGCCGCTCCCCATGCCACCCATTCCACCGGAGCCTATTCCGCCCTCGAAGCCACCAAACTTGTTGCGATTCGCACGGGCCTTCTTTCTCTCGGTGCGAATAAGATCCACATCACCAAGCAGCTTCACCAGCTCCGACGATCGGTTGCGCACGTTCACACCTTGGTCCTTGCCGTTCTGGTCGATGTAATGAAATTGGCGGAGCATCCGGATCAGGGACAGGTGAGACCGGGCGTCGTCGACAACGCGCTCCGAGCCATTCTTAATCAGAAATTCCAACAGCTGAAGACCCTGCATGACACAAACGGACGAATCAGTCTAGCCGCTCTTGGGTGGACACCAGCCCGCGTTATCGTACCTTGTAGATCTGTCGCCACTCCTCCGCGCTCTTGTCTGTGAATCGCTTGTAAATCATCGGCATAATTTCGTTCAACAGCTGGCTGTTAGCAACGGAGATTAGCATGGAGCCAAGATCCATCGAGTAATCGACATCGCGACAAGTACGGAGCGAGGGAGATAACTGACTAGTTGTGAGTTCCGTTGGCGATCTCCTGCATCAATGTAGTTGAAGCGCCCCAGGGTTCATTGTTCGTAGCTTCTCGGACCTGCTCGCAGTTAGACACTTGCATACCAACCCGGGCAATCCGTCATCGCGCTCTCAGGACGAGAGCGAAGCCGCCAATGCGACTGGCAGGGCGGTGACAACGAACCTTGGACTCCATCTCGGTGTAGTTCATGACAGCTAAGAAACAAGAATTAATACCAGAGCTTGTATTTCCATAGTAGACAACCGTTCAGGGCTGACGGAAATCTGGAGAGAAAGACGGGTTGCCAGTAGATGCTTCATTGGAGTACCTACCATTCTGCACCTTGCGGACTCCCGCCTTGATATCATACAAGGTCAGGTTGCTGACCTGCTCTTTCAGACTGTTGAAATCCATGGCGCAGACTCAGCTTTTCCCGGTGAATCTGCACTCTTGTGAATTGACAAAACTTTTGAGAAACAAAAGAAAGAAAGACAGAAGGACTAAAAATGCAGTATATGCAAGGACTCTCGAGGTTCAGGACGAGGGAGACGGGGACAACGAGGAGGCGGGAGTTCGGGGATTCCAGCTGGTATCCGCAGTTGGGGCCCAAGGCATCCATGAAGTCACGTGAGAACCCCCTGACAGGTCCATGTCCGCATGTACGAGAGATGTACATTATCATAGGCTACAATCGCATTATTACCCTTTCAGCGGGTGTGATGACTTACATATCTAGATTGCCTTGCGGAAGCTGCCATATCATGTACTACTAAACACTATGGGACCAATACATACATAGAAGACTCGTCTAAACTATCACGGGGGAATCATCAATGAAATCAGTGAAAGGTAGGGTTTCAAGGCGATGGCAGAAAAAACATGTAAAGACTTTGCGGGGGAATCGCGTGCCGAGATGCCAGGCTTTGAAGCAGAAAGAAGGAGGGTTGATCAGGCATGAAGTGGATATCGCTGGTAAGAAAGGGTCATCATCAACTAAAGCATGCTGAACGGGCTCATATCCGCAGATGAGGAACCACAATACTGGAGGAATAAAACTGAATGAGGGACGGAAGCAACAAAAATCAAACAGACGTCAGTAGGGAGATTTCGGGATAAATCCTGCTGAACTTATCAATCCGGTCCCGCCGAGTACCCCATCATATCAATCATTCGTTATAGAACTTTCTCATAATCAGATGCAAGAAAAGATTCACGTTGACTCGTAAGTGCCCATCGAAGAAGTCCATAAACTGCATGTTGTTGAACTGCGCTTGCAACAAGTCGTCCAAGGGCACCTGAGCGTTTGCCCCCGGGACCATCATGGGACCACTACTGCCATCGAGGGTGAAGACACCGACTTCATTGCTAGATATTGTGAGGTCGACGCGGTCCCATTGGCGCTCCGAGTAGCCCTTCCAGTAAACCAAAACGCCCTTGTCAGCGAGGTTCCGGGCCGAGTACTTGTAGGAGCCGAACTTGAACACTTTGCCGGACTTCTGAAGCTCGCGTTGGTGGTCCCATTGTTTGGTAAATGGCATGAGGAATCGCTTCTTGCCTTTCTTGTTCTGCAAGGTCACCATCGCCTGCTCGATGTAGTCGTTGTAGGTTTTGAGCTGCTGTTCTAGCCAACCGGCTTGATCGTTGAGACGGCCCAGGGTAAGACGTGCGCTTTCCACTTCCCGCTGCCGTTGAATTCTACGGCGGTGCTTAGTGCGAATATCAATAGCAATGGCATTGAGGAGGTCTTGATAATGGTTGTCACGGCGAATCTTGCCGGTCCGCTCAAGCTGGAGAATGTTCTCAAGTGCAGTCCGTTTCAGCTCGGAGTATGTCATGGATGCGATATCAACCAGAGTGCTCGCCTCAGAGTATGCGCTTCGCTGGCTGGTAGTCGCGGTTAACTCGTCCCGTACCAAGGTCATCCATCGTTCTTCGTCCTCTTCGGTGGGTGGTTTGACCATAATTTCCATGAGATTGGCGCCCGTCTGAACCCTAATGATGTAGAGGACACATCGTTTCGTTTCCATGAAAAGCGCTTTGACATCTGCTTCGGGATCTGGGAGGTTTTCCCGTTAGTCGATAGTCACAGACATATGCTTGATAACAACCACAACTTACCTTCTACTTGCGCAAGCTTGGGATTTAACGTCAAATTGATTTCCGAGGAATTGACGCTCATCAGTTCATTTTCGTTGGTCTTCACGTTTCCGAGATCGCGGATTATCTCCCTTAGAATATCGTCGGGGTGTGGACAAATATAGTTGATCTCAGACGCAACAAGTTGGTGGATCGAAAAAATGTCGGCCATCTTGATGTACAGCGTGGGCTTAGTCTTCGCGTAAAGATCGTTGAATTCGTCAATGTCGAAATACTCTTCCGCATCTTGTACCGAGACCACTATATCTGAGTTAGCTCCTGCGCGATACTGCTCATGTACCTAAAAAAGGAGCAAGCTTACTGTCGCCCCAAATTTGGCCGAGTCGTTGAATTGAATCGGCAACATAGCTGTTCAATGGCTGCAGGTAGACATTCTCCGTGCCAAACAGTCTTCCGGAGGCAACCTGAGCGACAACCTTGGCTATCTCAGAGAGATTTCTCTTCTGTTCCTGCGTGAGACCACGATCTATGACACCATATTTCTCTGGTTCAACCATGGCAGGCTGGAAGTAGTTTCTCCAGACCCAGTGACCGACGGCCTGGAGGATGAAGCCAGGATCCTCTCCTGGGAACCGGGAAAGGAGGCACTCGTACATCTGTTGGGAGATATAACGAATTCCAAAGGGCATGCGATAGAGGAGTTCTTCGAGCGCAGTGAAGAATTGGTCTGCAATGTCACGCAGATCCTGCAGATTTTGGATAAAGGTCGCTCTCGTTTCAGGATCTCTGATGGCCTCCTCTCTGGGAAGGTCCAGTGGCCGCCGACTTCTCCTGCCGGTACGGAGTTCTTCGTTATTGATCGCCGAACGGTAGATTTGGATGGGGTCGCTTTCCAGGTCCAGCTCTGGATTCTCAACCACGTTTTCCTTTACAAGTGGCCCAAGGACATCGCGCATGAATTTTCGATCCCGAGGAGATTTGATGTATGATGCGAATAACTTGTTCCAGAACGAGTTACAGCGGAGATATTCATGCAACGAATCAAAACTTTCAATCTCCTCCTTCGCTGAGCGGGATAGCAACTTGATGAGGTAGTACTCCTCACGTCTCTTCTGGGAATAACCGAAGAGCCCCATCATCAAGTGCCTTATTCTCTCATACTCTTTTTCCGGTGTGTTGAGCTCTCGCAGTCTGCGGAAAAGCTTGGCGAGATACTGAGATTGTGTTTGCAGGAGAAAGAAGAGCACTTGATAGTGCTCCAACTTTTTCCTGGATGTCTTATTCAAGGCTTTGAGGTCAAATGGGTCTTTTGACGAGATGTCTGCATTGGACAAGAGGCTGCCAACATGGCCTCCAAAATGCTTCTGATGTTTGACGACTTCGTCCAGCGTAATCTTGTTCTTTACCAACAGAGCAATCTTGATGTCCAGTTGACTGATATATTGTTCGGCCAGCTCATTTTGCCGGACCTGTTGCACGACCAATTTTCTGAGTCGCTCGAATTCGATCTCCTCATCAAAATCGAATTCGCTGTCGTTCAAGAGATGCACGAATCCTTTGACTGTATTGACTGGGGGGTTTTTGCCGGTTGTGAGGCTCTTGTATGCCTGACCCTGGATTCTGCCTCGCACAATGCTCTGCGCCTTGATGACCCTTTCCATGTTGGCCCGATAATATTGACGCTTTTCTTCGAACTTCGATCTGATGATATGTCCGCGCATGCGAGATTGGAGGTCGGTGATCAGTTCCTCTTCGGCCGCTAGATCAGCCAAATCCTGGCCGACGTCGACCCGAACGATCATCGCTCGTATATGCGCCTGCAGCTGGCTAACCTCGTCCTCACAATTTTCCAGCTCATCAAGAACAGCTCCAACTCTGATTCTCAGAATTGCAGCTCTTGAGAGAGCTTGAAGATCCACAATCATGTGTTCCTGTGCTCGGAGGGCTTCTGCGTCGGCTTCCAGGCGAATTCTTAGGATAGAAGCTCGGGCCGCGGACTGTAGCTGCAGAACTGACCCTTCCTCTTGCACCAACGCCGCTTTCTGAGCGCCCAGAGCGTCCCGTACACCTTTTGCTCGAAGAATACTCTGGAGTCCAATGATTGAGAGAGTGTGCTCCCCTAACGCTTGTCGAAGAGAGTTCAGGTGTCCCCTCACAGCTTCACCACGGACAAAAGCCTGCAGAGTTATGCATTCATTCTCTGTCTTTGCAAGTGCGTCGGTGAGTTGGGAATAGCGGTCTCTGGCCGCCAGAGCTCTAGCTCCGGCTTGAATTGATATCACGGACGGGATCTCTTCAGCGAGAGAACTCTTCAGCTGAATTATGGCTTTACGTGTCAACATTCCTCGAATCGCAGCTTGCAACTGTTGCACATTATCTCCGGTGTTCTTGATGTCATCTTGTTGAGCGCTCAATTGCCGCCGGAAATGAGCACCGCGAATGAGCGATTGGAGTTGCGTAATTCCGTCTTCAGCGCATTGCGTCTCGTCGTGTTGCTTTGATATCAATATCCGACAAAGAGCGCCTCGCACAGCAGCTTGCAATGCGATGACTCGAGGCTCTGTGGCTCGCGTGTCTTCGTACACGGCGCAAACTTTTTTCCGTTGCAGGGCGCCTCGAATAGCCGCTTGAACCTGCTTGATGCCTGACTCTTCTTTCCGCGTCCGACTCCGGAGGTACTGGACTTGAGTTCTTGCCTTTGCGCCTCTGATGAGAGTCTGGAGCCGCAGAACATCAAGCTCCTGAGCTTGGCACCATTCCCTATCACCTTGCTGGCGGGATCGTACAATGAATCCTCTGCAGGCCGCCTGCAAATTTACTGCAAAAGACCGCATGCTTAGCCGATATTGAATGACCTGACGGGCCCAGTCGCCACGGAGTCTGGACTGCAGATCGACGAGGAAAGGTTCAAAATCCCACAGTTCATTCATGACATTGCCAAGCTTCAACCGCAACATCGCGCCCTTGATCTGAGCCTGAAATTCGGTAATTGACATTTCATTCTCGTGGAGTTCGCGCTCGATTCGCTCTTCTTCGGTTTCAGGTTCTGGCTCTGGTTCTGGCTCGGGCTCTGCACCAAAGTTCGCAGCCATGCCAGAGAAGCTGGGCATGCTTACTCCTGACTTGTCGAGCCCCTTTTGCGTTTGTTCGAGCTCATGGTGCTCGAACTCGAGTTGGCCGACAAGGTTTCCCATGCGAAAGTCCACCAGACCTTTCTTGAAGAGCAACCATGACAAAGCGTGCACGCAGTGGATGACCTTCGGAATGTTCTTCTTTTCGTACAAATCAATGAGTTCGAACCTGAATAGCTCGGGTAAC
Source organism: Aspergillus udagawae (assembly GCF_001078395.1). Classification (NCBI taxonomy): domain Eukaryota; kingdom Fungi; phylum Ascomycota; class Eurotiomycetes; order Eurotiales; family Aspergillaceae; genus Aspergillus; species Aspergillus udagawae. The sequence continues at coordinate 1,427,031 of NW_025091264.1, read as the reverse complement.
TCGACCTCGTCTAAAAATCGAAAGAACAAGGCTATATTGTCGGAGTGTCGGTACTGCAATTTCGGGTGCCTGAATATTCGGAATGTTCGGTTAGGATACATCGCCTGCACGACTTCTGCGAGAGTAACGCCATCTCTGAGGGCTTCCTCCAGTTGGACGATTGGTGGGATTTGCTTCTGAATGACCTCTTCGATCCATTCCTTGGCTTCTCCGATGTGGCAAAGATACTCGTACGCCTGCAAAAATTGACGTTGTTTATCCATCCAATTGCCAGCCGCCCAGGCGGACGCATTCTGCTTTCGAGCAGCCCTGGAGCCCTGCGCGCCCGCAACAGAACCCGCGCGCTTCAATCGTCGTCGTCCCTGTAAGCCCACTACAGACGGACTGTAGGTTTCGAGAGCAAACTCCTCAGTCTCACCCGATTTGGCGAACTTGGACAAGGTACGGAGGTGGCCCGTCGATGACTTCTTGAAAGTCTCTAACTCTGGTGTTGAGAGAGTCGTCGTAAGAGGTGGTGGAAGTGGGTTAGACAGGCTATGGGAGTGATGTGGTCGCATATGCGGTCGAGAATGAGGTGAAACGGCGTGAGGAGATCCTGGCTGTACGGAGTTCCTTCTCGGAGGGCTTTGAGAATTGAGTGACTGCCGTTCGCTCAGTCGGTCGCTCTCCAAACTGTGTGGGTGGCGTGAATCAGGAGTTTGAGGGCGGTTTTCCTTCCAATACTGTGGATTATCGACGGTTTGACTTCTCGTATGCCGATATACAGATGTTTTATTCGTCGGAGGGGCCGCATTAGGAGCCTGGGGAAGTGGTCGCAAGGAACGCCGGACATTCTCATATGTTGTCGCCGCGCTCGTCAAGCTTCCCCCTTCAGAGGTGTCTTTCACCATTGTCCCCAATGTAGTCGAGTTTAATTCACTTTTGCCTCGTCGGTGGCCGGTCCGGGAAGCAGACCCTATGGACGCATTTGACGAGACGGTACTGGTTCGACTGGGAGCTTGCGAATTTGACGAGAGAGAGTAGACAGATGAACTTGTGGATGCGGTCGAGCCATGTCGGAGCGGGCTCGAGGTATGTTGCGGAAGATCGGTCTGTGTGCGGCGTGGAAAAATTGGCTGACTCGCCATCACTGATGACGTTGCGTGTGCAAGAATGCAAATATCAAGAGAAATGGGGAATTTTGAACTTCAATTGGCCGCATGCCTGCTTCGTAAAGCAGAAGCAGTGCTGTAACTGTAAGTTGACCGAGTATCAAATGCGCAATAGTACCTGACTACTTTTGGTTGAGACGGGAATGTTTATTCAAGGGAGGGACCGCATTGCCCTATGGCAACCGAAAGTATTGGGCGGGTAGATCGGGGTTGATATAGAAACGTAGTGGACGTAATGTAACGCCGCTCTCTTTGCAGAAGAGGAGCGTAAAAGAATCGAAAGCGGGAGAGAAATTGTAAATATGGAAAGTGAAAAATAGGAATCAACAACGATAACAAATCGATTCGACCGCTCGGGAGATGTGAACGCAGGAGGGGGGAAGAAATAGAATACAGAGTAGAGAATAGATGAGTATGGTGGGATGAGAAGGCGCTACTTAGGTACCTTTTTTCACTTGGATAATGGCCTCCACAGAGATACCTGATCTTGATGTCCCAGCCTCCTCTGTATCTCTGTCAAGTCTCAAGGAAGCAAGCAAGCAATGGCAGGGAAAACAAATCTCCCGATTGGGTATGGTTGGCTCCATCAGGTGACTGTGCCACACCTTTTTCGTCCATTTATGGTAACTATCGTCATTCTTTCCAGCCACAGATCGTTTCACGTGTAGCCCACTTATGGCACATTCACGATCCATCGCTTCTGCTTATTAAGTGTCAACTATGATAAGTTAACTACTATCCACAAGTACTCCAGCTGCACGTGTGATCAGTCCAATACACCAATCTGATAGCATGATTACATCCAAGATTCAGTCATTATTCGAGGGAGTTTGCTCACTTTGGTACTATGGCACACTGGAAGATTATGGATTGTTCGGGATGACCGATGGAGGCAGGGATCCTCTGCGGGGCTTATCACGATCTCCCACTCTGGTTCACCCGTGCAACCGGGAACATATTATTATTATTATCATCAAGATGACATGCAGTCATAGATCCGATGGGGCCAGAGCGTCTCTAGTCTCTCGGTTCTCTCTAACTAGTCTTTAGAGTTTTGTCACTTCTGTGGAGGACAATTGCCTGTAGGCCAGAGGTACTAAGGAGCAGTAGTTAACTAACGGACAGATGGTTCAGTTACACAATGATGGTGGCTGGCTGAAAAGACTTTTAAGTTAGTCCAGCTCTTTCCAATAAAACAAAGGAAGACCATCATATGCATATATCGCAGCAAAGAAACCAAAGGATGCACCATCTTGAGTAGAAAATCGTTTTGTTACCATGTAGACGCTCTGACTGCTGCGTTGACACGCGTTTGACCAAGAGGTGCGAGTTTCGTATGGAGAAGTGCGACTGGGTTACCATCGGATAAAGCCTAGAGAATCTGCATTTTAGTTCGTCGGATGATATCTCATCTTCTGATTAGAATTTGTAATTCCATGTAGAATCTAAAGAGTCAATCATCGCCAACACCCCGGGATCGCGGGGCTGAGTCCATTACCCGTCCGTTCGTCGTTGACTGGAAGAACCCCACCTGTCCATCGGACCGAATTATATTGTACACACATCAATCTTTCGGATACTCAACACTTACCTGCCTATGAACGATAAGACTCAAAGAGGAATTCATCAGAGCAACTTAATAATGACAGAGTCGTTGCCATTCTACCTCTACAAACTGGTTCCCTCCACGTCCCCAGTCCGGGAGCCTCTTCCCGAGCGCTTACCCGTCAGCCAACTCGACCAGGAGTCGGGCTTCATCCATCTGTCAACCGCCTTGCAAGTTCCAAACACATTGAAATACTTCTTCAAGGACGAGCCGTTAGTCTATGTACTGCGTATAGAATTCGATCGAGTCATGGACGACATTAGATGGGAGTCGCCAGATGGAAAGGTTTGTGGGCCGCGACCCGATGAAGGTCTTTTCCCGGTAGGTTCTATCCTTTTCCTACAAGACGTAACCTCTGCCTTTTCCTCGATTCATTGTGACCTACTACTCAAAATCGGAGGCCGTGAGAATATCTACTGATTGTCCCAGCATCTATATAATGGGCTGAAGCTGGGAAAACACGAGGTTGAGAGTATTGCGGTTTGGACGAATGAGGCTGGGTGGGACAAGGCGATCTCACAGGCGAAACCATGGCTTTTGTATTAAAATCAGAACGACTTGGTCAATTACGATGCAGACTAGTTTTGACATGTCCAAACTCTACTCAGGAATCCCTCGGATTAATCACCCAAGGGATAACAATGCATGACCTGCCCGTCTGCACAATTCTCAGTTGACTCGTCCTAATCCAAAACCTGAGCCAGAAGCAAAAGGCACACTTACAGTAAAGCGCAGCGTCGGCACTGGCAAGGAACACGAAAGTAGTCGCTACTTCACTTGGCTCACCGGGTCGACCCAGGGGAGTCTTTGAGCCCCAGTTGGCCATCTGTTCAGCTTCCCTAGTGTCGGCCTGGATCGGGGTGTAGATAGAACCAGGGCTGTTGAATGAGGCGATTAGCTAAGTATTGTGTGGAAGAGTTCAACTGTTGGTCACTCACGCAACAGCATTCACTCGGATACCCTTGGGAAGCAGCTGAGACGCTAGAGATTTGGTGAACCCGACAATGGCACCTTTCGTGGCCGCATAGTCCACCATACTGCTTGAACCTCGGAAGGTCACGACAGATGTGGTGTTTATGATGCTATTGATATAAGAACGATGAGTTGATTGCGCACACTGCAGATCGAGGAATACTAACGAGTCGCCCTTTGACAGGAATGGCAGAGCATATTTCGTCAGAGCCATCATCTGGATGATATTGGTCCGGAAGATATCCTCCACCTTATTCAGGTCGATATCCGCGAAGTTCTTATTCATATACTGTTTTGAGGCATTGTTGATCAGGACGTTCAGTCTCTGGAACCTGCCCTCGTATCAGTCGGTGCAATATGTGCCGATTAACAGAGTCCTGTGGTTACTTGTTCATATGCTCCTCCACGGCCCTTCGACACGTATTGTGATCTCTGAGGTCTCCAGCGATAAGTAGACATGACCTCTTCTCGAGTTCAATGGCTCGCTTGGTCTCTTCAGCGTCATCCTTTTCTTCAGGAAGATGGACAATGGTGATATCGGCCCCTTCACGTGCCATAAGGATGGCAACAGCTCGGCCAATCCCGGAGCTATACACTCGTCAATATTGTTCGTTGAGTAGCGCACCTAAAGCTGATCGACATACTCTCCGCCGGTGATGAGGACCTTCTTGTCCTTCAATTTGCTAGAGCCTACATACTCAATAAAGTGTCCTCTTGACTCCAGTTTCGTCGCTTCGCTGGGAGGGACCATATGCTTTTCAAGTCTAATGATCATGTGCTTAATACCAGAGCAGTTAAGGGTCACACAAGGAGGTTACGAAATACTGACCCCGGTTTCTTCTGACTTTGTGGTGCCTGGGGCGCTTGAAAAGCACCTTCCTTGCCCATCTGTGATGCCATTTCGAAGTGATCTGCTAGCTTGATGTAGATGACTGAGAATTTTGCTCGAGCCTTCGCATCGGAAGGTTGAGTAGGCACCACCATTGCGAGTTCTTAAATATCACACTGCACCAGGTCTGCTGTCACTCTGGCGTCACCGTGTCGCAAGTTGGCTATGTAATATACAGTCGAGCGCAGTTCATTCTACATGGATTAGTACCTTACGAACTCTCCCATTTGTGAACAGGGTGTATGTTGTTATCATTCGATCTAGGTATGTTGCTATGCTATGTCTTATGCACGACCTCCCCTTCCTGGCTGATATGTTCCTGGCTGACATGTTCAGACAAATATGACCACCTGTAGGTCCGGTGATCCAGACTGATTGCCGAAGCCAAGCTGAGCTAAAGCATAGTATAGGTTTCGTGTCTCAGTGCATCACAAGAGGCACCTACTAGCAGCTACCCTGAGGCGAGCAGCTATTGTGTGTGCATTACATGACCAGATATCAGAGGCTACTCTAACTATTAGGGTAAGTCCTGTCATGTATAGTTGAATCCAGGGGCCCAGTATATACCATACGGAGTACAATCCTTCAAGTCTCTGCGCGTCGAATCACATCCAGTCGGGACTATGGCAAGATTATCAAATGCGATTATCAAGCAATATGTCGCCCCTCAGGCTCACCGCCTTAAGAGTTTTCGTTAAACAGCCAATTATAATAACAGCTCCGCAATTAGCACTTTGGCTATACCATTTCCGGTATAACACCTGCCAGGATTAGCTTGTGCGGCAGACTGTCAAAAGGCAATTTTTTTCCCCTCGAGATTTTCTCTTTTTTTCTTTCTTTCCTTTCTTTGGGAAAGGAAGACTTTCTCCATCAACAGAACGTTTCTATCGTCGATCTGTTGATTATTTTGATCTGATATCCGTCTCTGCGAGTTACGATAGAAACCGTAGAGTCTGTCTTTATATACACAATGCCCATCGCCAACGGTGACTCGCTCGGCCGCGCCATGAAGGCAGAGATCCAGGATTACACCAAGGCCCTGGAGGTCCTGGAAAAGGAATACACTACCAGAGACGGCCTTGATGTTGATACCCTTCTTGATTCGGACAAGCACGGAGCATTGACTTACAATGATTTCCTGATCCTGCCTGGTTATATCGGTAAGATTATGGAAACTTCGTCTTTTACGTGAAAGGACCGTTTGTTCATGATCATGACAGGCTTCCCTGCTTCCGATGTTACTCTTGATACTCCCGTCACCAAGCGTGTCTCGCTGAAGGTTCCTCTTCTCTCCTCTCCCATGGACACTGTTACCGAGCACAACATGGCTATCCACATGGCTCTTCTGGGTGGTCTGGGTGTCATTCACCACAACTGTTCCCCCGAAGATCAGGCCGAGATGGTCAGAAAGGTCAAGAGGTACGAGAACGGCTTTATTTTGGACCCTGTGGTTCTCTCCCCCAAGGCCACCGTTGGAGAGGCCAAGGAGCTCAAGGCAAAATGGGGCTTCGGAGGCTTCCCCGTCACTGGTAAGTGCATACTTCTTCTTCCTCTCAGCTGTCACCCCTACATGATGATTTTCCATCTTATCTCTTATAACTTTCGTTCCACTGGAGCAACGAGAGTTGCGATGTAGAGAAACGATTCTATCTGACAACGACGACGCATAATGACTTATCTTCATCACAACCACTGTCTGCAAGCCATTATCTAATTTGTGATTCTGTAACAGAAAACGGAACTCTCCGCTCCAAGCTCGTCGGTATGGTCACATCCAGAGATATCCAATTCCACACCAACCTCAATGACCCGGTCACCGCAATCATGTCTACCGACCTTGTCACCGCACCTGCCGGCACCACTCTGGCCGAGGCCAACAACGTTCTTCGTAGCTCCAAGAAGGGAAAGCTTCCCATCGTTGACGCAAACGGAAACCTTGTCTCTTTGCTGTCTCGCAGTGATCTGATGAAGAACCTCCACTACCCATTGGCGTCTAAGCTACCCGACTCGAAACAGCTGATCTGTGCTGCTGCTATTGGTACTCGTGAGGAGGATAAGCACAGACTCAAGCTTCTTGTCGAGGCTGGTCTTGATATTGTCATCCTGGACAGCAGCCAGGGTAACAGCATCTACCAAATCGAGATGATCAAGTGGGTGAAGAAGACATTCCCTGAAATTGACGTTATCGCCGGTAACGTCGTCACTCGGGAACAAGCCGCAGCTCTGATTGCAGCTGGTGCCGATGGCCTGAGAATTGGCATGGGCAGCGGCAGTGCCTGTATTACCCAGGAAGTCATGGCTGTCGGTCGTCCCCAGGCCGTTGCCGTTCGCAGCGTCTCTTCCTTTGCTGCCCGCTTCGGAGTTCCTTGCATCGCCGACGGTGGTATTCAGAACGTTGGCCACATCGTCAAGGGTCTCGCCATGGGTGCCTCGACCGTCATGATGGGAGGTCTCCTGGCCGGTACCACCGAGTCTCCCGGTGAATACTTCGTGAGCAACGAAGGCCAGCTTGTCAAGGCCTACCGTGGCATGGGAAGTATCGCTGCCATGGAGGACAAGAAGGCCGGTGCTGGTGGCAAGGATAGCAAGGCCAGCAACGCTGGTACTGCTCGTTACTTCTCCGAGAAGGACCGTGTGCTTGTCGCTCAGGGTGTCGCTGGTTCCGTTCTCGACCGTGGTTCGGTCACCAAGTTTGTCCCTTACCTTGTTGCGGGTGTCCAGCACTCTCTGCAAGACATTGGTGTCAAGAGCCTTGACGAGCTCCACGACGGTGTCAACAAGGGCACTGTTCGTTTCGAGATGAGAAGCGCTAGTGCCATGGCCGAAGGTAACGTACACGGTCTGCACAGCTACGACAAGAAGCTCTACTCGTAAAGGGCTTTGTTAGATGTGAAAAGCGTAATTTCTCATTACGTCTCTTCTCTCTCAGGACGTGTCAGTCAGGCTATGTTCACATGATGATATACGCTTGGTATGAAAGTAAAAATTGGGCATGATGGTTTTGGAGTTTGACATGGAATGCACTTCGGATGATTATTTTCTTCAACCACAATGTTGCTGTTCGTGTAATTATGCTTGCCATCAGGCAGTTCATTTATGAATCAAAAAGGAAAAAATCCTAAAATATATGCAAACTATTTGTCTTTGTAGGCTTTAGACTATCATGACTAATGACTTAGACAGGCGTCCTGCATGAGAATTGCGCGGGGTAAAGCAGAAGAAGCCTAGGTTCCATCCTTCATTGCCAAGGTTAAGGTACCGATCCCCTGGAAACAACCCAGGCACCATAACCTTACCAAGTGGTACCGATCGTTCCTTAATACTTCTCAAAGGAAGCAGGGGCATAACGCGCCTTCAGTGGCGCTCGTCTCTCATGGTCACCAAGGCATTCCTTTCTGGGCCCTTCAGCTCAACCTCCCGGTTCATCTACAGATCTGGCCAATCGTTCGACCGTCGGCTAAGCTTGGTCCGAGGTCCACGCTCTAGGTGTATACAAGTACTACTGGTGCCTTGCATCTGTCGACGCGCAAGGTCGGACTTTAGAAACGTCTCTTCTGCGGTGAAATCATCGCAGTCCACTGGATCGCACAAAATGGCAGCTAAAAAGGGTGATCGACCCAAGGCGACACCGCCGATACCGAGGCCGAGCTCAAGGTTAGTACATAATAAGCCCCTTGCTTCTCTTGATACCATCGGTGATGTGCATTTGAAGCCACCGATTACGTTTTATAAGCAGTGTTGGATCGATGAAATTATCATAACTTGCAATTCTACAGCTAACATGCGACAGCGTCGTACTCATCTCGCCCAAAAATGAAGTCCTGTTACTGCATCGCGTCAAGACATCAACTTCATTTGCCTCGGCGCATGTATTTCCTGGAGGAAATCTGTCTGCCCAGGACGGAGAATGTCCCGCGGTGGAGGATCCAAAGAGGCACGAGGATGCGCCATGGTACCGCAATGCTGCCGTGAGGGAACTGTTTGAGGAGAGCGGTATCCTGCTGGCGAGAGACAAGAACACAGGCGTAAGGCTAGCTGTACCCGAGGCAGAGAGAGAAAGAGGAAGACGAGCCATCCATCAGCATGAGATGACGTTTGCCGAGTGGTTGAAGAAGCAGAATGCTGCAGCAGTACCAGATATAGGTGCGCTGTTCTCAAGGAGTTCCATAAATACAGACATGTTCAGCTGATGCAGCTGCAGAGCCTTTGATCCCGTTCACGCGATGGATTACCCCTACTAATGTCCCCAAACGATACTCCACACAGATGTACCTCTACTTCCTGCCTCTTCCAGTCGAGTCAGACCTGTCAGTACTGAACGAGATTCCCGCCGAAGGGGAGAGGGAAGAAATTCAAGTTCCTACGAGCGATGGCGGGATCGAAATAACAGAGGCCATGTTTCTGCCTGCAGCAGAATGGCTGCGAAAGGCTCAAAGCGGCGAGGTCATCATGTTCCCTCCGCAGTTCCTTCTGTTACATCTAGTGTCGCAATTCCTCGACAAGGAACCGCGAGCGACGGCTTCGCTCGAGGAACTGAGAAACAGACGAGCAGAATTGGTGGAGTTTGCCCATTCGGGAACACCGCCCTGGACGGAGAAATGTATCTCTCCTAAGATGCTCAAAATGTCCTCGGATGGACGGACTGTGTTAGCATTAGATCATCCCGGACCGGAGTTGGAGGGCACGAATCGGGCTGGGGAGCCGGACCGGGTGGTATATGTACAGTTCAAGCAGGGGGCTGCTCGAAAACTCGATGTTCGATGGAAGAAGGACGTATTTGCAGAGCAGGAGAAGAGCAGTCTGTAATGACGCTGGACATAGCATCATAGAGAGGAAGAGCAACATGTGAAGCTCACTTGAGAAGAGCCCGAGTCATTTAACGCTATCCCGCTTTGGGCCTTAGCACCTTGGTACTCCGTAAAATAGGTATTGTTCCTGGTAAAATACCGTTTGGCACAGACGCCACACGCCACAGCATTGGCACCGCCACACGAGAAAATCGCAGCCCTCGATAAAGGATCACATGACCCACACAACCCGCTCGATTCTCAGTAGATTTTCACGAGAGTCCGCCAATTGAACCCGCCAGCGCACCTCCGTCTTCTTCACCGTCGTCGACCTCAAGAACTTCACCAAACGCCAAAATGGAGAACGAAAAGGGAGAGATCGTCGATCTGTACGTGAATACTAATGTCCTTCGCTGTTTGCGCTTGAACTGGTTTTATGGTTGTCTGGGAGCCGAGAAATGACTTTGCGACTTGGAACAATGCACAAGAGGAGTAGAGCAATCTGGAGGAAGTCTCAGCCTTCATCAAGCGATTGTTGCAGGATAATCCTTTTTCGCAGAGTTTCTTCCCGGTTTCCGGAAACCAGCAGGAGCAGGAGATAACCGTGAACCAAAAGCATTGAATATTGCAAAACGCACAGGACTAACCCTTCTCTTTCTTTTCCAACAGCTACGTCCCCCGCAAGTGCAGCGCCACCAACCGCATCATCAAGGCCAACGACCACGCCTCCGTCCAGATCTCCATCGGCAAGGTCGACGAGAACGGTCGCTACACCGGCGAGAACCAGAGCTATGCTCTCTGCGGCTTCATCCGTGCCCGTGGCGAGAGCGATGACTCCCTGAACCGCCTCTGCCAGCGTGATGGCTACGTCCGCAACGTCTGGTCTGCCAGCCGCCAGCGGTAAACGCGAGGTATCTTTTTCTGGTGTTTGGGTGCCTGACCTGACGGCTTGGTTGGATGTAAGTGCTACAACTGTTGTATCATATTTAAAGAATTGCGTGCTGATTTGGATGTCGGTGCGGATAGGAAAAGACGTGCCGTTAGATGAGTTACGTCTGGGAGTTGATGTCCAAAAATCATTTTCTTTTTCCATGAGTCAATGAAGACTAAAGAAATTCCATCCAATTCAATCCAGTCAGCCCATCCATGCATAGGATTCTCATAGCTTCCCTTCCCCAGTCTTGCCGTCATTGGCTCAATTGGCTTGCTGTATCATGATACGACGACGATGTTCAGGATCAGCGGTTTCCTTACTGTAGTTTTCTTTGTCCTTCTCGGTTTTCCATCCCATCCGGCACATCAAGGCTTCCTCGTCCACGGAATCGGATTGCCTATCGGACAGGTATGCATCTGATTTCATCCCATGAGCGAGGAGGTAGAAAGTAATCATCCAGCCGAACATCAGGATCCGCCTACTGAAGAGCCACTGTTGCAAAGAACATGCGCTGGGGCACAGATACGGGTGGGACATACCATCTTTCGTGCTTCTTACATATGTAGTCCTACATTCTAGATTTGATAAGCGAAATGGTTTGAATTAACGTTTTGTAGAATTCTATTCCTTTATGATCATGCATCATTTCGTAGCCCGTTGAAGAAAAAAATTGTAACGTTTTCTGTCTGTTTTCGATAACTCTAAAACGAATCCAGGATATCGAGCTGAATGCTATTTTCTTTCCCCGTAATATTTCCAACACATCGAGGCACCCTCTGTCCACTTAGTCCTTCTCCAGTCGCACGGCAGGATTGGTCTCGATGAAGTTGAGGTCGACTTTGTGACCAAGAAGTTCTCGAATATTGCTCACTCCGTATCTGCGACAACATGTCAGTTCATGGAATCGAAGAGGAAAGTACGGCAGCACTCACTTAATCATGGTTGGTCTCTCAAGACTTAAACCCCATCCGTAGACTCTCATGTCCTTGGGAATGCCCATGGACTCCAGCATCTCTGGTCTGAACATACCACTGTTTCCAATCTCAACCCACTTGCCCAGTCCTTCGTGGTAACCGAAGATCTCCATACTGGGCTCGGTGTAAGGGTTGTAGGCGGGCTTGAAGCGCAGTTGGTGGATACCCATCTTTGCGAAGAAGACCTCCATGAATCCAATCAGACCACCCAGGGTGAGACCGAAGTCAGCAATGACACCCTCAATCTGGTGGAACTCGGCCAAGTGAGTAGCATCGACGGCCTCGTTGCGGAAGACTCGGTCGATACTGAAGTACCTTGCCGGCCGCGGGTTCGCGGCGAGTTTGTGCAGGACGTAGGTCGACACCGACGTGGTGTGGGTACGGAGAACCAACCGAAGGGCTTCGTCTGCGTTCCAGGGGTAACGGTAGCCAATCGAGCCGTACTTTCCGTTCTCGTGGACCTGGCGCACGTTCTCCCAGTACTCCTTGTAGTCAAGGGGCTTCGCGGAGGTCGCTGCCGAGGCGGGCTGACTGGATTTCAGACGGTGGGGATCGTTCAAGGGATCCTCACGCGGAGGGTCGGCGGTGGCAGGGTCTGCAATGTAGAATGTATCTTGTAGATCACGGGCGGGGTGTTGCTGAGGGACGTAGAGGGCGTCGAAGTTCCAGAATCCCGTCTCTACGAAGCGGTTGGTGGGCATCTCCTCGAAACCCATCTCAAAGAAAATATTCCGGAACTCCTGTCGCACCTTGTTGAGGGGATGGAGGGCACCGGCCGGGGTAGGAGCACCCTTGGCCTTGAAGTTGTACGGCTTCAGCGTAGCCGTCTTCCATGATCCGTTTGCGAGCATCTCGGCCGTCAGATCGGTCTCCTCCTTGACAAATTCTTTGGCGAACTTGGGGCCCTTCGAAACCCGGAAGGTAAAGGCCTTCTGCAGAGCGATCAATTTCCGACGCTTGAGGTCCGCAATGGCCTTCTGGTCGTTCAAGGTCTGCGTGTTCTTGACGGTCAACAGCTGCTCTTGGGTCTCGTCGACGATGGACTCGGTGTTCGCCCGCAACACATCCTTGTCCTTCTTGATCCAGCCTTTCTTGAATGCATTACCCTGGCCGACCTTGGCGTTCTCTTTTCCGACAATGCCAGGCAAGTCACCAATCTTCAATCCGTCCATGGCCGCCAATACGGCCTGGAAGACCTTGGCTTCGTGACTGCCATTGGCAGCGATTTCCTCACCCTCCTGGGTCAAAGCAATGATTTCCCTTTCAATTGTTTCATATTCGACCATATTCCGCGAGGCGAGACGGTCGAGCGCACTCTTAATGTTTAGTGAGGGGGCAGAGGGGAAGGCTTTGTCGGAGAGGATTGGACCGTCGGACGCGGACAGGGCGGCCAGGATGGGGTTTGTCAAATCGGACGCCATGGCTGCAGCCGTATGAAGCGGATAGCAGAGGTCGAGAGAAAGGACTGCGTGGCGGGGACCGTAACGAGGACTCTGGGATATCACTCACCGTGCCACTACCCACTACTAAATTGTGACTCTTTTCGGGCCCTCTTACGGGAGACAGCTGAAACCATAGACGCATTCACGTGACGCCATCAAGGTACCCCGCCATCATCACAATTACTCATCATCAGCATAAGCCTTTACCTAGTCTTGTGCATCAACATCAATTATTTTGCATCTGAGTTCTGTTATCATCCATAGATGACCATGGATCCATGATATCATCTTCGTGTATACTAATTTGGTCCTAGCTTCCCTGTGTCTCTACTGTCTAGGCCATGAGACAAGGATCGACCCTGGGGTAATGATCCCGCTACACATTCCGCAGAATGCTTGAGAATCGACATCCCTACAAGCCAGGCAACAGACTGATCTAGCCCCAGTCTCAGTTGCTTGACAGCCTTGTCCTCATGATCTTGCGGGTAATGCGTGTGCTCTCAGCCACGTAGCAAATTTCCAAGGCACAGTCATTCCCGGTGACTGGTATGAAGGCGATTCATATGAAGCGTTTCGCGGCGACTTGATTGCTCCATTTCCTTGTATGGATTGGTTTGAAATTCCGACAAGTCATACCTTTCGACTGGACAAACGTTTTTTGAAATGATTCAATGGCTTTTACGGTGCTTGGAAGTCGACACAGGGAACAATCTATTGAAAACGTCGGACTTGTACCTTGGCAGGAATTGAGAGACCAGAAACAGGAATCGGGGCCTTGCACAAGATGGATCAGTCATCACTAAGAGAGATCAGGCGAGCAAGTAAGACAAATACAACGCAGGACTTCATGCTGCTCACTTCCGATTGGGACAATTTAAATTAATGCAGAGTTCCAAGATCTGACTCCCAAGGTGCCAGTAGGATCGTATGGAGGACAGCAGTACACTTGAATACTTACTGGTGGTGTAGTTTCCAGCCTCTACGTATTTCGTATCTGACATCTGGCAATGACAAATATTGCATGCTTATATGCATTCATAGATCTCAATCATTTGAGACTCGTATAGACACCTTAGGTACATGTGTACCAGGACAGCCCGCAATTTCAATTTTGGTATTTGATGCACTGGTAGGTGAGTGTAGGACCAGGCGGTTACGATTCTTCATTCACGCAAAAGTACCTAAGTACTTAGTTGCCTTGGTATTTTTGCCTAGTGTAGGCCCAGTCAGGAATAGTGCCACGGGGTCGCTTCGAGTTCACAAGCAAATTATACAATGCTGATTGGCTCGGATGATTCTAACGATGGGTTACCTTAGTGGGCCATTGGTAGACTTGGGCTAGTTTGGTTATCAATGAAGCCCCATATGGCAAGTAGAGTAGACTCTCTAGTCTGAAGGTGGTTTAGTGTTAGTGTTAGCGTCCAGTGAAACTTGGCCCTATCATGGAAGTAGAACAAAAACTGAGACGAGGTCGAACGGTTTTCTCCAGTGGATTCATTTTGCCACGCTCTGTTTGAGGACTGGAGAATGTGAAGGGCGGAGTAAAGCGGGTATTAATTTTGAATTCCCATTGTCTCTGTACGGTGTATGAAAAATTCTCTTCTTGTATTTTACTATTTAATCTAGTATTGAAGCTTTGAATTCAGCAGGAAATAAAGAGGCTCCCTAGCTACCTCCCTAGGTGTTTGTCTTCATGTTGAGGGTCATTTGAGCATTGTATATGGGAATACTCCATAAAATCATCCATTTCTACTCACCGTCCCGACGACGAAGTAAAGTGTGGTAGCCCAAAGAATGGACTGAACTCTAGCCAAGAACCAACTGGAGACACACATGGGGTTTTGGGGGGGTTGATCGTCGCAGTTCCTCTTAGTAGGCAACTATCTACAAGTTGTGGCCGTGGCTGTGGCTGAAAGGGAAGATCAGCACAGTGTAAATCATCCTTCAAATCCACCATAATTTCCGTACTTGAGATCAGTAGCGGGTTCTAACAGAGGAAAATATGGCAGAGCGGCACATATAGACTAGATAAAGAATGAAAAGGCTTGAACCCCGTTAAGACCCAGAGGAGTGATTGTGGCGCGGTCCAATGAAGATTTTTTTTTTTACAGTAGTAAAAGATACCTAAGATACCTTAGGTATTGACTGCCTGGGTTTGCTGGCATTATTATTGGTATTATTCATAGGAATTGAGCTAGCATCTTGCCATTCTTGGATATCAACAGCTTTCTACAGAGTATCAAGTCTAGCAATATTTACTCGTATAACCACTTTTAATGTTATTAAGGAATGACACTCATATGTCCTCCCTGCTCACCGGACAGCCGATGAATCCTCTGTAATGTCAAGCCCGTTGAAGCTTGGCCGGGGGTCACTGGAGATTTCCTAGATCTCTCTGGCGTAGACGCTAAATCCACTCAGATATCCCATTCCCACCCCCCAGGAAAAGGCGCCAACGAGGCCAAAACCAAGCAAGATCCAATCACATCATTTGCTGCCATACTGATAGACCCCTCAGTTGACCAGTTCCTCTCCCTCATCTTACTGTCCCCTCCGAGGCTCCCATCTGCTCTCGAAGTATTATCTATCTAGGTACGGAGTATTGTTCTCTTTTTCACGCGATAGTTTTGACGAGGCTGAGGCTCCTCTTCATCCTCGTTATCATGATTCATACTGAATATCATTCTCATTTTTGATATTTCTCTTTTTCCCCTTCTTGCCTGTGTGATCTTCCCGCACTCTCCTCTCTTCAACCTCCATCTGACAACTAAATTGCCTCCCCCTTTCGTTGCTGTATTTTTCCCCCACTACTCTGTACTGGCTTTGTTTTCCACTTACCATCCTAACTTTTTTTTTCCTTGCTCCGCGTCACAAACCCCTGTATTTTTCCCTCTCCGTGTCTGTCAGCGTGATCTCCGAATCCCATCACCCTCCCCTTCCCCTGTCCTGCCCTGTCCTGTCCTGTGCACAAATAATCCCAGGGAATCAATCTCCCAGAGAACTTGGAACGTTCTATCACTCGAGTGGGAGAACTCATCTCGTCTCATCTCCAGCTCATCGATTTCTAGATTCACAAGGCGAACACTCCATGTCGTCCTAGCAAATTTGCCTGTTTCTTCGTGTTAGTAACACGGCTTTCCGTCTGGTAGGTTCACCGTTTACTGAGTCTTGATGTGTCCAAGTCGTCCGGATCGACGTTTGTTGGCGTTTTCCTATTATGATTGTCGCTTATGATTGCCGCTTCATCTCTTCCCTTCTCTTAACCGTCACATCTTCCCTTCGAGGAGGCGACGGCGCTTCCAGATCCGCTTTTCTCCTTACCCTTATTCGCTTCTCCTTCTCTTCCCTCAACTTCGTTGTGTAGCAAGGCTGCCTAGCTCTGCTTGCTATCTCAGTTTGGCATATTACTCGAGCTTTTTTTTTTCTTCTCATTCGTCTTCTGGGTTCTTCCTCTGCTTCCTTTGCTTCCATGCGCTCGCGACTTTAACTGTCGTCTTTGACACCTTGATCCTTTTTATCTCCCTTTTTCCACACACTTTTCCCTCTTTCGAAAATTGTCCTTCTCACCTTGGTCCCTCGGCTTGACTTTCAGACCATTCACAATACGATACCCTGCCAATTTGGCTATCCTTATGTCCCAACATTGACAGAGTTACTTCAGGCACAATGGCTGGCGCAGACGAGACGCTTGCAGCCGCCTCTGCCATCCTTCAGAGCCTGGCCAGAGGCCCCGATGCTTCGATTTCCGAACCGAATTCTTCCCACACAACCACCAATGGCTGTGCTACAAAGTTCGCCAAATTACCAGGAGATCCTAGCCAAGCAAAGGCGGCATTTGAATTTGAGTTGGAGGCTTTGAGTCGACGTGTTCGCCATCTAGAGTTTCAAGTTGTCAGTCATCAACCATACCCCCGACCTGTCCCCGAGTTACCTTTGTCTTCCACCAAGAATTCTGATTTTCTGTGGCTTTTCGGGCTCCCTCGCCTGTCCTCTCATGAAGGAGCTGCTTCTAACTCTTCTTGCGGCATGCAGCAGGAAACTTCACGACGTCGCCAGAGAACAAGAAGAAACCGCCGTGAGGCGGAAGACAATGAAGCCGATGAGGCACTCGACGACGACGACAGTGATGGAGATGACGATGTAGACTCGAGAACTCGACTCGTTCGCGAGGAAGACATCAGTTATCTGCGGAATCATGTACAGAAACAGGCGGAGGAAATAAGCTTTCAAAAAGACATCATCGCTCAAGTTCGTGACGAGCTACTACAGCAGGAGGAGCACACGCGACGGGCGTTGACCAAGGTTGAAAATGAAGATGTGGTCCTGCTGGAACGCGAGCTACGCAAGCACCAGCAAGCCAACGAGGCTTTCCAGAAAGCCCTTCGTGAAATTGGTGGCATCATCACGCAAGTCGCGAATGGTGACTTGTCCATGAAGGTGCAGATTCATCCCCTTGAAATGGACCCCGAGATTGCCACTTTCAAGCGCACGATCAACACGATGATGGATCAGCTGCAGGTTTTTGGTAGTGAGGTGTCCAGGGTCGCCCGCGAGGTCGGGACGGAAGGGATCCTTGGTGGACAGGCTCAGATCACTGGGGTTCACGGTATTTGGAAGGAGCTTACGGAGAACGTCAACATCATGGCCAAGAATCTCACCGACCAGGTGCGTGAAATTGCGGCGGTGACGACGGCCGTCGCCCATGGCGATCTCAGTCAGAAGATCGAAAGTCGTGCTCAGGGTGAAATTCTGGAACTGCAACAGACCATCAACACCATGGTTGATCAACTGCGCACGTTCGCAACGGAGGTCACTCGTGTCGCTCGTGATGTCGGTACGGAAGGTGTCCTGGGCGGGCAGGCCCAGATCGAAGGCGTCCAAGGCATGTGGAATGAGCTGACTGTCAACGTCAACGCCATGGCCAACAATTTGACTACACAAGTGCGAGACATTGCGACTGTCACCAAGGCTGTGGCC
The DNA here is from genome assembly GCF_001078395.1 of Aspergillus udagawae. Classification (NCBI taxonomy): domain Eukaryota; kingdom Fungi; phylum Ascomycota; class Eurotiomycetes; order Eurotiales; family Aspergillaceae; genus Aspergillus; species Aspergillus udagawae. The sequence goes on along the minus strand of NW_025091264.1, from coordinate 1,409,299 downwards.
AAGGGTGATCTGACACAGAAGGTTCAAGCCAACTGCAAAGGAGAAATTGCTGAGCTCAAGAACATTATCAACTCCATGGTGGACCAACTGCGGCAGTTCGCCCAGGAGGTCACCAAGATTGCCAAGGAAGTTGGTACAGACGGTGTTCTAGGTGGCCAGGCCACCGTCAATGATGTGGAAGGCACTTGGAAAGACTTGACTGAGAATGTCAACCGAATGGCAAACAACCTGACCACCCAAGTCAGGGAGATCGCCGATGTCACGACTGCCGTCGCGAAAGGCGATCTGACCAAGAAGGTCACTGCCAACGTTCAAGGTGAAATACTAGATCTTAAGAGCACCATCAATGGCATGGTCGACCGACTGAATACTTTTGCCTTCGAAGTGAGCAAAGTTGCCAGGGAAGTCGGCACAGATGGTACCCTCGGCGGTCAAGCCAAGGTCGACAATGTGGAAGGCAAATGGAAGGATCTCACAGACAATGTCAACACCATGGCCCAGAATTTGACGTCCCAGGTCCGAAGTATTTCAGACGTCACGCAGGCTATCGCGAAGGGTGACCTCAGCAAGAAGATCGAAGTCCATGCCCAAGGGGAGATCTTGACTCTCAAAGTCACGATTAATCACATGGTGGATCGTCTTGCGAAATTCGCAACTGAACTTAAAAAGGTTGCTCGTGATGTCGGCGTGGACGGGAAAATGGGCGGTCAAGCCAACGTGGAGGGGATTGCTGGAACATGGAAGGAGATCACCGAGGATGTCAATACAATGGCTGAGAACCTGACTTCGCAGGTGCGTGCGTTTGGTGAGATCACCGATGCCGCAACCGACGGCGATTTCACTAAGCTCATCACTGTCAACGCTTCCGGGGAGATGGATGAACTCAAGCGCAAGATTAACAAGATGGTCTCTAATCTCCGAGACAGCATTCAGCGTAACACTGCTGCCAGGGAGGCAGCTGAGCTGGCGAATCGTACAAAGTCTGAATTTCTGGCAAACATGAGTCATGAGATCCGGACACCCATGAACGGCATCATTGGCATGACACAACTCACTCTAGACACTGATGACCTGAAGCCTTACACGCGCGAGATGTTGAATGTCGTGCATAACTTAGCAAACAGCTTGCTAACAATCATCGATGATATACTCGACATTTCCAAGATTGAAGCAAATCGGATGGTCATTGAAAGCATTCCTTTCACAGTGAGGGGGACCGTGTTCAACGCCCTCAAGACGCTGGCTGTCAAGGCCAATGAAAAGTTCCTCAGTCTGACATATCAAGTTGACAATACTGTGCCGGACTATGTCATTGGCGACCCTTTCCGTCTGCGTCAGATCATTTTGAACTTGGTCGGCAATGCCATCAAGTTCACTGAGCATGGCGAGGTCAAGCTTACGATTCGCAAATCAGACCGAGAGCAATGTGCCCCCAACGAATATGCCTTTGAGTTTTCGGTCTCCGACACCGGCATTGGTATTGAAGAGGATAAGCTGGATCTCATATTCGACACCTTCCAGCAGGCAGATGGATCCACCACACGCAGATTCGGCGGTACAGGTCTCGGCCTTTCTATTTCCAAGCGACTCGTCAACCTGATGGGCGGTGATGTCTGGGTTACATCCGAGTACGGTCATGGCAGCACGTTCCATTTCACGTGCGTCGTGAAGCTCGCCGATCAGTCCTTGAACGTCATCGCGTCACAGCTCATGCCGTATAAGCATCACCGAGTTCTCTTCATTGACAAGGGCCAGAACGGTCTTCAGGCGGAGAACATCATTAAGATGCTGAAGCAGCTCGAGCTGGAACCTATAGTAGTGAGGAACGAAGATCATGTTCCACCACCAGAGATTCAGGATCCGTCAGGCAAAGAATCGGGTCACGCTTATGATGTTATAATTGTGGATTCGGTGGACACGGCTCGCTTATTACGGACCTATGATGACTTCAAATACGTTCCCATTGTCTTAGTCTGTCCCCTCGTTTGCGTGAGCTTGAAGTCAGCGCTGGATCTTGGTATCAGTTCCTACATGACCACACCATGTCAACCAATAGACCTCGGCAATGGTATGCTCCCAGCTCTGGAAGGACGATCTACGCCAATCACCACCGATCATTCCCGCTCGTTTGACATTCTGCTTGCGGAGGACAATGACGTGAACCAGAAGTTAGCGGTCAAGATCTTAGAGAAGCACAACCATAATGTCTCAGTTGTGGGCAACGGATTGGAAGCGGTGGAAGCCGTCAAGCAGCGTCGCTACGATGTTATCTTGATGGATGTACAGATGCCTGTCATGGGCGGTTTCGAAGCCACTGGTAAGATTCGCGAATATGAGCGAGAGGCCGGCCTTTCTCGCACACCTATCATTGCACTCACTGCGCATGCCATGCTGGGCGATCGCGAGAAGTGTATACAGGCTCAGATGGACGAATACTTGTCAAAACCTCTGAAACAGAACCAAATGATGCAGACGATCCTCAAGTGTGCAACCCTGGGCGGTTCACTACTAGAGAAAAGCAAGGAGTCCCGACTTTCCAGCAGTGGCGAAATCCATCACTCTGAAGCGAAGCGTCCTGGTATGGAGACAAGGTCCATCACAGCTTCAGGGTCCATCAATCGTGGCTTCTCGAGCCCCGCGGCTGCGAAAGATGATGAGATCGCCATGGAACGGGTCAGTGGTTACCGCTCTCGAAAAGTTGTATGAGAAAGCAATCGCTCATTGGACTTTTAGGCCCTGCTACGATCGAACAGCTCGTGAGACGTTGTGAAGAGACACTTTCCCATTTTCTGCTTCCTTGGCGTCAACAGCCTTGATGCGAACATATACCCATATCGTTTGCCCGCTTGAAGGATTTGTTCTTTGCCTTAGCAATTTTTCCGCCTTTCGCTTCTTTTCCAGAGGTTATCGTCTCTTGCTGCAATCGTTCTCTGTGATCGAGCCATCTACCATCCTTCGCCTTCAAATGCTTCTTTCTGCTCATTGATCTATCCTATCCGGAACCCATCTGCTTTGCATAGGCTCCTCGCTGGCGTTGTGACGACGCCTATACAATGACTTTTTTTTTCCTTTATTCCCTCTCACATTGCCCATATTCACAACCTGATTCTATTTCGGTCTTTATCTGTTGAAGCTTTATGTAAGGTGTCCGGCGCATGGAATCCATTGGCGAGGTTTTTATTTCGCATTTACTTGCGGCTTAAGATGAAAACAATGTGGGCCAGCTGATATGACGATGGAGATTAGAGAGTAGCATTCTCCGCGAGAATCCTACTTTTCGCTGCATATTTCCGACTATCCAAACGAGATTCCCTTGTTCACAATCCTCTCGAAACCTATCACCTATGTTCCATGCATATCTGCGTCGAAGCGTTGTTCCTTCTTCGTTCCTATTATTCTACCTGTACTGTATCTAATTTCTAAATTCGGGCAGGCGAGTTCCCCGTGTTGAAGTCTACTGGCTTCGACTTGGTCTGCGTCTCTGTCTTCTTCGTTCCGATTCCCCTACTATGAGAATTGTTTTCGCACGTACGAATTCGAACAGTTTGATAACACTGTCGCTACCGAGGGAGAATGCAGAAATATCACATCGCGAGAACAGCCCCTTTCTATTTGTTACACAGCCTGTGCTTTGTGATGCTTAAACTGGATAGCCGCTTGCTAGAGACCGCTTTTTTAGTATTATCTGTTTAGATCTGACCTTAAGATTTGATTGTTTCGAATATAACCGAAAGCCTGTATAATCTGACCATGACAACGCGGACTGGATGCAATTGCTCTAAGAAGGGACCAAACAGCCCCCCCCCGATTACCTGGGACTCATTTTCCTCTCAAACTACGGTATGGTGATGAGATCGTAATTTAAGACGGACATTTTCAAGTCCGACGGCGGAACACAATAGGATTCGCCTTGAGTTTATCGGGCCGGGCGAGGTCTGTCTTTTCTGCCACTGTCCGCTTCTTTGGATCAACAGCGGGAGTAGGCTGCGGTGTCCTTGCTCCGATCACTGTGCTCGTGGTTGCCGGACGTGTAGCCGTATTCCCTTGTGTTTGCGGAGGGAGAGGGCGGCTAGGAAGAACGGATAACGTTTGGACGACTTGGATGGTGGTGGTAGTAGAGGTGGCAGTGCTACTTCCGCCGGGTATTACAGCTGTTAGCGCTCCCCCTGCTGCTGCTCCGCCCGGTGCTGCTGCTCCGCCAGGTAATGATGTTCCACCTGGTGCTGCTGCTGTTCCACCCGGCCTGGTCAGCGTGGCAAAGCCTGTAGCAATAGTAGGAGTTAAGACAGACACGCCTCC